>NC_090937.1:905206468-905509498 GCF_040938575.1 Ambystoma mexicanum | reverse complement strand
TGATCCTTTTGGTTGGGCTAGCATGCATATGGCTGTGGATTTCGTGTGATCATTGAAGTGAGTAGTTGGAATGTAGATCTGATGGCCATTCTGTTCTTTTTCTTTTCTTTTGGTTGACAGGTATCTCCTCCCCTTTTGCCACTGCCATCTGTATGCCACTCCTGCTGATGGATTTTACTCCCGACACCTGCTGCTTCGTGTTAATCAGTGGAGCAGCATTATGATCTTATGGGACGATCGCCAATGGGCCACATGCCCTTACGCAGTACTGGTGGCTCGGAGCAACATTTCGGCCTTTCAGCTGGACTAGTGCCTCCCCATTGGGACGGGCATGCGGTTCTGTGCGCTTCCATGTTGCCTTTTCGTACGTGATTGTGGCTCTGTGTACCATGGGGGAACAGGGCGACACACAGGTAGTGGCTGGTCATTTCTTGCGGAAGCAGCCCACAATGGTGATTGGTGTTTTGGAGTTCATGGCCTGATGCCTGTATGGGCTTGGTGATTTTGATGTGCATTAAATTTCTATTCGGATTTGGCCCGTGTAGCGTTTTTCTTTGCAAGTGATGTGGCATATGCCAATTTGGGGGGCGATGTATTGTGAGGAGATCTGCATCGGGTTCCGGCTTAGGGGTTTAGTTGCGTGGTACTGTACTGGCCGCGTTTGCCTACGAAGCCCAGTGAGGTCAGGGATGGGGGCTGGCAATATGACAGTTTGAATGTTGTCATGCTCAGGGGCGGGGGATTGGGTTTTGTGTGACAGATGCCGGTCAGCCAGGTGGACTGGTGGAATGATGTGATTTTCGGAATATTGCTGGTCACAGGTGCCTGTGTTTGCGTGCGTTTCTTGGTGGGGGACTGTGGTCATGTCCATTGGGATGGCTTCTGTATTCGTGCCATCTGTGCCCTGCAGCTCCCATTGGCCCCTGTTGTGTTTCTTTTGTTCGTTGGCATGCATGGGTGACTTGTACATTTCAATGGTTGCATTGTGGCTTCATTGCACCTACGGGGAGTTGTACTTTGTGGGCAGGGAGCGGTGTACAGGCACTCAGTGGGGCCGTTTACGGTTGATTCGCGATGCCGTACTTCTCGCCATGGCGGAATGGTACATTACGCCATGCCTGATGGCGTTAGGTACATGTCCGCTAGGGTCGGAATTGGCGTACCGTTGAACCATGGTGGTGTTTGCGGTTTGGCATGGCGCGCGCGCGCGTGCTTGGTGCAGTTAGCGTTGGCGTTCACTACGGTGTCGCTAATGGCTTCGTACTTTGCGGTGACGGGTCATAGTCGCACCGAGCGCTATTCGATGGCGGTATTGCATTTCCGCCATCGTTTTTCGATTTCCGCCAGGGTCGTAATGAGGGCCACTGTGAGTTTTCAGATGTAAACAGTCTTTTTTTTGCTAAACTTGGTGAATATTATTGGGTGAGGTATAATTTACAGATGTGTATATCCCACAAGCCGCATCATTTTATATCTGTAAAGTCACTTCTGCCTTTCATCCCCCCGATGTTTGCTAAAAGCCAAGAGAAAGGTGTGTGGGTTGTGCCAAAGTGAAAAATGAAACAAAACAATGGGCAAACATATTTATAAACAAATGGCGAGCAGGTAGCAGCAGAAGCACACTACCGATGGCAGCGGTTTAGATATTAGCTGTTTAAATATTGCATGCATCCTTATTTTCCATGGGGAGCTGCTCCTCGTCACCCAATCGTGTGGCACGCATGCCAACATTAAAACAATGTAAAGCCACCCAATCATAACTGGATCGTAACACAGGCCCATCCTGTCTTGGTGCCGCACCCTGGCATTGCAGGAGTGGCTGGTGCGCATTCACCCCAAACAAAATTCCTGTGACCAGGCTGCATGGAGACCCCCTTAATGCAGCCCAAACAACTTCTGCTGCACACTCCGCCAGGTCTATCCATGAATGGGAATGCAGTGCCGTTAACCTATGGAGCGGTACACTCTCGCCGCAGTGGTCACGCAAATGTACATAAGCCGCGGCATGGAGACCGCAAAGACTTTGTCCCTTCTTGCAAGAATGGGCAGCATTAGCAGTGCACATTTTATAAATAACTTCAAAATAAACAACCTTACTCCTCTCTTCTAATGCTAAAATAAAATGGCTGCTTGGGAGAAACAAACACAGACTGGAGATCCAATCACTTCATACTGACATCACTAACTGCCTATCCACTCAGGTACAATTTACAGCAGAAAACATTACACACCCACACCCACAAGCAAGTACATGGACATTATGAGAGACATTTTAGAACAATAGATAACTATAACAGTAACTTGTTTATTTTTAGGACAAAATACATTGAAATATGTAACATAACTTAAAAGCTTCAGTAAATATTTTTTAAAGCATCGATCAAGTCAAATTACTTTTTCTGAACATTAACATTGGAAGTATAAATGGCAGACACATTCAGCACACAATATAAATGCAGGTAAAGTGTGCAAAAAGGGGTGTGGTTTAAGGTGGAGATGGTTGGGAGTGGGAGGAAAATCATACAGATTTGCCTTAGCGATGGGCATTAACTGGGTGGGCAACATAGTCAAACAACACAAATCCATCCTCATATGTCATTTGCATCGAAAATCATTAGAGACCCTCACTCAAAGCCCCTATTTGAAGCTCTTATGTTAAAGCACTTATTTTAATGACAATAGTTTTGGATTAAATCTAGCGCTTTCAGTGCCTCCTAATAGCCAAAACTAAAAATGGTACTTGACGCTACCCAGTTTTCGATGCATTGCTTGTGCAATGGCAGTGCTATTATTTTGATAAAATGTCAATATGAAAAAATATAGGATATGTGAGTTCACAATTTTCACAAATACATGTTAATCTCTTAGATGTCAACAGATGTATCAATATTTAAAATGTAAAGCAACTTCTTTTTACTTTTTAATTTCAATCATGGATTGATGAAAGCTTAATGAATGCCTTTGTGAGTCTTTTGTAGATAGTTTCCATAGCCATTTTACAAAAAATGAAAATGATGAAGGGTAAATGCTCGCTAATTTAAAACATGGCTGGTCAACGTTATACCACTATAACAATATTTTTGACTACATCAATGCTCTTTGTTAGGTGAAATGTACTAGCATCCAAATGTACATTTTAATCTCAGAAATGTTAGTGTGTTATCGGTACCCAAGCATCATTCCGATATGAAAGAATTACTTTTCAAAAATAAAGATCCATCCTGTATTAATAATGAGCTTCAAAGGCTGTCAAATTGTAGTAGATGGATGGGGATTTTTGAGAGACACAATTAAGGTGGGTTGAAATAACATATCCTGGTGAGCACCTTTACACCAGTCATTTCTACCATATGCTGCATGTCGAGGAATGGCTGAATCCTTTTTAATCAGATGAGAGTTTGTATTGACAACTCTTAGAAAGCTCTCAAATGCTGTAGCTCTGTAAGAACTTATCAGGTGATGCCCAAATGTTTTGCTTCTGTGACACAATTATTTATATATTTATTTATTCTTTTCTTGCTAGGCACTCATACAATAAGACTATACTGTTTCAAAGCACCTCCAAGGTAGGGAGGGAGTAAGGGTGGGAAATACATTACAACACAATATTTAAGAGCAGAGTTGGGAGGGACGAAACTTCTACACCTTGTGAGTATTCAGAACATGCAAGTGCTGAAAGGCACTGCATCAAAATGGAAGAAGACCAATTCAAATTCAAAACACTCTTAAAAAGGCCTTCATGTGGGCAAAGAACCCATGATTAATGACCAGTTTATTTTCATGTATTTATGTATAACATTTTGGTTACGCCCCAACCCAAGGGTATCACAGCGTTTTTACAAGGTTGGCAAGTTATGCCATGGACACAATCAGAGACGGTGAGCAGAGCGTGTGAAGTAAAGTAATTATTCATTTATGTTCAAAAGCCAGGTCTTCAACAGTTTCTTAAAGATGTTGCAGGATGTTGCAACTTTGATGGGAGCAGGAAGTCTGTTTAAAAGGGAGGGGGCAGTGACCAAAAAGCTTGCCCCTCCTGCTCTTGATTTATTGAATCTTGGGATGGTAAGCAAGGAGCTGTTTGCTGAGAGAATGGCTTGTGAGTAGTGTTTTCGGGAGATGTTTTTGATTAGGTAGGCAGGTGCCTGGTTGTGGATGAGCGAAATGCGGGAGTCAAAGTTTTGTACTAGATGCAGGCTTTGATAGGGAGCTAGTGGGCATCGCGTCTGGTAGCAGAGATGAAATGAAATAATATTTTATTTATATCGCGCTCTTACACAAGTGTTTCAGAGCACGACCAGCCAAAGGGAGGGGAACAGGAGAAAACAAAAACAACAATCTTACTAGGCCCAGTGACATTAAGAGTGTGCAAGTGCATGGGAAAGGGAAAAGAAGGAAAGTTCATGGAAAGCGGGAGAAGTGGAAAGTGCAGAACAGAGGAGAGAACAGAATAAATAATAATAAGTAAAATAAATAAACACATAAAGGAGATAAACAGTGCTAGTGCAGCCAGAAAGTGGTAAAGTGCTGAGTTAGTCAGATAGGGTGTATCTGATAAGTGCAGGAGAAAAGTGGGTGGGGGACTGTATGTGTACAGATACAGACCCCAGTGCAAGGGGTGGCCCAGACGCAGGGCAGAAGGGAGGCAGGTTGAGCAGGTATCTGGGCCCGAAGAACAGAGGGTGGCCAGGTGCATGGTGCCGAGAGAGAAAGCAGATCAGCAGGGGAGAAGAGGGGCAAAAGGCAGAAGCGAAGAGGAAGGTCTTGAGCTGCTTCTGGAACCGGAGATGGTTCTCCTCAAGTTTCAAGGTGGCAGGGAGGCTGTTCCAAAGGGAGGCCCCAGCCGAAGACAGATATCTACCCCCAGCTTGTTTCTTTGAAGTTCGACTGACCATGAGGGAGTTAGAAGAAGAGGAGCAAAGGGCTTGAGATGGGAGGTATTTACTGAGGGATAGTTAAAAGTATTTTGGACCTAGGCCCCAGAAAGCCTGTGGACAATGCAGAGGTTTTTAAATGTAATCCTCACATGCACTGAGAGCCAATTAAGGGATTTCATAGCCGAAGAGATACAATCCCACGGTTTGAGGCCAAGGACAAGTCTCACATTCCTGTTCTGGATTAATTGTAAAGGCCGGAGAGTGGAGGCAGGTAGATTTAAAAATAGGCTGTTACAGTAGCCCAGCCTGTACAGAACCAGAGCTTGAGAGACAGTGAGCTTCTGGGGGAAGGAGAGGAAAGGCAGAGTACCTCTAAGGAGATGCAGTAAGAAGTTTGACTTTTTATAGACATCAGAGATGTGCGCAGAGAAGGAAAGTGTGGAGTCAAAGATGACCCTGAGGTTCTTAGCCTCACAGGTAGGGGTAGGAGGATGGCCAAGGGAGGCCGGTCAGAGAGTGAGGGGAAAGGATGGTGAAGGTGTACCAATGAGGAGGATCTCCATTTTGTTGGCATTTGGACAAAGATCGTTGTCGGCACACCAATTTTGAATGTCGATTAGGCAATCAGAGATGAGGTAAGGAGAGGAGGTGGCTGAAGGAAGCCTGAAAATGAGTTGGGTCTCATCAGCATAGCACTGGAAATATGAGCAGAAAATGGAAATGCAGTAGGCAAGAGTTGCCAGGTAGTGGTTGAAAAGCCAAGGTGAGAGGTTAGACCCTGGGGAACAGCACAGGTAGAGCGGGAGATAGAAGATAGAAAGGACCCAAGTTGTACCTGGGAGAGACGATCAGAGAAGAAACAGGTCAGCCAGGCTAGAGCCTGATCGGTGATACCCAGGTTGTCACGGAGCCGTTGTTATCCGATCTGCGCAGTCCTAGAGTCAGACGGAGAACTTTGGTCTGAAGGAGCTGCAACTTAGACAGGATGGCAGCGGATGTGCCAGTGAGGAGGACGTTGCAGTAGTGCAGTTTGCTGATGTTGATGAAGTCTCTAGCAAGAGTGAAAACAACAAAAGCGTGTTCCCGTGTGGAAAAATTGTTTAGTTTCCAAGTAAAATTTGTTTGCTTAACTTAGTAATTCATTAAGAAATGCTAAGTGATTTAATCACATAGTTCATCATGTGTAGTGTAAATGTGTAGTGTATGAATAAATATGAAGTCAATACAACACAATTTAATTAAAAGGATGAAAAAGAAAGAAGAAAGGAGTAATATTCTTTTTTATTTGTATGAAATGCAATTAAATATATGTATAGACCTTTCAAAGTAGCAGTGGAAAAACAATATTTACAAACTCTTGCAGAAAAATATATGAACCTGGTGCTGATGTTATCAACACTCAGCTACAAGGGAGGAGCAACAGAGCGATACATGACAAAAAAAGTAGTAACATTTGTCTATGAAACGAATAAAACACATAAATATAACTTTGTGAAATTCTTTGAACATAAAATAACAATCGAGTGGCGAGGCACAACTGAGCTTTCTACCTGGCCCTGACTAACTCATGTATGTTTATGTAGGTTTCACATCAGTTTACAACAGTGGCCAAACAGGCGTCCAAATTTAATTTTTAAAGAAAGTACAATGAAAACATCATCAAATATAAGACTGGCGACTGAGTGCCAAACAGAGGCTGATAAAGGAGACTGATGTTACTAGAGTCTACATCTACCACTATCGTTGAACCATAAGCCAATATTTTAATGTTAGCGTGATGTGCCAACCGCTGTTGTCAGAACAAGGAATAATATACAAATATAGGACACGTGTGAGTGGCACAACTGGCGATTCAGTGGAGAATGAAGTATGCAACCACCTTCATCAGGAAGAACTGTCAAGTTCAGCCCCGAAAAAGAATGCAAAAGTAAAGTACTAAATAGAATGTGAGGACCAATGCAGGTCCCAATATTGGTGGTACCTAAGTTAACAAATGTAGTACATATACCATGCATTGAACAAACATATAAATTATTCCACTGTGAGGCGGGGCGAACAATCGCAGAGAAGGTAGTCGAGGGACTAAGCCGATTGCCCATGGTCCCCACCACAAATGTGCTTTTGAAAGGGAAAAAGGTTGGGGGGGGAAAGATAGTCCAAGAGCAAATTCTTAGGGGTACCATTTGTGAATACTAGTATAGCATGCCAAAGCGTGCATAATGTTTAGAGATTGATGGAGAAGAAAGTGAGAAAAGGAAAGCAGGACCCTGTGTCTGTTTGAGAAAGTAAGGAGAGAAAAAAAGAAAAAAAGATGAGGAAAATGTCTGGGCAGGGGATTGTGTTTACCTATTGGGGGAGTAGCGGTCTGAATAGACCTGGATTGAATATGCTGAGTGAGCACTGCCGATTGGCACATCCACCTCTTAAACAAGCAAAGAAAGGAATGGACCTCAATGATGCCCATAGTCGTGTTCAACTGGTGAAGACAACAAAACAGAAACAAATGATGAAACTGAGATATGCAGGGGCTCAGCCTCATATAGTTCCCCACCAGCAGGTCAACCCATGATGGTGTTGACTTGAGCAGCTTACCTAAATGCTGCCTATAGTAGGCATGTCTTGAACGGTCCAAAGGGTTGTGGCCGTGGCACACAACCAATGTGCGGAAATTGTTTATGGAATGCCTAGTGGGATCTAGTTGAACAAAGGCAATTCAGAGCCCACATCTAACGTGAAAAAAGAGAAAAGTATGAAACCAGGGAGCCATGAAGGCTAAGGTGCAGCAGTACATAGGGGATCTGCCTAGAAGGGGCAAACATGACCAAAAAAGAAAGAAGAAAGTTGCGGTGAGCAAGAATATTTACATACTCTCATCTGTTCTAGGACATGACCATCAAACGGGAAATACTGCCGGGGAAAGAGTGCTCTCGCTCCTAGTGGCTGGCATCTTTACTGAGACCCTAAATGCTGGATCCCTGCAGTGTCGTCAGACCGAGATGTATGTTCAAACACGTAACGTACTTAGAAATGCACCGGGCTCTAATGAGTCAGTATAAGTAAAAAATGATGGATAAAGAAAGAGGACTAAAAAGTAGAATTATTATCAGCAGTACAGCTAGCATGGTGTAAGCTGCAGTGCAGTCGGTATAAAAAATTATAGACAAAGAAAGAGGACTAAAAATAAAGGTATGCTCAGCAGTACAGCTAGCATGGTGTGGGCTGCAGTGCAGCATGGATAATGAATATAAGAATGCAAAGAAGATGACTGGGATCCTAATTCCACGATAGCTAACGGTATAGCGGCCATCATGTGCCGAAGTCCCTGAACAGGGCTGGAGAAAACAGTACTATGTAGAAAGAAAAATTAAATTAAACTAAAAGGGGTACTATTTACACTAAGGTGCACAACACTTGCTGATATACCTAGCAACTAGATGGTAATCCGAGTTGCTATGAAATTAAATACTGATAATAGGTCCCTGAAAAGAGGATCTATTTACCAGATAGGGAATGCCTCATTAAGGCCTTGTTCAATGGTATCAAGCCAGAAAATCCAGCGTGCTTCTTTGTTTGCCAAGGCTACATGTGGATTCAGGGTGTCCTTTACCACATCAATCACCCACCATAAGATATCTTCGGCGGAGTGCCCCAGTTCCATGTAGTGACTGGCTAGTGGTGATTGTATAGACTTGCATCTGATACGTGATCGATGCTCTGTTATTTGAGTATGGTCCGGGCGGGTAGTTTTATTGATGTATTTCAAGCCACACACACTTTGAATACAATAAATTGTCCAGGACGTTTTGCAGTTGATATGTTGTCTCATGGTCAATTTATTTTTTTCAAGCAAGAGTGAGACAGTTTCAGGTGGAAAGGAATTGTCTGCTTAGGCATATGAGTCTTGCTGTGTAGGCAGTGGATTAGGCCAGAGCATTGATGTGCCTGGTCATGATAAGATCAGAATCAAGGTAAAAACCTAGAGATTTGACTTGTTTGATGACTGGAATGCGGATCCATCGATATGAATGGTTAGGAAATCAGGGGGGAGATGTTTGAAGTGGGCGGGGGAGCCGACAATGAGTAGCACAGTCTCCTCGTCGTTGAGCCTCAGGTTGTGGTGGGCGATCCAATTTGAATGGGCTAGTAAATCTTATTGATGGTGAAAGTGTCTGGTTGCCTGTGATGGGTATGAGGATTTGTGTATTGTCAGCAAAGTTGGTGTAAGAGATGTCAAGTGCGTCAAGGATGTCAAAGAGAGGCTTGGTGTAAGTGTTATACAGAGTAGGGGATAGTCAAGACCCTTGGAGTACATGCAGTGGCACAGGGATGGGGTTCACTAATGCATTACCAATGCAAATTCTGGAGGTGCGATCTCCAAGGAAGGAATTAACCCAGGCAGAGGCGCTCGTGGAGAAATGGAAGTGAGAAGTAAGGTGTTGACAAAGGGTGTCATGGTCAACCAGGTCAAGGAGCATTGGAAGCAGCAGGCTAATGCTCATGCCTAGGAAGATGGTCCCAGTCTTTGATGCATTTAAGCCGAGGAAACTATTGATCATACAGTCTTGCATATGAATCAGATAGGTGTAGATGATATGGGAGGAGTACATGAAGTTCATCAATTTGAAGACAATTTATTATTCATCAATGAACATTCATAAAGAAGCTGAAATAGACTCAATGATGTTGGCTCAAAGTTAGATATAGAAAATGAAGAGCAGCAGGGAGAGCTCGAGCCTTGGAGAACTCCTGTGGTAGTTGACAAGTGTGAGCAGTAGGGCGGTGGTAGTGTTTGACCCTTTCCAACACATGTTTCGACCTTAATACACACTGGTCTTCGTCAGGGCATTACATTTCTCAATTGCAGTAATTCTGTTTATTGTACTTCTTCATAATGGACCAAACTCGAAATTGCAACATGTCCTTTAATTGAAATGCTTCAAAGAATGGTGCAATATCTCAACTTTCGCAACACCACCTCCCATGTTAGGTCCAAACTCTTAAAACCTAATGGCTCTGCGCCTATTGGATAAACGAATGACAAAGACAAAGCAACCAGACACACTTGTCTTGTGCTGCGGCTCAATTCCCAGCTCCTCCTGAATTAGTAAATGGCTCCTGATAGCCTTCAAACGTGTCCATTCCAGGTCAAAGACTACCAGTGTGTGGAAACTAAAGAATATTACCTGTTTGAAGACTTTTGTTTCATTATCACGAATGAGAGGATAAAAATGCACATTATTAGTTATTACTAATTTGCTTTTTTGAGTGCGTGGCACATCAGGCAGACAAATATTTTTTCTTAACTATTCTATTGTCAGGCCTGTTTGGGACACAGTCTTTTGTCTTTATCCAATGCTGCCTATAAACACCACAGTAGACTGAATTTACTATTGGGTTTCTAGGATTTAAGTAAAAATGTATGGTTTGCGCAGTGTATTAGTCCCTTGGATCAATTTTACAAACTTTACAACATTATGAGGAATTATTAGGGACTTGTGATATGCACTTATAGAGAAGGGTTTTCTTTTCCCTAAACATTGCAGTTATATCCTTTGAGCTGCATTAGCCGTTTGTGTTTAACCCTGTCCTCAGGATCTCTGTTTTAACATCAATTGTGTTCTAGTTTTCCTTTTTTTCTTTTGAGAATGGCCAGGTCTTGATTGCTGTTTTTGGTGTTTGATTTTAGCTTTTTTTTTTTAAATAAGTGTGGGTGCCAGGATGTACAGATTCAGAATAATACTAGAAGTTAAGAACTACTTTCAAAATGCCTTGTCTGTCTCACCTCCCTGATGGGCTTCCTAGACTCACCCTACCCTATCCAGTGGTTAGCTATTTGCATTTCAGATACACAGCCGGATTACTTCTCCTTCTTGTCACAACCCATAGACTGATCACCCTCTCACTTCCTGACATTCTCCCCTTGCTACGCTCCCCCCATTGACTCTGCCTGCCTTCATTAGTCCTTGTGTTATCCTCTTCTGTCCCTCCAATGTCTCTCAATCCTTCTAAGCCTTGCCTCGACCCTTTGGAGATTTCTACTCCCTCCAGTATACTACCACTCCCTCCTCCACACTACTACTACTCTGCCCCAACATCTGCTCAAACGCTCACCTTTCACTCTCACAAGCACTTCACATTCACTCCATACACTCCCACCCACAATTTCCACTGTTTCAAACACACTCACGATGCAGTACCACATGCACTCACTAACCAATGCCTCACCTGCTCCAAATATCGCTTTACAGTCCACTCTGCCATTCTTCCTCCTGCTGTTCTCTTGCTCAGCCTCCTCCCTCTTCTCTGAACTCAACCAATAAACCCACAACTTCATGCTTACTGCTTACGTGCTTTTAAACCCCTCCGTAGCCTCTGTTTTGTGTTTTGTCCCTGGCTAATTTGGCCATATCTTCCCCACCCGGGAGGTTTTACCTACAGCAAGTATTCATATAGTGCCTTAAGCCCCGCTCCCTTTCTTTTCTGTGGGCTGTCATGGAACAACAATGGCAGTTGTACAGTGACTCAGTTCGTGATGCAGGCTGTGTGGCCTAAACACCTTTAAGGTAGGTGTTGTCTGGGTCGTGGGGGCATATTATCACTCGTCATGTGGTGCACAACTTTGGTAACTGCCATTTAAGAGCGCTGACCCCTGCCTTTGTTGCTTCATCTCCCATTGCACCATATGTATGCCATTCGGATAGGATTTCTGGTGGGGATCTGGGTTTCTGTCTCTCTTTCCGTTAGTTCTTTCTCTCTGTCTGAGTGTTCCGAATGCTTTTCGTGGGCCGCTGCTGGTTCTCTCTTTTGTGGGTGCTTTGCTCCTGGATCCAGATTATTTTCCGCTTGATTTTTCTAGAAGGAAAAGAGAAAATGTGGCTAGCATTTGGAGTAGAAGGTCTGGGTTTATGCACATGGGTACTGCACATGAGCAGACTAGCACATAAGGAGGGGACAGAAATGCCAGCTGCCACTGTCCCTCTCTGGTAGGGCTCCCACCCCAGGTTGAGAGGGGTTCCCATCCACCCTTGAGAAGGTCAAGGTACAGACCTTGCCTGGTCCCACTAAATAATTCCCTCTGTGAACTTGAATTTAATTTTCTTCAGACTGCCCCTACCCACACACTCAATCGGTTGATTTCCTGGAATGTCTCTCCTCTGAATCCCCCTACCATCTCCATCGGTTGGTTGGACCATGCACCCATTCTCTTTGATATGCCGCAACCTTAGTTGGTGGTTGCTATAAAGACTATTCAAAGGGCTATTTCCAATCGGGACAAACCCTTTCTTGCAGCAAGTTACAATCTTAATTGTCAGGCTACTGTGGATCATATTGTGACCACCTACAATGTTTGAATTGAAGCTTTCAATGGTTCAGTGGCTCCCCTGAATTCCAAAACTATTCAATTGAAATAGTTAATACATGTTTTTCTCACAAACTCTCTGTGCTGAAAATAACCTTCAGGAACAGGGAGTGCAGTTGAAGAAGAAATCCCAATAGTCTAAATAATAAGAACCTCAAACTTGTTAGGTCAGTCTATAAATCGACACTCCTCTAAGCTAAGAAATGCTTCTTTGCACAATCTATTGAGACTGCTACAATTCATATACAGATCTTTTAGAATATTAAATAATTTAAGAAAACTCAAATTACGCAATGGGCTTCATTACAAGGTTGGCGGTCCAGTAATAATGATGCCGCTAAGGCAATAGCGGCATCCATTACCGGACAGGTGTATTACGACCCTCGATATCGGTGCTACCGGCATCAAAAGGGACCTGTTGTGACTGGGTAGCACCTACCCAGAATGGGCGCGGGGATGCAGCAGCCGTGCCAGTAACATCGGCATGCCGCAAAATAGGGCACATTACGAGTAGCATGGACAAGCACTTACCGGCATCCAGATGCTGGTAAGAAGGGCTACCATGATGCCGGTAACACCAGCATCACGGGGCAGCCGTTAACAGCAATCTGCTGTGTCCAGACCTGCCACAGGTGCACCCAATCAGCACAGGTGGAGGCAATGGAGTCTGGCCCAGCACAAAAGGGGCACACCAACACACCACACCCCTTCGAAGTCCAAAAGGATACCACTAGCAATTGCTAAACAGACAATGGAGGACATGCCTGCACTGCTACTCGTTGAGCAGGCAGTAAACCATGCAATGCAGAGGAGGCTCAGGAGGAGAAGGAGGGTGAGACTGGGACAGCACATACCACCAGTGCAGGCAGTGGTACACCGCATGCAGCCACCAATCCCACGCATAAGGGCCAGTCCATTAGACTTAACCCCTGCACAGATGCACACCCTGTACCGCCTGGACAGGGACATCATCACCACCTTAGTGGACCTCACCCAAGATGACCTGGTCAGCCTGATCAACATCCACACCAACATCCCCCCTCTGCTGAAGGTAGTGTCTGTGCTCCACTTCCTGGCCACAAGCAAATACCAGCACACAGTGGGTCAGATCATGGCATCTCACAACCATGTTTCTCACGTGTGCTGAACCAGGTGCTGAAACTCCTGAAGCACGCAAGGGCCCACATACCCCTGCCATGGACTGCAGAGGAGGTCAATGCCACCTAAATTGCATTCTATGCACTGGCAGGCATGCCGAACGTCATTGGTGCCCTTGACTGCACCCATGTGGAGCTGGTAGTCCACCATGCCTTGGAGGTGGTCTACCATAACCAGAAGCTATACCACTCCCTCAGCATCCAGATGGTGTGTGATGCAAGCAAGATAATCACGCATTGCTGTGCTAGATACCCGGGATCCACACATGATTCAATGGTGCTGCAGAACTCCATGCTTCCCCGCTACATGGAGCGACATGCTGCACAACGTGCCTGGCTGCTGGGTAAGTCTGACCACAGGGCCATGGGGGTTGTTGTTGGGGGAGGGACCACAATCATTTGAAACCTGTTTGCTGTCTGGGCCATGGGGGATGTTTCTGGGTGGGGACACCGTCCTGGGTGGCAAACACCACTGTGACCCAAATGAATTCAACAGAATGCATGAGACTGACAATGGATGCAGATCTGCCATGGCCAAACAGCAATGTGTAAATGGTAGCTACACACACAGCGCCCACCCCTGCACATGGTACATCATCAGACCAGAGCCACAGGTACTACAATACACCATCCTGGAGTCAGAAGGCAGAATTCATATGAGCACAGCAAAACACATCACAGGTCATGCAGACATGACTGTGCCAAACAACAATGCCTCTCAGGGAATCCCTTGTCACTGCCCCTGCCTGACAGGAACACTGTAGACCACCATGCAATTACGTGCAGCTGAAGTGACCCCTATTAATCCCATGTCACATGCATGTAGAAAACATATTCCATCAAGTAGTCAACAGCACCAACTTATGTGCCAGTGGAGCATGGATAATACACAGTACCTCAGTTCCACCATGCCAGTTGACACCTTGCGTCATCAAAGGAACATATCCCTACACTGGCGGACCATACCACCATTACCATCATGCCATGGTGACATGGCGTCATCACATAGTGGAAATCCTGATAGGCAAACCTACGTCTATTATGTTGGACATCCGACTAATGCATCATACAGTGCTGAAAATACATTCTGAATCTTCCTCTGCCACACACCCATCACATGTGAGTACATCATGGACCTTCTGACCTCATCTGTGTGAGTGCTGTATCGGATGTCAAGGTCCCTAAGTTGTGTACATCACCCATGCCCCCCACCCGCGAAATCTGGCAGTGTAAACCCTTTGCATTTGAACATGAACAATGTACAGCCTGTGCACATGATATGGCAAAAATACTCAAATTCCAAATTACGTTTGCTCCCATGCAGGTGATGCTGGGTATCCCCTGCAACTGTGGCTCTTCACGCGTATCTGGCATCCACTGAACAGGCACAAAGAGGACTACAATGGTGCACATGCAGGCACTCGTGTGATGATTCAGCAGACTTTTGGCCTGTTGAAGGCACGGTTTCGCTGCCTCAGCAGGTCTGGTAGTGCACTCATTTATGGGCAAGATTGTACTGGCATGTGCTATTCTGCACAACATGTGCATCCGGCGCAATGGACCCCTGCCCCCTGACATGGACCAAATACCAGATGAGGAGGACGACGATGAGGACGATGGTGCACATCGGCCACGTCACGATGTGCGTGAGGGACTTGCTGTATGCCCATCTTAGATTGCACAATATTTTTGATGTATTGGGTTACAGAAGGTGCTGTGAACATGGGACACTGGGCACTTTGAACTGTTGAACAATGAATTAACACACACTCAATAAGCAATGTCCAGTCATGTGTTTTTTTTTGCACACCAGGTGTATTGATGAAATGAAACTATGTACATGATTAAACATTGCCTTCCACCCTCGATACAGTACATACTACCCCCAACCCCTCACCCCCATTTCCCAAAACACCCATGCCCCCAACAACCCACCCCCATGCTGCAAAAACCCACACACCCCCGTCCCCTACTCCCCACCTCCCAAGCCCCTAAACCCCCACACACCCATGCCCCCAACCCACCAAGCTCCAAAACCCCACACATCCCAACTTCCCATCCCACCCCCCAAGCACCAAAATCCCCACACACCCACTCCTCCTCCACCCAATGCGAGTTCCACTGGACTCCCTCCAGACATGTCCAGGTGTTCCAGGCTATTGACAACCCCTTTTAGATGGAGGCGGTTGTTCCTCCGGCTTGCGCATACTGTGCACGGGCTCGTCTATGTAGAGCTTGCAGGTGTTGAGCAGGTCGATGGTGGTTCTTCTGGTTCGGCCGTGCCAGGACATTGTTGGGCCATGTTGGTAGACAACTGGTTCACAGCCTGCAACATGGCTGCCATGTCCTCACGCACCTGCCTGGCCACGCGGTATACAGCACGGGTAATTGTCTGTGTGTTTTCCTGATTTGCCCACCATGTGGCTTCACCTTCGGCCAAGTACTGTTTTACCATATTGTGCATGGAATGCTGCTGCCCCTCCATATGGCTCAGCTGTCCCTCAAGGTTCCGTATGGATGACCCACCTGTTGGTTGCACAGGAGGTGCCGTATTACTTCTCACAGGGCTGAGCACTTGTTGGTACATCTCCTCCCCGTAACTGTGTCCATCATATCCCTGTCCAAGAGAGTACTGTGGGGTGTCCTGCAGCTTGGTGTGTGCAGCATGTCCTCTGACAAGCATGGTCCTGCTGTGTCTGCATCATCCAGCCCCTCATCCTCCTTTGTGCTGTGCTGCGTGGATGCTGCCGCCTCACCCATTTCACTTGTCGCTGTTGAGTGCAGCCCCTCAACATCACTGGCTGCTGTGCATGCATCCTCGTCGACTTGAGGTGCCTGCTGGGGGGCCAGAGTTTCCCTTGGTCTGACCTGTTTGGCCGGTGTGTCTTTTTGCACCGATTTGTCCGCCTGGGGCTCCTGGCTATCTGTCGCAGCAGGTTGCGCATCCTGGTCCCCGGCCTGTGTGCTCTGTTGGTGACTGGTCTTTGGTCTTGGAGTGCTGGTTTTGCTTGGGCCGGCCTTAGACGTCAAAGGCCTGGTGGCGTCAGTGTGCCTTCTGCCCATGCGTGCATGTGTTTTCTTCAGTGATGCGGCGTAGTCTGCATCGCTGTCTGAATCCGTGCCTGTGGGGGATGAAGAGACAGGGCATCAGTGATGGCTGAACTTACATCCTGCATACGTCGATGTTGGTACAATTTCAGTTATGTGCATTGTTGTGTGCATATTGGAGAGGCGGCCATGGTACTTGCAGGAGTTGGTGGGGAGGTTCTTGTTTTGGCATCCTTCTGGTGCAGCCATGATGTTCATGGTGTATGTTGGGTGGTCTACAGGTGTGTCATGCCTTGTGTGCTGTAGCCATGGACCAGGGGTTGTGTGGTATGTGCTGTTTGGTTGTGTTTCCAGTGTGTAATCGGTAGTGGATATGTGTACCATGCATTGAAATGGGACAATGGTGAGGCTGGCATCTCAATGGTGATGTGTGTGTGTGTGTGTGTGCATGCATATGTTGTTTGTGTGTACAATTGTGGGCTCTTGTGGTTAGTGGCATTGGGGTTTGGTGTGTGTTTTTGTGGCAGACATGTGACATTACTGTCAGGGCTGAACACAGGTGGGGGTGGTGGCCCATGCATTTGCTTTCATCTACTTGCCATCTGGGATGCATCATTGTACTTGGGACATCAGGTGTGTGTGGTGGCTTTTGTATGGCGCAAAGGGTCACTCATTGTTATTGGCCGATGATGGGACTCCTGTCTCTGCCTGCACGACTCCCTCTATAGCGTCCATGTTGATCACAGAGCTACGTCTCCTCCCACCGTGCCAACTTGATGGGTGAGGAGGACCCTCCACCTGTTGCTTGGCCCTGGCTACAGTTGGCAGATAAGATGTTACGCATACGCAGCCGCATATCATCCATCTCTTGCGGCAGTCTTTCACACTGCGTGGGGTTGTCCCCACTGCAGACACTTTCTGGGCCACCTCCTCCCAGATGTTCTTCTTCTTAATTTGCACTGCATGCCGCAGGTCGGAGCAAAAAACTACACCGGCATGCTCAACAAGGCTGTCAGCAAGCATGTTTAGTTCCTCGTCACTAAACCAGGGCTTGCGCAGGTGAGGTGTACCTTTTCGGGTGGCCTTCGACATGGTCTAGATGGCGGTTTACAGAGCTCTCTGATCCCGGTCCTGTATACGGAGGATTGCAATGGATTGTGTTTTTCAAGATGGCCGCTAGCGCAAATCCTGTTCTGGCGTGATGATGTTACTTCCAGTTCTGCTATTAGCGGTATCGGTATTGGCAGTGCCGGTGTGAACGATGGTGATGCCGGTGGCGGTGTCTGCACATTTGATGATGCCGCTATCGGGGGGTTTGAGGCCCTTACCGGCATGCCGGTGCGGCCGTTACCGGCATGCCGGAATGCGCACGCACGCTGACTCAGAATCTACCCTAGATTCCGGCTGTACTGCTACACGGACATGTTAGCACCAGTATGCCGGTAATGATGGTTTCTTACCGCCAAACTCGTAATGGGGCCCAATATCTCCCGTCATGTTCTCTATCATGGCAAAATAAAATTCTGAAATCTTTTAGAGATACATATTTCCAAAGTAGAGCGTTCTTTGACTTCTCCTTATATACTCTTAGTCCGCCCCCTAATTTCATATTTTCAGCCACCTCGACGATTTCTCCAGACAGTAAATTGGGAGATCTTGATTCTATGAAGTTCATTTTCCATCCCGTCTTGCCCAGTGATGTCAAGGTGATCATGTTGCCTTTCAAAACATCCAATTGTCCTAGGGACCACTGCTGGGCTCAGGTTATTAAGGTCTGTGCCAACTGATTATGCTTCTCATTATCATTCTTAATCAGCACAATCATTACATCTTTATTCCATAATGGTATCATCCCAACATACTAAAGGAAGCATTTTTTAAAAATCCTCTTTTGTTCCAGAGCATTTGGCAGACCGAGCACTGTTTTGGCGCACAAACTCTGGAACTCTATTCTGGAAGTTATCCATGCACATGATAATTTTTTCTCCTGAAAAAAACGGAAAACTGATTTCTTTTGATGTCTCCCTCCCTCCATCTGGTGTTCTGTGTTGTCGGTCAGGCCTTTAGAAGCCTGCTAGTAGAATTGCCTTTCCAGACTAATAACAAACAACAAATACAATTAAAATAAAGTCAAACTAGAAGAAACTTGAAATCTGCAAATTTTTTCATGAGGTGCATTTTCCACAGAGCATTCTCTGGTCACAGCTTCCTCTAGCAACAGATTAACAACTGGTCAACAATCAACCAAAATCCTTGCAATGTCTCACAGAAGGTATACCATTCAGAAAAGCAGAAAGTACACACTTTTGGCTCCTCTCCTAGATGAGCAAAAAGCACTACAAAAATGCAACATGAATTCACCCATATCAGCATATAAATTGCTCCACTCTCTACGTTTAGTTGGGTAGGTGCAAGACAGCCTTTCAGTGCAATAGCCAACCACTTTCTTGTGAAAGCTGCACTCCCACAGACATAACAGCAATCCATCGTATGTTCCAACAATTGCTTATTCCTTTTAGGCACCAGTTAAAAAAAGAAAAATATTAAGGTACACGGGGTTGGACCCAAAGATGTCTGCAAACATCTTCTCACCCAAAGAATGAATTGCCTCCTATAGGGAATGTGCCATGTTTAAAATACAGCAGGTCATTTGAATCATCTTATTAGGCAATAATGTAAGTCCTTGCTGATCAATAGCTTTTGCCTTAGAGTCTGACTGACTTTCTCAAAGTGAGAGCTGATAACTTAATTAGTTGACTGATTGAAATTTCTCCCTGCAGGCCAAAATCCACTAATCATTTACATTTAAGCTGAGTTGTCACTTGTTGCTGCTGGCTGGACAAGGTTACTGCCTTCAACATTCGATGTGCCTTGAAAATGCCTAATGAGGGAAGGCCTGTTTGCTTGGCCTTTCTAATAGAAAAATGCACTGCGAATTAAACTTTTAAAGCGATGCCAGCTGCAAGCAAATGTCTTTTCGTTGTCAGGATATGCAGGGAAATGCTCAGAGCACATACTAAAAATTGTAATATAAACATCTGTTTTTTATATAAGGTTTAATGTTCCTACTTCTGCGCTGTAGTAAAAATTGTTTTGGCAATTTTAATATTCTAATGGTAATGTGTGACACTTTCACACAAAACCTTCTTTCCGTTTTAAGAGGGTTAAATGTGCAAATTTGTAAGGGCCCAGAGGAGTCTGCTGGACCAAAAGCTGCAGCAGATTCAGGTTTTCCACCCAGGTGGCAACAGCAGCCACTGCCGTCTTTCAAAGACCCAGGCTGCTTCCTGCCAGCGCTTCCCCGGCTTCGTAAATGCTGCCAATTCAGGAAGGTCAGAAGCACGATGTGCCAGGGCGCTCCACTCATAGATCATAAGAGGCTCCATGGGTTTGAATGGAGCGGCGTGACTTGCCAGATCTCTGTGATGGCAGCTTTCCTGTGAATCATAGGCTGAGTAGTGTGGGCTCGCTCTGCTCTTCTTACCAGATCCCTACCTAAATAATAAATCACAGACCAATTATGTTTATGGAAAAGTTATAGGCCGTAGGCATTTTATTTTCTTACAGAAAATACAAAACAACAAAAATCAATACACTGCCATATGCTTTTGGGCACCTTGTGTCCATTCTCGAAGTTGCCCCAGGCTCCTCCTGAGTCCTTGTTATCCCTGGGCCTTCGTTCCTGGGCACATTCCGCCTACGACATGCTTTGGACCGTGTCCCGAAGGAGTACTCGGCGTTCCCACTCCCGCCTGCTCCTTCTTTTTGGACCGTGTACTGAAAGAGTACTCTGCCTTCCAGCTCCTGCCTGCTCCCTTCTTCTTCCGTTATTCTTGTAGGGTGGGTTGGGTGCAAACTTTTTCCTTCCCCTTATCCAGGCACTAAGAGCCTACCCGAGAGAGGTGAGCTCTTTACCTGGTTTGTGCCGCTTCTCCTTTTCCTGGCTTACTTATACAGCCAAGGCCTTTTGTTCCTTCTTGGGGGCCGGGTTTTCCCCCAGCCCCTTGCTGTTATATTTTGCACCTTCCCCAGGTGCTGTTTCTTGCCCTTTCCTGGGATTTTGTTTCTTGTGGCGCCGTTCGGACGCCCCTCCCTACCGCTTTCGCGCCGTTTCCCCCACCCCGTGCCTAGACTCCCAGGCCCTCCATCGGCCCGCATCATGCAGCCTGGGGCCTGGGGCATAGGCTGAGTAGTGTGGGCTCGCTTTGCTCTTCTTACCAGGTCCCTACCTAAATAATAAATCACAGACCAATTATGTTTATGGAAAAGTTGTAGGAGGTAGGCATTTTATTTTCTTACAGAAAATACAAAACAACAAAAATTAATACACTGCCATATGCTTTTGGGCACCTTGTGTCCAGTCTCGAAGTTGCCCCAGGCTCCTCTTGAGTCCTTGTTATCCCTGGGCCTTTGTTCCTGGGCACATGCCGCCACACCTGAGCGGGTGTTATTCGCGCCCGTTCAGGTCCCCCCCAAAAGCACCCTACCTACAACCCCGTTCCTGGAGTGCCCTAAAAATGTTGTCGGAAAAAAACCCCACCCCCTTCCTTGATAGGTGTACCCCATCCTGGTGAAATATATCCGGATTGTTCCGGTGTAGTCCATGTTTTATGAAGTGTAACCCTGTGCTCTTGCAGTATTTTTCTACTGATTTATTTAGTTTCTTTCTGGCTATTTCGATTGCGTGCCTCCTCTGTGCCCCATACCAGACCCTTCTTGGTATTATTTCCGACATGAAAATCTAGGTTTTCCACCAACTGTGGGCTATGCTATGTAGCGACTCGCACATGTTCCTCAGTAATTTACCCCTATTTGTGCTCACCAGGTCGTTCCCCCCGAGGTGTATAACCAGGTACTCGGAGGGGGGGGTCCCTGAAACCTATCAGGTCCGACAGCCTGTCGTGAATGTCCTCCCAGTGCATCCCCGGGAGGCCCCACCAGGAAGTAATTGTGTTTTTGAAATATAGTCCCTGCTTCACTTCCTCCAGCCAGCTGCCTGCCCGGGTCACGAAAGAGTGCCCCACTATCCATGCCGATTTGTAGGGTCCAGCCTCTATGGAAATGGGGGAGATAAGCGTTTATATCAGCTCCTCCCTTATGTATTTTTTAAAGCATTGCGACTTCCATCCCCCAATCCCTTTCACTCCATTTGCTCCCAGGCCTATCACCCATGCAGAGGTTGCCGCCCCTATCCTCAATGAGTGTGTTCCAAATTCGGCTGGATCCCATCCTGCTCTTGCCACTGCCTGTTTTAATACCGCCTGAAACTGGTACCTGCTGAGTGCGCTGCCGTCCCTATGTATTAATAGCTGCCCGTCGACCTCTGGTCGGAGATATAGGAATTCTTGGGTGATGCATCTGGGACAGTGGTCCTTCTCTCTGATGCAATTGAGGTCTATTGCTCTCCCCCTCCCCGTTTGGTCTGTTTTAGATTTCTTTAACATTATAGACACCCCCTTGTTTCCCATACTAATATCCCTCCTTGCCAGGCCGTCTCCTGCCACCGTGTTACTGGCAACCATCTCCCCTACCCTGAAAGCCCCGTAATATGCCAGAGCGAATGCTGCCCTGAACAGCGCAGTTTCGTACGTGCTGCTGCATGTATCTCGTAACACTTTTAACAGAATTATTAACTTCCCAAAGTTCACCGGCCTTCTGCTATCTGGTTTCTTCACCTCTAATTTAGCCCATCCTCTCATAGCATATTTTATTCTAGCGCTGTCGGTTGGGTCCGGTATGCCCGCCACTTTTGTGGTATGTGCACTGCCGCCCAGCTTTTCTTTTTCCCTTTGGTAAATGCCCCTTCGAGAAATTCACACATTTTTTCGGTTGACATTTTTTCCACCTCTTGCACACCTGTTTCCACCAACACATCTTTTACATGCTTTTCGTACTGCTTACCCGTTTTGTACGTTAGGGCGTTCCTGGTCAGTTTGTCAATGACCCGTTCTGTTCTCCGTGTTTCTCCTACTTCTTTGGAGTTGACCTTGTAGCCAACCGTGCTTTCCTTTCCAGTGCTTCCAACGGGACCCATGCCTTCCGCGGCATGGGCGTTCTTTCCTTTTCGCCGTCCGATCTCAGCTCCCTGAAATTCTCCCACTGAAAGCAAGAGATTGCATCAGCCACCACATTTGCTTCCCCAGCGATGTGCCTCGCCCTTATGCATGTATTCATTTTTAGGCTTTCCAGAGTGATTGCCCGCATTAATTCCAACACTATTATGCATGACGCACTTCCTTTATTTAACACGTGCACCACCGCCATGTTATCCGACCATACTGCCAACTCCTTGTTTCCTAGCTCTTCCCCCCATGCGCATAACAAAACCCATATTGGGAAGAGCTCCAGCAGCGTTATTTTTTTTGTCCATTCCGCCACCTGCCATGTTTTTGCCATTTGCCTGCACACCACTGTCTCCCCAGTATTGCGCCAAACCCAAGGCCACCTGCTGCATCGGTGAACACCCTTTTCCCTTCCTCGTTTACAGGTGAGCGCCATATCACTGACCCATTGATGTACCTCAGGAATTCTGCCCACACTTCCAGATCTCTCTTGATTCCTCCCCCTAGCCTGACTCTGTGGTGCCCCATTGTAGCCCTTCTTGTTTTTAGCTCAATGCTTCTCTGGAACACCCTCCCCTGTGGTATGACTCTCCCTGCGAAGTTCAGCTTTCCTGCCAGCGCTTGCAATTCTCTCACTGTCACTTTGTTTCTTCCTTGTAGTTCCTTTATTATCTTCAGCAGATCCGTAAACTTGTCATCCGGGATCCGGCACACTCCCATGCTTGAGTCAATTTCTATTCCTAGGAATTGGATAATCTGCGTTGGGCCCATTGTTTTCTCCCCCGCCAGCAGAAAACCCCACTCGCTCGTTATCTCCACAAATTTATCCAGGGTTGCTTTGCATAGCTTTAAACCTTTGGGCCCTACGAATAAAAAGTCATCCAGGTAATGTACCATCATGGCCTCCCTCATCTCTTCTGTGACTGCCCACTGCAAAAATGAACTTACCCTCTCGAAATATGCACATGAGATGGCGCACCCCATAGGGAGACATTTGTCGATGAAGTATTCCCCCTCCCACTGCATACACAACCACCTTTGAGATCTGCTGTTGACTGGCAACAGCCGGAATGCTGATTTAATGTCTGCTTTCGCCATCCATGCCCCTTTTCCTGCTTTCCTGACTAGTTCTACTGCCTCCTCGAAGTCTGAATATGATACTGTTGCATCGCTCTGGGCAATGCTGTCATTCACCGAGGCCCCCGGGGGGTAGGATAGGTGGTGTATCAGCCTGTATTCCCCTTCTTCCTTTTTCGGCAGCAGCCCCAGTGGAGAGCATATAAATTCTTCAAATGGCAAGGCTGTAAAAGGTCCCTCCACCCTACCCAGTTCTACCTCTTTTTGGATTTTACTGGTCACTATATCTCTGTTCTCCGTTGCAGACTTCAGGTTTCTGGGAATGTCCTGCGCTCCCTGCCCGGTAAACGGGATGTTAAAACCTTCTCTAAAGCCTTGCCTGATCTCATCTGCTGCTTTTTGGTTTGGGTATTTCTGGAGCCACACTTCCATCCTCTCAATTTTTACTGGCGTGGCCCCCTTCCCGTCCCAGCTCTTATTTTCGCTTCTCATCGCTTCTGCCACTTGGAGCTGTGGCCCTTGTGCACTTGGAGCTGCTGTGGTCACCCTTGCATCTCTCGCACTTGTGGCTGAACTTGCACTTCCATCCCCAGCTACAGGATACTCCCTTCTCAAAATTCCGACATTGTTCTGGTTCTGCCCTTGTTGCCCCCGTGCTCCCACTGCCCCTCCCTGCGTGGTTGGGGGCAGGCTGCTCTGCCACCCTCTCTGTGACCCATAGTTCCTGCTCCGAAAATGTTGGTCTCTATTTCTGTCATAGCTGTATTCATATCTCCTGTTATTGTATCTATAATCAGCTTTGTACTCATTCTGCCAATACTGCCTTCTCTGCTGCCCTCCTGTGCTTCGCTTCTTGGAATCCCATTTCTCCTTCAGCACATTAAATATGTAGAGGTTAAAATTCCCCTCATCCCATCCCATATCCGCAAAGCAGTCCATCTCCTTTCTGAACTCGTGATCGTACTCCAGCCATGCGTCTCCCCCAAATGCCGCGTGTACCTTCAGCACCCTCTGCTGATACGCAACTAATGCTACCCCGTCTTCTGGGAATTTCTGTAATATAATTGTAGACATTATGGTAAAGGCCGCCATCCAGTTGTCAAAATTCCGTAATACTGGCCCCTTTTGCAGTAAGCTTTTCTCGTCCTCCTTAATGTCATCTAGTGCCACATTCATCCCCCTCTTTTGACAATCTAACAATGTGAAAATATCAATCAATTCCTTCCTCCATATTTTCTCCTTTACTTTGTCATTTATATACCAAGCCATTGCCTTCATTGACCAGCCCTGTGCATCTTTACCCATGGATGGTCTGCCATATTTCGTCATGAGTGGTCCCCCAAATTCCGCCGCTGCCACTGGTGGTACTGCCCCCGGCGGTGGGTCCCCTGCCACTGGTGCTGCTGGTGTCCCTGTTGGCACCACCGGTTGTGGGTTGGGTCCTTGCGGTGCCCCCCCCTGTGTTTGGCCCTACTGGTGCACCTTGTGGTGCCGGGACTATTGGTGCCCCTTGTGGTGCCGGGACCGGGGTTTCCCTGGGTTCTGCCCCTGCCTCCCCTGCCTCTCTCTTTTTCTCCCTGCTCACCACTCCTCTCCATTTTACCCAAGCCCTTAAATGATCCCTTTCTTCGTCATCACTGCTTTCTTCAGTTGAAGACTTCCCCTGCTGCTCCTCCCTGGATCCCTTATCACGTCTGCTCTTCTTGCCATTGGTTCTGGGCGACTTACCCAAAACCGTGACGCAATTTTTAAACATTTTTACTATTTTATTCCCCACATCATTATTCACAGTACCTTTGATTTTCTATTTTCTTTTCCTCCTCTTGTTAGGTGCCTCTGTCTGTTCCTCCGATCTCCTCGACTCCTCTCTCCCCCTCTTCTGTCCTTGCGGTACCTCGTCTTCTCCTTCCCGGCTGCTGGGCTCTATGAACAGCAAGGGTGACATTGCCTTCGCCCTTTCTTCCTTCTGCATTATCTCCAGCACCCATTGTGCCCCATATTCTTTCTCTGCCTTCTTTGCCCATTCTGAGAATTCTTGGGCCCTTTTTGCTCTTCCTTCCGCTATCCTTCTCGTCTGAATTCTGTCAGCCACGCCTTCCTGCTCCTGCACGCTGTGCGCCCTCTGCTTCTCCTGGTCTTCTTCTACCGATCTCTCTCGCCTGTCTCGCCTGTCCGCGGCGAAAGTGCTCTGTTCACTTGTGTCCTCGTGGTCCGGTGCACTGCCCCGTCTCCTTATCTGTCCTCTGGCTGGTACTTCTGTGTCACTCCTGCTTCGGCACGGCTGGGCGAACTCGTAGCCACTGCACTTAGACCGAATTAAGAGGATGTGGAAAATGTGTGAGCCTGCAAGAGCAAACGTTTTTCCTTCCCCTTATCCAGGCACTAAGAGCCTACCCGAGAGAGGTGAGCTCTTTACCTGGTTTGTGCCGCTTCTCCTTTTCCTGGCTTACTTATACACCCCAGGCCTTTTGTTCCTTGTTGGGGGCCGGGTTTCCCCCCGGCCCCTTGCTGTTATATTTCGCACCTTCCCCAGGTGTTGTTTCCTGCCCTTTCCTGGGCTTTTGTTTCTTGTGGCGCCGTTCGTACACCCCTCCCTACTGCTTTCGCGCTGTTTCCCCCCACCCTGCGCCTAAACTCCCAGGCCCTCCATCGGCCCGCATTTCATGTGGCCCGGGGCCTGGGGCAGACTCCTAAAATTGCTGGGTAGAGGGGCTCCACTACTCCAACTCTGAATCCTGTTGTGACCCTAACCCCACCACACTACAACTTAAGCAGAATTCGAGAGAGACTGTCTGTCTGATTCCTGCCCGCTAATGTAATGCTCTAGCGTGTTTGTCAGTTTTTGCATTTGCAAAGAATCTTAACCCGACGGCCACGCATTGCATGCAGATAGATAGCGAATGATGGCTTTCTAGCACCTTGCGATGTGCTGATGTAAGGCTTTTAAGTTTGTGCTTCATTGGGGCTCCACCAATCGCACCACAGTGTAGGTTTACAGGCTAGGTTATACTTAGCAATGCTTGTTTGTTGTCACTTCCCTAAAAACGGTGCAGCCTGCTACTAGTACAGGAGGTATCCAAGGAGAGACCTTTAGGAGGAGGTGAAAACAACAGACGGAAATACAATTACTGTTTACAGTCCTTCTTTAGTCTGTAGTCAAAAGACTGCACCATAGAGATCCAGCAAGACAGCCTAGCACCACCAGTATAGAAGATGGGTGACAGTAAGAGTTGTGACACAGCTTCCTTTCTGTCTGGCTACCTTTTATATGTCAGGCACTTGCCTGACAGGAACGGTTTGCATGCATGACATCATAGCTTGGGAAACCTTCAAATCATATGAATACCAATAAGCAAAAATGCTGCAGACTATCATTCCTCCCCTGTGAAGGAAACTGACAAATAAACTGTTGTGCCACAGCATGGTAATATAGGCGACAGGTTCCTAAAGCAGACATTATCACAGGTGTGATAGCCAGGCAAACCAAACAAATACTGGAACCTCACTAAAAAAACATGAGATTCACACATTTCTGAAACCTCAAACACCTGCCATCTAGCTTAACTGTTTAGGCTAGATGGCTGGTTTCAAAAACCCGATCAAAAGAATCCATCTTACATGTTTTCGTTTGAGAGACTTGTAACACCAGATGATTCTTCAAGATTCTGATTAGCTTCAACTGAATAGACATAAGAAAAGTAATCTAATCATCAGAAAAAGTGCCAAAAATAGTGAGATGAAAGTCTGCCTGGCAGCGACTTTTTAGGCAAAAATGTATCTGGCAACTAAACCTTTCTGTGCACAGCACATACCAGAGTTTCGGAGGTCTGGCAACTACCTCTTTCATTGCTCTTTTCGACGCCATAGGATTGTGAGCCACCATGTTACGGGCGTTATGCAACTAATCCAATGCAAGCACTGGATATCTGGGTGTGCTCACTTCAGGTAGAACCTTGGATGGAAACCTTAGACATAAAAGTAAGACATTATGCGAGTAGCAGAATGCAAAGCGATACTATAGGCAAATGCTGCTGTGAACAACCACATCTTCCTTCCAGCGATACTATAGGCAAATGCTGCTGTGAACAACCACATCGTCCAGCGGTACTATAGAGAAATGCTGCTGTGAAGAACCACATCTTCCTTCCAGCGATACTATAGGCAAATGCTGCTGTGAACAACCACATCGTCCAGCGATACTATAGGCAAATGCTGCTGTGAACAACCACATCTTCCTTCCAGCGATACTATAGGCAAATGCTGCTGTGAAGAACAACGTCTTCCATTTAGATTGTGTAGCATTCTTTTTTATTTATTTATTTTTTATTGGGTGAATGCAAACCTTTTGCACAATAAAATCATTAGAAACAAAGAAGTAAAACATTATAACGTAAACCATAATTCAAAGTTTAAAAAAAGCACGTGATAAGGAATCATGTATCACCATACAAGGTGAACGGAGGATAGCACAGGGGCATTTGGCTGGTCTTGGACGCAAGACCACGCAGAGCAACAGAGGTTCATATCCTGGATCCACGCTTAGAAACCGAACTCAGGTACGGTACGGTATGAAGTGTGTTATAAAATACATAAATAAAAGAAGTTCATACACAGATTATAAAAAAAGTAATAAAAGGTGGGCAAAAGTGCACATGCATAAGCAGCATAAGCAGCAGTTTTTAGAGATTGAACAATCCTAAC
Organism: Ambystoma mexicanum; assembly: GCF_040938575.1. NCBI lineage: Eukaryota > Metazoa > Chordata > Amphibia > Caudata > Ambystomatidae > Ambystoma > Ambystoma mexicanum. Next base: position 905,481,219 of record NC_090937.1, on the reverse strand, counting down.
TAAAGGAAATGACACATAGCTCTTCCTTCGATACGTGACAAGCAGCTGCAGTATACACAATGGATTCTGCCCGATAGATCAGACACCAAAATTGATCACCTTCAATGGAACTGATATCCATAACAAGCCCACCATAATTCTTCATGTAACAGTGATTTAGCACAGGACATGATGTAAGCAAATGGCGTGCTGATTCCAGTCCCAAACCACAAAGGAGGCAAATCCTATTTTTGGTGCTAATTTAATCCAGCGGCCAGTAGGTTCTCTTGACGGAATGATGTTGAATTGGAGGTATATAATAAATCTGCGAATATAATGCGAGCACATATTTGTTAAGTAGGTACGGAGGTGATCTCGGCGGAATTCCTGCATACTAAAGGTTGCATAGTTTACCTTATTACTCAGATAGGATATGTTAGATATAAAATCGAAATCATACGTTTTCCTCTTTAAAATATTAGATCATTTGGACATTAAAACTAGTCCCGCAAGGAGTAAATCAATGTTATAAAAATGTATAATGGCGGTGGCTCTTAACTGTGTTAAAAAGGGATTCATAGAAAAAACGTACAGTGCTGGGCAAGCCATAGAGAGTGAATGGCGGGAACCCAAAGCTAGCAGCGGAGCGCCTCTACCGGTAGAGAAGAGAGGACTCGAAGAATGGATTGCAGAGGTTTACCCTAAAATTTGTAATACCGCCTGGCCATACACGATACACGGTAAAATGCTAGTGTGATATACTGGCATTAGCCCCTCAATAGTGTAGCCACCTCTCCTACGAATAAAGTGTTTAAGTACAAACCAGTTTTTCAATATTTTAGCCTGTACAAAATCGCTGTAAAATCTCTGCCTCAGGATATTACAAATTGGTACCTCAGATAGACATAGGGCCTCATCATGAGCTTGGTGCTATAGAGGCGCAAATACAGCCAAGCGGTATTTGCGTTAATGCCGCCATGTGTGGCGCAAACAACGTTCCATCAAGAGTTGACGTGCATGCACACATGGACGTGGCGTTAACGCAAATAGTGTCCAGCGGTAACAGTGGCTGTGACCATAAACTCCCAGTGCACGTTGTGTTACCATCAGCATCCTGCGCTATTAGCGCTGCAGGAAATGCGTCACCGCCAGAACAGCAAAAAAAAGAAGCAGCCAATTTAGAAATCACAATCCGCCAAAAATCATAGCCCCTGGAAGCCATCCAATGCTAAAAACACCATACAATTTCCCAGGAGCACGTCAGGGGCAAGTCTGCCCTGGGCAGGGTCAGGAAATCCAAGTTTTCAGAGTCTGAATTAACTATACTGGTGGTTGAGGTAATAGGCCATCAGGATGAGCTGCATGGCCCACAGCAGAGAAAGACTAGCACACAGCGGCGCACGCAGATATGGAAAGCGGTCAGCCAGAAGGTGACAGTGGTGGGCCGTGCGCCCAGGGATGGAGAGGACTGCCACAAGCATTTCAATGACTTGCAGGTCCGTGTTCGGTGGCTCCTGGCCCAGCACAGGAGTGAGAGGATGGGGACTGGAGGAGGGCCACCACCACCAGAGCTCACACCGTAGGAGGAGCAGATAACCACCCTAATCGAAATGGGTATGATTGAGGGAGTGGGAGGAGCGGAGGCAGGCACTGGCACCCAGGAGGTTGCAGGTGAGTAACCCACCCCGCCCCCTTGAAAATGCATTGTCTCTAGTACACCCGTTCTTACCCGGTGTGAATGTCTGACATCCAGGCACTGTGGGTGCATTGTGTGTGACTTACCGCAACCACCCACGAGTGGCCCCTTGTACCAGTGCACCCTAGCGACCCCAGGTATCCAGAGTAGCCTGAAGTACCTCCAATGTATTATTGTAAGCACCAAGGCACACAGATCAATGTCCTGGCTACAGCAATGTGATGTGTGTGTGTATCAAAGCCCCCCCCCTCACAGTGCGGCATGCAAGCTGTGCATTCACATCAGACATCTGAAGATGCCACACACACACATGTCCGAGCTGTGTAACCCCATGTAGTACGTCTCAGCAATCCCAACATTCTGAATAACAAATATGTTATGGCCAAGCATGATACAAAATGTGGCGTCACCCCCTGTAAAGCATGAAATGCATGAAACAAATATAAGTTACTCTGTCCTCATACCAGACCCTATGTTCCCTACAGGCATGCAGCCATCATTGGAGGGCAACCTTGAAGAAGAGGAAGCAGGCCCATCCAGACGCATGCCCAGACATGCCTCCACCACCACCACCACCCTGAGAAGGGACTGGCATGACAAATCAAGGCGTAGGACACACCCCAGCTCACCCCACCACAGCACAGTGACACCGCCTCAACTGCCCCAAGCCACCAGGGGGGCACCGCCCCAAGGGCCTCAAGCCACCATGGGGACGCACAAATGGCCACACCCCAAGGGACCCCGGAGCAAGTGTATGTTGAAAGCCACACTCCCCATGTCCCAGCACGCCGATGTCATGTGGATACACCATTGCCCGATGAGGACACCCCTTCATATGGCTCATCTGACGGCAGCTCCTCCATCCGTGGCTGCCCAACCATACAGGCTACCACGACTAACAACAGCACCCCTACTATCCCACATAGAGCTGGCAGGGCAATCGGCCCCACATGTGACAGACACATAACTACGGGAGCAGCAGTAATGGCACACCTGGACATCATTGAGGCACGTCAGAAGCGAATAGAGGGCATGGTGGTAGCGCACAACCCCCACATAAAGGCGATAAGCAGTGCAATTCAGGGGGCAGCCAAAACCATAGCACGGGCCAATGCCCGCACTCGTAGAGTCATTGAGGGGTGTACTGCGGCCCTCACTGGATTTGGGCGGACAATCCGTGAACTCTGTGAGGTTCAATCAGCTCAGGCAGAGCAGATGCGGGAGGCCAATAGCCTCCTCCACCCGCAGCTGCAGTTGGTGGCATCAATTCCATTGACCTCGACAATGCCCACTCCTCAGTGGGCGTTGTCGAGGTCAATTGCCTTTCCAGACTAATAACAAACAACAAATACAATTAAAATAAAGACAAACTAGGAGAAACTTGAAATCTGCAAATTTTTTCATGAGGTGCATTTTCCACAGAGCATTCTCTGGTCACAGCTTCCTCTAGCAACAGATTAACAACTTGTCGCACCTCGATCCTTGTGGAGTGAGCCCAAGCGACGTTCCTTGCGCTATCCACAAAGGCATTCACCAGAAGGTGTAGGATGTGGGAAGCGTCAATGTCCTTCATAGATGGACAAAGCACTGTTGGGCTGAGGTCTGGGCACATGGACCCACATGCACGGTGTTGGGGACTTGGTGGCAGGATGGGGATTGTGTGCTAGGAAGTTGGTGGGGGAAGGGGGAATGTGTGCTGGGTAGTTGGTAAGGTGAGGGGGAAATGTGCACTGGGGAGTTGGTGGGGGGGGGTTTGTTCCATGCAAAATAAAGGCTGTTGATACTCAGAAAGCTTGGACATTCATGATTGTCTTCAAGTGCTCTTTATGTGATGTTTGCGATATGTACCCATCCACCAAATCATAAATAATTGTCATTCAAGGCCTGTCTGGCCAACCTCACTTCCCCCACCCCATCCCTGTGTGCATTGGCCCCGGCTATGGGCACATGCTCAACGTCACTCCCATCCCCAGGAGGTTGGCCATCAGCATCAGGGAGTAGTGGCACATGCCTATTGCAGCAGATGTTGTGCAGCATGGCACAGGTGAGTACAATTTGCCCCACTTTTTCTGGCGCATACATCTGTGCCCCTCCCGTATGGTCTATGCACCGGAAACGTGCCTTCAGCAAACCAAACGCCATTTCCACACAGATGCGTGAACGACTGTGCTCTGCTGGAGTGGGTGGATTCCGCACAGGGGTCATCAGCCATGTGTACTGCGGGTATCCAGAATCACCTGCAGGGGATACAATGTGTACATTAGGCCTAGGTTGGTTCAGTGGATGTGCAAGGGATACACATCAATTCACTAAGCACTATGGCCATGTATAAGTGCAACAGGTACATGCTATCTCATTGCCTTATTATGATATGATATGATATGATAGTTTACTTATATAGCGCCTATACACAATGTATTTCAAAGCGCTTAAAGGCAAGGGAGGGAACAAGGGAAAATACAATGACATTCTTACAGGCCATGAACAGTAAGGATGTGAAATTAACTATCGTACTCGGCCTGATGACATTTCAGATAGTGCAAGTGCTAAGACATAGATAAGGAAGGGAGGGTATATTATTGTTATACATCCATCATCTTTAGGGACATGCATGGGCTGGCCTATACATGCAGCCTGTGTCAATGAGTAAGGTGTTCTGTGGCAGGTTAAATGTGCATGCACTTGGTGTCAATGCACATGCAGCAGTGTATCAAGGACTATGTGTATGGATATGTGTGTGACACTCATGCTGAACAAGTACGGTCATTTTTCCATTTGTCCTTTGATTATGGTGTCTTCATGTGCACCGGGTGTGCTCTACAGTGTGCGCCATTTACTTTATGGGGAACTTACTGCATGCACCACCCCCTGTATCTTATTTCCACAGTGGTGCTGTGCTAGTGCTAGCTGTGTCTCCTGGTGACATGCAAGGACTCCTGTGTGTCCCACCCCCTGATCTTGTGAACTTTGGCATGCATTTCATGTAGGATTTCTACTCACCCAACATCCATGTGTGTTCACCTCGGTGCCCCTCCAGGTAGGCTGGCAGGGTACTGTTGAACAGCACCATGGTGTCGTGGGTAGATCCTGGGTATCGGGCGCAGCAGTGGGTGATAGTCAGGTCTGGGTTACAGGTCATCTGCACGTTGAGCGAATGGAAATTCTTCCGATTCCTGTAAACTGCCTTATGGTCCCGCGTACTACAAGTGCGACATGTGTGCAGTTTAGGGCTGCAATGACGTTCGGGACTTGAGCGATGGCATGGAACTTTGCCTTGACTTGGTTGACCTGTGCCTGTGTGGCTGGCAATGCTATGTGCTCTTTGACATGGCACAGCAGTGCATCCAACACCTGTCCCAGCATGGAACTGAATGTGCACTGGACCATACCATGCATCATGGCAACTGTGCGTTGGAAGCTGCCAGTCCTGAGGTACTGTAGGATGGACACAAGTTGGGGGACAGCAGTGCTGATGGCTATCCTGCTGGCTATGTCACCTTGAATAGTGTCCAGCAACTGGGTGATGGTTGCCCTGTCCAGCCTGTACTGAGACACCAACTGCCCATCAGTCAGGGCCCAGGGTGTTGGCCTGACCCTGGGGATGGCTGGCCACTTTGCTGATGTTGGTCTCCCCCGCCTCCTCCTCCCCCCCATCCTCCCCTGTGCTCCCAGGGCCCTGGGCTGGTCCTCAGGCCGCTGTAGCTCCAGGCGCAGCATGTACAGGTCGACATCAAGGCTCCCGGCTCCAAATGGAAACATGGTGTTGGGAAGGGTGTGTGGTGCATGGGTGGGTCTTATATATGCCTCTTGTGTGCATTGTTGTTTGCAGCTGAGCCCTTTTTGCTGTCTCCTCCCTGCTCCTAATGGCAACATGGTGTGAGGGAAGGTGTGTGGGCCATGGGTGGGTCTTGTGTCGGCCTCTTGTGTCCATTGTTTGCACCTTAGCCCTTATTGCTGTCTCCTCCCTGCTGCTAATGGCAACATGGTGTGGTGGAAGGTGTGTGGGCAATGGGTGGGTCTTGTGTAGGCCTCTTGTGTGCATTTGTTTGCACCTGGGCCCTTATTGCTGTTTCATGTGTTCTTTTACCTCCAGCATTTGGCCGGGGGTATTTTCATCGGTATTAGCGCCAGTTTTCCAGCGCTAGGAACGGCAACTCTTTACTTGTGATAGGTCCCTAATAGCGCGTTTAGTTGCCGGCGCTATTACGGCTGGCGCTATTACAGCCAGTTGTATTGGCGAAGGCTGTAATAGCGCTGGCAGGATTTACAGTCGTAATCGGGGGGAGCGGTATTGGCAGCGCTAATACTGTTTCCGCCGGATTTAAGGGCTACCGCCCAACTCGTGATGAGGCCCATAGTCAGCAATAATCTCTAGAGGGGATCCATTTAGGAACCATTTGTATTGCTTGCCTCGTGATTTCTGTCCAAACATAATCATTTTAGTTTTTGAACTATTCATTTTGAGAAAGTTAGCCTCTGAATAAACTCATAGTGCATCCAGTGACCACTCCAGATATATCAGGGTTCTGTCCAACAATATTGCATTATCCGTGTACCCTATCCAGGGTACCGGAACTGTGTCAAAACGAAGGAGAAAATTGTGGGCAGATTCGATGGCTCGGCCCATGTTAGCGACATACAAATTATAGAGCAAAGGGGCTAAAGCACATCCTTGTTTGAGCCCCACATTGGTTGTTATTTCATCTGTAAGCTCACCTTGTTGGCTAACACGCACTGCAACTGAGGTGGCTGTATATAATGAAATAAAAATATAGAAGTGATCGGTCAATAACCAATTTTTCAAATGTTGACCAAAGTAGGGGGCGAGAAATACAATCAAACGCTCTTGTAAAATCCACAAAACAAATGTACAAAGTGCCTGCAATAGTATCGCTAAATGATGGAAAGAAGTGTGCTTAAATTGAGTTGCATGTTGTATCCTTTACGAAACCCTGTTTGAAATGGGCATAGCAGGTTACATGACACAGCCTGATTGGACAATTTATTTCGAGGAATAGTAGAGAAAATCTTGGCACTAATATCCAACATGGCTAGAAGCCTGTAATCATAAGGATTGGCATGATCACCCTTCTTGAAGACAGGAATAAGTATGGATTTCCTTGAATTCGCAGGGATCCATTCTGATTCCAAAATCCTAGCAAGCAATGTTCCTAATACAAAAGACCAAAAGGGAGCATTATCCTTATCCACAGCATTTGCCAACATATCCAGACTTGGTGCTTGGGAGTGATTAAGAGATTTAATAATCATTTCAATGTCATCCACACTGAAACCTAACTCAAATTTGACCGTGGAGATATATGGTAATACTTTCTCCACAATATTAAGATTGTGAAATAGTTTCTTAGTGGCTGTTGTCCAAGTCAGACTATTATTAGGGTTGATTTCCAGTTGGTGCATATTATTGACAAAGGTTCTGGCCATAACCCATAACTTTTTATTATCATTACTCCTGAGCAATCTAAAGATAAACTTCCAATCAGTGCTAATCGTGGAGAACTTATTATTATGCAGTGAATTTTTATACTTGGTAGAGAGATGGGCAAGCAAAGCCCTTTTCTCATACTCAGTATATGTATTGGGCCTCTTAATAGCCACATATTGCCTATGATAAATATTCCTAGCACGTTGAATAAGAATATCAAAATTGTTAACATGATTAGATGAACAGGGAGACAATCGATAATTCAAATTTATCAAATTGGTCAATATATGCATGCCGTTTGAAACATCCCAACCTTGTTTAGATATCCATTCAACTAAGAAATTGCTGTTAAATTGAATAAAATCACTAACTCTGGACAAATTGTTTTCATTCCACACAACACGGTTTGCTTGTATGTTGTCAGTGGCCCCTATGTTCATATATATATATATATATAGATGATCTCGAGGTTGTGAACATTTGGGACCAGCATAACACAGTATGGTCACTAGGAAGAGTAAAGGTTGCGGATAAATCACTGATACGTTGCCAAGTAGCCCTGTCCACAAAGATTAAATCAATACAAGAAAAACTAGTACCATAAGTCGTAGTATACATAGGCGCCACTTTGTCAATGGATTTAGCATTCAAACAATTTAAACCAGTCAGAGCCAATAATGGAAGTAGGATACTTGTTTCCCTTACCACACTGGCTCTCAATTACGTCCATTGGATCAGACAGGATTGGCATCTATTTAGGAGCATTAAAATCTCCTGCAACAACAGTTTTACCATTTGGATTAAGGTCATACCATTTTGCAAGAGTTTCCCCAATATTATTATTAATGATCTCAGCTATATCTGTTCCACCGGGAGGATCATAGATGTTGATATTTAAGGTCTTTGTAATACCTTCCTGGAGGATAGCTGCCATAACAAATGGTGCAGTGAGTTCTTCACTAAATGGCAACCAAGATTATTTGGCCTGTGCACCAATAGCTAACCCCCGATGTGGGTGTCCCTTATCACCTTTGATTGCATAAGAATACCGGATATCATATCATCAATTTTAAAGGCCTCCATAGTCCAGGTCTCTTTCAAAATGAAGACCTCACATGAGTTAATGTATTGAAGCCCGAAGGGGTGTGCTATAAATGATCTATACCCTTGTGTGTTCCGACACGTCCAACTAAGAGAGTCAAGAGTTTCAAGAGGTCAATTACAATTGATACGCTTGACACCATTACCACCCCACCCCAATACCAGCACCTGAAAGATCCAAGTTAAAATGTACATCACCCCTCTTGTTCAAAGGCATAAGTTGCCCATGACGGCTGGTTCTATATGGTAAAGGGTCAGGGCACAACAGCCTATCCACAGCTCTACCGTTGGAAGTAAAAAGACGAAAGCCCAATGACTTCAGGGGACTCATGCATGTACTCAAAAGTTCTGCTGCAGCTGGGGGAAACAAATTCAATTAATACCCAGTTGTCAACTGAATCCCATTTGGCAAGTTCCATTCGATGAAGGTCACTGATACATGTAGAGCAAAGGCGCAGAACAGTACTTCACATAGACAGGAGAGTAGAACGATTGAGGAAAGGGCTATCACACCCATTTACCCATAGAGCAATTACTATGTGGCACTTTCTGCACATTGCGAGATACTTTAGGTTGAGGGAAAGATGAATACAGGTGGCAGCACAAGCTGAAGTAACATTTGATGCACCTGAAGAAGCAACAGAAGGCAATTGAGAGGCACCCATAGTGCTAGGTGGCACACACGTCTTTACATTAGGATAAATGTGAACAGGCACAAGCTGTAAAGTAGAAGGCCTGGGCATGGAGAGGGCAGGCTCATTTATCCAGAGGGCCCTTTAATAGAACTTGTCTTTAGGTGCTATAACCCTTATTTCTTCCCACACGTGTATAGCGTAGATAAGGCAAAGATGCCTTTTGTGTGGTCTAATTTAAAACAGGTTCAGTGGCTAGACATTTTGAAAAAGCCACACGCTTTACACTCACACTTGCATTTCTGGAATTCTTTTTTCTTTTAACTTGCACAATGGGGGGCTATCAATCATAGACAGTGTGTTGCATAATGCCTCAATGGCATCCTCTTTCGTAACCGCAGCAATATTCAAGGATCCATCTGAGTTTCAATTCAGTGAGATACCTTCATCTGTAGTGAGTATGGATTTATCAGTCTGAGCTAAGTCTTAGAGTCAGAAGTTAGCATACTCTCTCTCCCCATAGGGGCTTTTCGGCTCTTTGCAATGTTGGCTGCTGGTCAAGATGACAGCCACAATTTTTGCTAATATGGCTTTCTGCTCATGTTGTTCAGCCGCAATATTTGAACACAACGTAAGCAGAGCTTCAATCTTTGCAAGGGTAGCATTGATAAACGATGGGGCACTCACAGTGTCAATCGTAAGAAAGGGTTCCACGAGGCCAACGCAGCCTCTTCTCCACAGTCCTCAAATGAACGCTCAGGGGCAGATGCAAATGCTTCAAGGTTGGGACTTGGGGAAAGATTGGTGGCTTGTGTGTTTATGCTTATGTTACGGCCCGCTGCAGACCCAACACATTTCTTTTCAAGTTCATGTATGGATTGAGAAATGAGCCGTTGTTATCACCCCAGAAGTAGATTGTTCAGGGATTGAGTAGCATTCACAAAAGACAGTAGATCCGTCTAAGATCTGAGTCACACTATCAGTCAGCACGTGGCCTGAAGATTGTAACCGGAAGAAATGTCCCTGTTCCAAAGCCATATAAACTGCTGTTCAGATGTTCGAAAACTATTGTGATACTCAATCCGAAAAATATTACATTGCAAATTATGCAGGTGAAACATCTGAGGTAAATCAAATCTGAGCCATCCCAAAAGCTGTAGGAAAACCCTTCAAGGGTGCTTGGGAGTGATTAAGGGTGCAAAATGTGCCATCTTTGAAAATAATTCCATTGTGATCATCATAGCCTTCAGACAAGGGCAACATCACAACAAAGTACGCACAAACAGCACTTGGACATTGAAGGGCATGCACTGTCCAGTGTAACAATTCAACATCTGGATGAGGAGATCACATAACCTAAGCACATCTGCACTTAATCACTGTAGCATATTGACAAACATCCACCTTGACCACAGACCACCAGAAGATTGTATCAAATCCAAATTATTAACCCCATGATGGCCAGGTGTAATCTTACTAGTATACATTCCAAAAATGCTCCTTAGAGATTTAGCTGTATGCACAAAAAGTGCAGTCTCAAGAAAATACAACCCACCCATGTGCAAACATTTTTAAGAGAAGAGATTAGTGATATTTCTTCATAAGTGAGTGTCAATCCCTCCTTGTCCTGAGTCAAAAAAGATTGACTAAGACATGCAACCTGTTCAGGCAGAATCAAAAAAAGGAGTGGTCTTTGCATGTGTTTGACTCCAAGAAAAAATCAGCTTTATGGTTATTCGGCACAACTCCATCCAATGGTCTGCAACCTTTGACTATGCAGATAACTTTGACTCCATTCACCACCAGCCTGAGTTGAGAGATCACGAGATCCATACTCTAAAACCTCTGGAGAGCCAGAGGTAGTGGACCCTGCTATATAAATGCAGTGGCGCACATGATTAGTACTGATCAATGTGGTACTCAGAAAGTTACACAAATGTAAATAGGACAAGAAACTACTTCAATGAACAAGTTGTCCATGTGTTGTGAAACATCTCCCCCCACTCAAACGCATTGTAAATATCTTAAATGTAAATCCTGTTCTTTTGCTTTCAAGAGAATTTTGATATGTTATCTTTGACGTATCATGGTATTTCTTGTACAAATCTTGGCATGGATAAATCTTCACAACAGTCCAGTCATGATAGAACTGGAAAGCACCAGCCAAACTCAACCCTTCAGCCATCTTAAAATACAATTTATTAATAGTCACCCGATAAGGCCAGTACAAAACTGTCAACAACTTCAAAGGGTCTTTGTATTCCGCAGTGGGCAATGAGACCCAGATCTCTGCAGAAAATCTTAAAATGTCATTCTTTACCATCTACTTGTTCTGGTATGATGGGTTTATAATTTTACATTCTCATTCTTATCATGGTATTATGCTTAGATGTTTGTTATAACCTCGAAGAGACAATCAGACTCCATAACAATGCTTTAAAACAAAATCAGATTAATTTGATTCTTGCAAACAGGAAACTTGAAAATCTATTGGAATAGTTGAATCAGTGATTTAATTCAGAGGCGCTTGGGTGGCAAAGGACTGGGAAAAATGGCAAGAAAAACGGTTTTGCCTGTTGGTTCTATTTTGTTGGACTTTTGGATTATAGGACATTTTATTTTTTGCATTTGTTTCTCACTATATCACAACATACAGTCATAGTTACACGAATGCATCAATGCAATAACATTCCATGACACAAACTGCCAGACATTGGGCCTCATTACGAGTATTGAGGTAGCCATGCCACTTTTAGCGGCATGGCTACCCCCATACTGGGTACCGGGTCCAGGTTCAAGGAATAGGGAATTACCGGGCCATGCCAACTTTGGCGGGCCCGGTAATTCCCATTCTCGGGACCTGGACCCGGTACATCCCCATTCCCATTTGAGCCCCCATAGGGCTCAATGGGAATGGGAAGGATGCTAACAACGGGCCCGTTAATGACGGCCCGTTGTTAGCATCCTGGTCTGCTAGCGGGTCCCGCTAAGGACGCCTGGGCTGGCCAGGTGTCCTGAGCGGGACCCACTGCAGACCTCGTAATGAGGCAGCTGGAATGAACGGTGCCGGTTCCTTACCGGTACCGATCATTCCGTGGCCGCCTTCCTCGTAATGAGGCCCATTGACTTTCCTTACCTCTTCCATCCTCCCCATCTCCATATCACCAGGAATCTCCCCTCCCAATGTCCATTTCTGACACAACCTCCATCCCGATTCTTCCCTTCCCTTTCATAGTTTATCTAGTATCTTGAATACTTCCATCGGAATGAGTATGGGCATCCTCTGCAGTACATATAAAATCCTGGGTAGGATTATCATCTTAGACAGTGACAATCTATCCATCAATGACAATGGAAACTTCAGCCACAAATCTATAGACCTATCCAGTCTCCTGGTAACCTTGTTTATATTGTCCTCCAACACATCCAACCAATCAGCCTTAATCATAATACCTAAATATTTAAAAGAGACTCTAGTGGTTTTCTAGTGGTAGGCCTTCCAATGCCTCATTGTTATCCTCAAATAACTGATATAATGTAGATTTTCCCCAGTTCATTTGGATACCAGATAGCACGCAAATTCTTTGATTTCTTCCAATATTAAAGGAAAATTACCATTGGATCCTGCAAATATATCAAAATATCATCTGTATATAGTGATATAAGATGCTTTTGATCAGCTATACAATAGCACATGTCTTCAAATTCATTCCTAGCCAAACAGGCCAAGGGTCCCATCACTCATTCAAACAGTAGTGGCGATAACAGACACCCCTGCCAGGTGCCCCATCCCATCTGTCATTTGTCAGATATATGTAGATTGGTTTGAACACTTGCCATTGGAGCCTCATAAATCAGTTGCACCCAGTGAGGAAAGTTGCTCCCAAACCATAGCGTTTGAGAGTTTCCCACATGAAGTACCAGTCCACACTATCAAATGCCTTCTGTGCATCTAAACTAATGGTTTCCCATTTACATAGATCCAATCCCTTCGGTTCCACAAGTATAAATAAATGTCTAATATTCGAGAAGGTATTCTTCTGTGGGATGAAACCCGGTTGATCGCCATGCAGTAGTCTTGATATAACTTGGGTTAACCACCCAGATAATAATTTGGTGAGTATCTTGTTATCTACATTAATCATACATAGCGGACTATATCTTGCCCTCCAATTGAGTTATTTGTTTAGTAAGTGTTTGCCTAACGCCATATGATGTACTGATACATTTTCCCATAATCAAAACCTTAAAGGCCTCCCATACTGTAGCTAGTACAGGAAACTAGCCTACGTTTATAGCAAAGAAGTTGTCAATCACCAGTCTAATTGCTTCCCTGTATGCCTGGTCCTCTAAAGCTTCCATCCGTAGCCTCTAGGTTGGAATTGGTGGTTTATGATATGATATGATAGGTTATTAATAACCAGAGGTTTCTTAGGTGCGGATCCGGGAAGCAAACCTGTGTTGCTCCGTGTCGTCTTGCTTGCAAGGCGAGCACATTGCCGCTGAGCTGTCCTCCGGAGCCCACTCAAAAGAAACCATCAACGGACCATGATCGGATAAGGTTCTGTCTAAATATTCTGCCATTTTCACCAAACACCCATTCATCCTTTGTGTAAAAAATAAATCTATCCTTCCATGAGCGTTATGTACCTGGGAATAGAATGAAGAACCACGCTCTCCTGGATACATAATTCTCCAAATCTCAGTTAAACCATCGTTTTCCATTACTTTGTGCAGCGTACAAGATCTGGGCTTAATACTCTGCCACTAGATTGTGACGTGTCCCAAATGTATGCAATATACAATTACAGTCACCCACCCATATCACTTGATAACCCAAATGTTTGCCCTATATTCCCGCTATCTGTTTGAAGAATTGAGAATCATCAATATTTGAAGCATAGGAACATAATATAAATATCAACTGCCTTTTAGGTGTCCAGCCAACCCCATGTATCTCCCTGCTGGGTACTCTATCTTAGATATAATTTGCAAAGGCACTCCTTTCTTAATCCACACCATCACCTCCTTGCAGATGAAGTAAAGGAGGAGCTCGCTTGCACACCTCCCCATTTCAATACCAATGTACCATGTTCCTCCCTAGACAAATGCATTTCATGGGATGCATTTCATCTTCTCTGCAGAGTTGACCATATCTTTGCTCTCTTCACAACTCCATTTATCCCTTTAATTCCAGGATACCAGTCTATAGCTGGTAATTTAGTCCACATTGAATGAGTGCATCAGCTCATCTATGCCTCCACCTCTGCAGCCCTTGTGAGACTCCCTTCGCACCACCAGACCATGGTCTTAACTCATTTATAAAGAAACAACCAACAGAAATCCCCCAAACATCCCTCCTGTGCAATCTAACAATCCCCAAAGTAATTGCAACTATTTGTGCTGTTAGTTTATCAACCTCCTGTCCCCTCCCCTGAACCATAGAACCCATTAGGTAATCCCAGAGAGCTCTGCCATGTATCGCAGCTCGACCAAACGGAAGAAACTAGTGAGCACTGAAACTTTTCATGTGAAAAGGAGTCCACCAAGGACCAGCCAAAAGATTTTGTATAGGAAATGCACATTAATGACACATGCCCAAAACTCTTTCACCCAGTCTCCTCCAAGCAACAGATTATAGTAACAGCTATGTATCTGGCCGCCACGCTCTTTAGAAATGTAAAATCTCTCGACACCTAGCACATTATCAGTACTAGAACGAGTATATAGGAAATACATCGAAAACATATATAAATGCAACTGCCCAATGATTGCTCGCATCTTTGCGTCACACATATTCCACTCATCATCTCATGTCAGTGTTTCTATATAATGTAGAGCGCTCGCTGGTTCGCCAATAAAATGTCATTTGCCTGCAGCATCAATACTCAGCTTAGCTGTCGGAAGAAGAGCATAGACAATACCCTTGGATCTCAACCGCCTTTTCACCATTTGAACCATTGTACATGATCATCACTTGCTTCCGAGCTTCTGACATTACCCTCACCTTATCCTAATAGTGTAAAAGTCTAATCATCACAACCCGTGGCAGCGTTCCCAGTGGTTGTTGTTGTGTGGGGGATCTTTGCACTCTGTTAATTTGAATGCCCTCTGACTTACTGCCATCCGTAATTAGTGATGGGATGACCCCTTCCAGAAACATCTCCATATTGCCCTTTTTCAGTGTTCTCTGGCAGTCCTAGGATTCACAGATTGTTCCTATTGGGCCTATCCTGCAGATCTGTCAGTTTGACCATCTGTAACTTGACTGTGTCTTGTATTCTCTTCAGTTTGGACCTGAGTGTGTTAACCGTGTCCTCTACTGGGTGGATTATCAGACATTCCTACCCCTAGATCTTCAAACGTTAATGTAGGGACCTTGAAAAGTCTATGTGAGGCTGCGCTGGCTAGGAAACATTATGGGGATTGAACATTGAAAGCAGTTCCCCAGACTCGGTTCAGGCAGAAGGGTGCCATCCTGAAATGGGCCTGCATCCCAGAATCAATGGGCTTTCTAATGTTGCTAACATGGCACATATTTTCTATGGGAAATGAAGGTAGTAATAGGTTGTTAAGGTGGGATGTTGGATATTGAGAACTACCTCCTCTTTTGGGAACCTTCCTCTTCAGGAAAGCATTTGACCATGAAGCATGTACTGCCATGCCTCTCCGGTCAGACTATGATTCTATAGGGCCTATGAGGACTACCCTTGGTCTTCAACATGATCCTCCATTCTGTGGTTGGTTGTCCTTAAATATGTAACAGCAAGCCTTGTTTGCTCTCACGTACTAGAACCTGAGCTGACAATTCTCCTAGTCGTTCTGGTATTGGAACTATGTATGAGAAATGCATGTTCACACTAATACACTTTTTTGCTCTTCACCTGAATCCAGACCTTAAACCTACATATCTGAATAATTACATTGTCCTTGAACTATGCAACAAATGGTTGTTTGCCCTGCATGGTCTTGGACAATCTAGCACAAATGCTTTTTTGCATTTATCCTCTCTTTTTCTCATCCCCACCCCCTTCCCATTACATGAAACTCATCTGAGTGTTTCCAAAGCCAGTGATGATCATATCCCTTCCCATTCTATTAAGTAACTCTGTGACTCCTTCAGTGGCTTGTGGTTTGTAGAAACCCAATACATTTAAATAAAGAAATGATGTGGCATAAGAAACTCTTCAGTGTTATATATACCATTTCAGTGCCAAATGACTATCATAACAAGTCAGCTTTGCCAGTCAGCGAGAGAGGGAAAAACAGGATACATCCCAGGAAGCTAATATATTTGACATAAACAGAAGGAAGGGAGAGACAGCCACTTCCTCAGAAGTAGAGAGCCTCAGAGAGAAGATGGTGCTGCTGTTACCAGGTAGGACTGCAACATGGCAACAGACTAGCACCTGTTTTGTTAATAATCTTTGTTGGGACCTCAGCTTGTAGTCGGGAGTGAGCCCCTACCATTCATCGATTATCTAGTCTTCGCTTGAGCCCATAGTTGTAGGCAGCAGATAGAAACTCCCCCAGGTGATGCACACATGCCTGAAAGTACATAAGCATTGTAGAGATGGGGCCAAGTACCTCCCACCAAAAGCTCCTCCCCCATGCTGCCTTTATGTTGGGAGCCAGCATGTGAAACATGTGCATTGCCAGTGAGAATACCTATACCGAAGAGAATCCTGGAAGTATAATTTCCATTGAGAAAGCTGTACATGCATACATGCCAATATGATGGTCATTTGAATGGAATCCCAGTAGGAAGTGGGAAAAGTAAGCGAGAAAGCAGACTGGTGACCTTATGAAGAGCAGAACTGATGCACCCAGAAGAGATGAAGAGACGAGATTCTATAAGCTCTAAAGAGGAGGTGTTAAAAATGAGCAACATTTCGGGCTCAAAATGAAGATGTTCATGCTACAGGAATAATGAAGAAGTTATCAAGCCATTTTTACAAGTGTACAGTCGCAGCAACGCAAGTAGATAAAGTATTCTTTAAGGTTGGCTATTTAGTGAATAGATTGCAGCCATGCGCCAAAGTATATATGTATAGGAAATGTAAGGACTATGGATGATTCCGCAACGCACTTTAGCAGAGCTGGATTCCAAAAGCAGAAAGAGGTTTTCAGTGTGTCGCAGTTAGAAATCGAAAACTCAATTATGGAGGTGGATCAAAGAAAGGCTTGGTTGGATCAACACCAAGAAGTCAAGGCCACCTTGGGCCTGGATGTGCGTACGAACACATACAGAATGTGTGAAAAGAACAAACCTTCTGTCTTAAGTGAGAGGCAAGAACATAGAAGACATCAGAGGTTCATCAAATAGTAGTATTTTAAATGCAGTAAGACTTGAAAACATGGTCTACAGACACGTGGTCAGATGAAAATAGACACTGTGATGAGCTGTATCAAAACCAAGAAGACAGAGTATGCTCTACTCCCTCATATTCTCCAGCACACAGAACATTTCCAAGGCCAGGATCAAAGCCTTAATTGACTAGTAGGCTGCAAGTGTGATGATGGATGTCAGGGCTAATTGGTGGGAAGCTGTGGTTATGACTAGCCCACCAGCACCTGTGTGCCAGCCTGTGTGCTACTTGCGAAGGTGAAATATTACAGAGGGGTACAAGGGTACCAACCAATTATAGAGGGACAGGTAATAGAGAGCCTTATAGTTGTATAACCAATGGGACATTGTGTATTTGATGACATCCATAGTGACCTGCACTAGAGCAGGCCTTAGTTGCCCAACCTGATGTTAGAGACCCAAACACCTTCCATGACCAGTATGGAACGTATAGCTAGATGTTCCTTGTAAGCCTATCACCATTCCAAATAGGTTTTTGTAGTTTGCAACATAGGTAGACGTCAATGATGATGTGTTTTCAGTATAAAACCTGCTTTTTATGTGATGAATTTAGTGTGAAGATTGAGTGAACGCCTTGATGTTCGTTATAACTCCCTGTTTTAGATAATTGACATTAAAACAGTCACACTTTGCCAATTTACTGAGTCAGTTTTGACTATTGATGTTTTGATGTTTGAGTAATATCCTGCATTTCCATCTGTCTCTAAGTATTGCTACCTCGCCTTAAAGGGCTGGGCCGGATGCCCCAGTTCAGCATTATGGATAATAAGAAGACTGGACCTGAAGACATATTGACAAACTGCAAAATATAAGCTAGACAGGAAAGTATTAGGTTCTGTGGCAGAAATGACATTTTTTACTGGACCATCCACAAATTCTAAAGGAGTAATGCCAAAACTACTAGGGGCCCATAGCTTATAGGTAGTATAACCTGTTGCTAAAGCCTGAATGATATTGATCACATAGCCTTGCATTAAGTCCTAAATCGATCTTCCACAGAGCAGGTTTGTTCCTGCCTGTTTCTATGGTATTACCTGTGACACACTCTTTATAGCAGGAATTTCTTTCACCTGCTTAGGAATTCTTTCAGGCTGTCACATTCCCAGCCACCAGCCATGAGTTGCTCTTCTGGGCCAATGTTTCCAGCCCTCAACACACTTTAGGATTTTCTCCTTGGTATCTGGTTTCTGCCAGTGCTTGGGATGGAGGCCTCAGCAAGCCTGCAAAACTCTGCTCTACTTTGGTCCTGATCTAAGCCAATTTCTGAACGATAGCACTTAGATGGCTTTCAGCTCTCCTCATACTATGTAGTCTGATTTGTGCCAGTACCTGAGGTATACCTGTTAGTGAGTTCACATCCCATTTTCCTCCTGGTTCCTTCCTTTCTCCTCTTTCCTTGAGGTTGCTAGACAGTACTGTATTACTACCTGTGGAACTCTTTGTCTTTTTATGACTCTTCTGAAGATCCCCAGACTCGTTCTTTGGGTGGCTCATGATTGGCCTGGTTCCTGATCCTTATGAGCTTTTGCAGTTGTTTCCTGTTCCCCCCCAGGCCTTTCAACTGTTAGTGTGCCCCTTTTCCTCTGCTAGGATTGGCTACGGTGGTGTCCATGTATTTATATTGTGAGAGAGGGATGATAGGTGATAGAATAGCAGATAGAGTAGATGGGAGGGATGGAGAGTGTCATTAGGATGGAACAGAATGGAGTAAAGGGATTGAAAAGAGAACTGCACAGGCACGACACGCTCCCCATGAGGCATAGCAGCCGAATGAGGTACGTAGATGACCAACAAGAAGTCTTTTGCTGAAGCAGGAGGATGTCCAATAAGAAGTCTTATGCTGAAGCAGCATTCTTTCAGTGTTCAAGGGCTTGCAACCCCGTCCATGATCGTTGGTGCAGCTCCATGCTACATTTTCTGGATCATGCTGTTGTCCTCATATGAGCTAAGCTGTCAAATTTGTTAGTGTACGAGGTGTCACAAGTTGTGGTCAGATAACAGAGGCTTGAAGGAAAACTGCAAAGTCTCTCTGTGAGTAATCATTGTCTGTTTCTTTTCCTCTGGGTTCACCCAGGAACTGGTGCGTGCTTCTGGTGAGCAAAGTTTGTTTTTTTGTGTGGGAAGTTGTTCTCCCCTGGTTGTTAAACTTTGATGAGGGAGTGAGGGGTTTCATGATCTGGGAGGGGTTGACTGGTTTTGACCAGGCTTGTATATAACCGAAGGAAAACGTTGCTTGCCCCTTTCTGGACTATGGCCCTCATTACGACCCTGGCGGTAAGTATCGGCCATTACAGACATGGCGCAAATAACGTGTCCGTGCTGGCCAGAGACCGCTAAAAGCAGCTCATTACGAGTTCTTGGGCATGAGCATTGTGCCATGTCGGTAATGGAATCACTGCCACGCCGCTAAAGGGTGTAAAATCCCACTTACGGCATCGTATGGCGTGCAAATAGCACCTCCGCCACCCTAGCCATCGACATTAGCGGTCACCGCTAATAGCGGTAACCGAAATTAGCGGGAACCGCTATTAGCAGTGACCGTAAATAAGCGGATCCGGAAGTAGCGTCACCGCACAGGAACGGGAAAGAGCACGGTGGCCATCTTTAAAAACACAATCCATTGCCATCCTATGTTACCAGTAGACACCTGACTCCCACAACTTCCACAAACCTCCTACACCACCCCTTTGACATCACAATGCCTAAAGTTTTGAAAAATAGCAGATATCGTCTGCGCCAGGAGCGCTTTTCAAGGAAGGAGCTAACAATGTTGGCCTAAACACTCCAAGAGCATGCTGATGTTGTGTTCGCCACGGAGATGACCAGACCGGCGCTGCAGAGGAAAAAGGCAATATGGGCCATGGTCGCCCAGAGGGTCAGTGCTGTCGGCACAACACCCCGCACTGCCAAACAATGCCGCAAGTGGTGGGACGATCTACGTCTCCGCGTCAGGAGCATACTGGCGGCAAATCGGAATCTCGGCATGGCGACTGGTGGAGGTGCTGAGTCGCCCCTAAAACTACAGCCATGGGAGGAGATATGTTCCGCCACCATAGGCAGGGAGAGCATTGAGGGAGTTGGGGACATGGAGAGAGGAGCCCCGACATCAGGCGATGCAGGTAGGTGCCTCAAGTCCAACTTTGCCAATCTCACCACGATGATGTCCAGATGATTGGGAAGTGCAATGATGCATACCAGGGTCCACCGGACACATTAGCACAAGACTGCCTACAGGCAGTGCTGACCTCCACCTTGTACACATGCATAATGCTCCCCGTTTCTGTAGCTATCCACATGCCTCCATGCATCAACCACCTAAGAGTCAGACTACCTGTATGTCACTGCCTCCAATGTGAACCATCAGGCAATCAAAATGAATGCAGCCATCACAATGCCTGCTCAATGCCCGTAGACCCATCACTAACTCTCTCCCTCCTTTGGTCCACCACAGGCTCACATTGAGACAGCGCTGATGATGACACAGGTGCAACCCCTGCTAAGAAGGCCAGGGCCGAAGAGGCACAACACTGTCCCTCCACCTCAGGGGGAACAAGGAAACCCCAACAACAGGAAATGTCCCATAGGACAGGCCACGGCACCGATGTCTACCAAGTCCACCACTTCGGCACCACCGACATCCACCATCTGCCCAGTGTTGTCCGCCGAAGGCACAGGATCAGCAGAAAGCATCACCATCAGTGAAACTGCTGCCACCGCAGCGATCTCAGACAACGAGGAAGGGGATGTTGATAATGTTGTGAGTCCCCCCACTGGCCCCCTGCATTCCCCCTATCTGTCCCTGTGCAGCCAGCATGACAACATCATACAGGGGCTATCTCCTGGAAACTCTTTGCCGGTTACTCCTAGCCCCACATGTGCAGGAGGGCAGCAGTATAATGGACATGCCACAACCATCAGCCACAGGCCACAACACCCAAGAGGCAATGCAGGAAATCATTACGTGCCAACAGCAACTTATAGCCCTGTTGACACAGCATGTCACAGAATGCGCCAGCACTAGTGGGGAAATGCGTGGTTGTGCTTCTAATCTTAGGTCTGCTATCGAGTCCAGTTCTAAGGACATAAGGCTGAACTGGCCGCGGTGCGGCACGTACTTTCCGAGTTAGTACAAACAATGCAGGACATGCGTCCAAGTGAGCAACCCAGTTCTTCCTCGGCTGCCAGTTCAACCAGAACCAGCCCCGTGCGCAGATCGGGCAGGAACCTGCGGCGTTCCGACAGGGGTGCACCGGGTGCTGGGAGCGGGGGATGCCAATAGGCGCAGTCTTGTGTACTCGTGCCACATGATGCACTTGTGCAAAGTCATCCACACCATGTTTTGGGGAGTAGAGGGGGGAGGGGAGAGTGGGTGTGTTGGAGAGTAGATGGGGGAGGAGGGAGTGGGTGTGTTGGGTTGTAGAGGGGGGAGGGGGGAGTGGGTGTGTTGGGGGGAGGGGGGAGTGGGTGTGTTGGGGAGTAGAGGGGGAGGGGGAGTAGGTGTGTTGGGGAGTAGAGGGGGGAGTGGGTGTGTGGGGTGATGGGTGTGTTCACTTAGACATGTGTGGACATTGCTTATTGCGTACGTGTGCTTTATTGGTTAACAGTCTACAGTGTCCATGTCCCTGACACACCCAGTGCCCCAAGTGCCATCTCCATGTGACACCCCCAATCCATGTGTGCTAGAAGATTTGGTTGATCAGAGTCCGACACATGTCATGTCCCTCCTGTGCATCGCTTTCTCCCTGAGGTGCTGCCTCATCCTCCTCATCCTCTTCGTCAGGTGGTTGCTGTTCTGCGTCAGGGGGTAGGGGCACATTCCGTCTGATGCACATATTGTGTAACCTGACACATGCCATGACGATCTTTGCAACCTTCTCATGGCGGTACAGGAGTGCCCCACCAGACCTGCTGAGGCATCGAAACCGTGCCTTCAAGAGGCCAAATGTCTGCTCAATCACCACACGGGTTTGTGTATGGGCACGATTATAGTCCTCCTCGTGCCTGTTCTGTGGGTTCCGGACTGGGGTAAGGAGCCACCGCTTCAAGGGATAGCCTGCATCACCTGCATGTGGGCAACAATGTATGTGTAAGTTAACTCATCATGTTTGACCTCATTAAGTGACACCATGGCATGCATTTATTTCTTCATCTCAACCCCATTTCCATGCATGAATGGAGTCACAAGATGTGACTGCTATGTGTGTATTCCTCTTATGGACTGTTTTGCATGTCATTGATTAGTGTGCGCTGGGGGGTCCAGTGCCTTGTGAGTGCACATGCACTGTGTCAGTCCACGACCGTTGTTTCTGTGATCTTGCAGATGTCCAGTTATTTGTATGCTTTCATCCTGGCAACGTTGATGTCAGCCTCATGATGCTCTCACTACGCACAACAAATGGTGTCATGCAATTGCGTTGGGCCTCTGTGTCAGTGTGGTGGTGTATTGATGTATTTGACCCTCATGTGACTCCTTTGTAAGCAGTAATGGGGGACTGGCCTTTCAGTTCATGGTGTTTTGTGCTGTGTATTGGCTATAGTCGTTGCTTGTAGCCTGGTTTGGTACAGTGCACATGCAGATGTCTGTGGGATGGTTGGGACACCGCTTCATTCGCATGGTAGGGCTGCTTACATCTTGCATTATTTGGTCAGGTGTCAGGTCCAGTCTGGGCTGCTTTTGGGGTATGAGCTTGCTCCATTCCCTCTGGCACTTGCAGCTAGGTTATGTATGCATCTCTCCCCACCATCGCAGCCAGGTGAAGTATGCATCTCCCCCCCATCTCAGCCAGGTGAAGTATGCATCTCCCCCCCATCTCAGCCAGGTGAAGTATGCATCCCCCCCACATCTCAGCCAGGTGAAGTATGCATCTCTCCCCCCCATCTCAGTCAGGTGAAGTATGCATCTCTCCCCCCATCTCAGCCAGGTGAAGTATGCATCTCCCCCCCCATCTCAGCCAGGTGAAGTATGCATCTATGCCTCAATCACCTACCCACATCACATTTCCATGAGCCATGTAGCGTGGAATCGTGGAGTTCTGCAGGACTATTGAATCATGGGTTGATCCGGGGTATCGAGCACAACAATGCGTGATGATCTTGTTTGAGTCACATACCATTTGCACGTTGATTGAGTGGTATAGTTTACGGTTGCGGTACGCTACCTCCATGGCATGTGGACCACCAATTCCACATGGGTGCTGTCAATGGCGCCAATGCAACCAGGTATGCCGGCCAGTGAATGGAAACCCTCTTTGGTGTTTGAGATCTCCTGGACAGACCGTGGTAAGGAAATGTGTTCGTCTGTGTGCATGAGGAGGGCATCAAGCACTTGGTTCAACGTATGTGAGAATAATGGTTGTGAAATGCCATGCAGTTGCCCCACTGTGTGTTGGTAGGTGGCTGTGGCCAGGAAGTGGGGCACAGACACTACCTTCAGTAGGGGTGGGATGGCGGTGCGTGTTTCAATGAGGCTGACAATGTCGTCATGTATCATGTCCACAATGGTGGTGATCGTGTCCCGGTCCAGGCGGTACAGGGTGTGGATCTGCTCAGCGGTTTGGTTGGATGGACTGGCTCTGATGCGTGGGATTGGGGGCTGCCTATGTGGTGGCACTGGCTGTGCTGGTGGGGCATGCTGGCCCTGCCTTGCCCTCCTTCTCCTCCTGCGTATCCTCTGTGCTGCCTGTTGTTGTTCTTCATGTAGTTCTTGTTGTAGCACTTCCACTGCAATCAGGTCCTCCAGCCCCAGCATTGCTAGTAGTATTGGATTCATTGTGGAGTGTGACTGGGTGTGGGAAGGGGTGGGGTGTGCTCCTTTTGTGCTTGCCTAGTCTGTATTGCCTCCACCTGTGCTGATTGAGAGCACCTGTGGCAGCTGGGAACATTGCACATGGCCATTTACGGTTGGTCCGCGATGGCGGTATTAGCACCATGGCGGTAAGATACTTTACGGCATTCACAAAGGCGTTATTTGCATGTCCGCGTGACTCGTAATGTTCCTCACTTAGCGCCATGGTGGTATTTATGGCATGGGGTCGTGTGCCCACACCCTTGGTGCTTTTACCGGCACCGTTGATTACAGTGCCATTAATAGCGCTATCTCAGGTCATAATCGGCCGTAGCGGTAAGCAATGCCGGTAATCCTTTACCGGCATCATTTTTCACTTACCGCCAGGGTCATAATGAGGGCCTATAAGTTTAAGGGAGTATGTCATGGATTTCTGGGTCTCTCCTTCCGTGCTCCTGGGGCATTAATCCCCAATCTCCTGCTTTGGGTTCTCATTACCAACTCTATGTGGATGACACCCAAATTTTCTTCTCTTTTCCTGAACCCTCCTCTGATCTTTCTATCAAAATTTCCAGCTATCTCTCAGCAATTGAATATTGGATAGCTTTGCACTCCCTGATGTTAAACTCTACCAAAACAGAAGTACTCTTCTTCCCTGCTAAAAGATCACTCTCATCTCTTCCTCTGCCTATCCAGTTCCCACCTGACATTGCCCTACTCTTCTTCAACTAGAAACTTCGGCATCATCTATGACCCTTCTCACACCTTCTCTACTTTCATCTCCAAACCAGGGACAGCAGCTCGCCTCACCCTCCTAAATATTAGGAAAATCAGGCACCTCCTTCCTTTCCACACCACCAAGCATCTCTTAACCGCTCTTGTCTTCTCTAAACTGGACTACTGTTCCAGCATCCTATTTGGTCTCCCCAACCATGCTTTTTGTCCTCTCGATCATCAACTTTGCTACCAGGACTCCCTTTGAACTCCCTCACTTCACACCTAATTCCTTGTACTCTCACCAGGCTGGATGGCTAATGATGCAAAACAGAGTCAGATTAAAATTTCTGCTCCTGGTTTACAAAATCTATCATGGTAAGGGACCACTGTATCCTTCCTCCTCTATCCAACTCTATATTCCTTCTTGCAATCTCTGCTCTGCCTCCTCGACTACCCTTGTGCCCTCCCTGTGTTTCCTCTCCCTTCCGCTCTTTCTCTCTTCTTGCTCAACTTGGATGGAATTCTCTTCCCCCGAAACAGCCGAGAAACAATCCGCACAGATTTCTTCTTAACCAAACTATAAGCCTACCTCCTTGCCTCTGAGTTACCCTCTTAACCTACTGCTAATCTGCCTGATAGCTAACATTTTTCCCTCGCCTATAACCTGCCTCTGTCCCTCACTTCCGCTGCCTCCATTCTAGCACTTCACCCATCATGGTCTAATCCCGAGCACTAGAACCTTGTTCCTCCTGTATATAAATAATACAATAAATAAATAAATAAATACATGCTCTTCTACAGGGTATGGCCGTATACATCTGTAATGGCATATATGAAATCTACAAAGTGTAGTGTGTCTCAGAGACTGGGCCCACGCTCAAATGGAGAGAATGAATTACATCTCAAGTCTTTGCCGGGTGCATTTTTACAGAAGTGATCATTGTAATATTTATTTGCCAAATCTCCGCACTGCCCATCTAGTATTTTAATGCGCCCATCATCGTTAGAGCCGAAGGATACTTCCATGATACCGTGTCTCATTATTTTATTGTAATTCTTATAAAAGTTGTTGACGTTGAAAACATTAGCAGCAGAAATAAGAGCCTCCGAGATGACACGGTGTCAGATTTCGGTTTTTTAATAGCTCTCACATAAAAGGTGTTACTTTTTAGAATGTGTACAATAGGAATTACAGACCTTGTCATAGAGTGACTCATACTACAAAATTTAACAGATAAGCTATGAAAGAGCTTGATATCTTAAACATGCACTATTATTTGCAGGCTGTAATATAAGGAACACCAGCACCCAAACTATTAGCAGTTTTATCAGAAATAATTTTGACTGGTTCATTTTTTTCAATAGAAAGTGCAGGCACTGTCACAGACGGGTTGGCAATTAGACTTTTTAAATGCCTATCAATTACCCTCCACTGTCCCACATCTCTTTGACATTCACAAACACTTTTTCTTACGATTTGGCCTGTTTCGTATCTATTCACCTCCAGTGTTGTTACTGGTTGGTAGGGTAGTGCCATGCCTTCACTTTATTTCATGCTCTTTCCATATGCTAGGCACTCCTCATTCTTGCACATGATAATGCAGTCCCGGATGCTGCCCTCATATGTTGGCCCAGTTGTTTATACACAGACAGAACATGTTAGGATAACCAGAAATTGCCTTATTTCGTTGTCCAAAAGACCTTTAGGTGTTTAACAACAGAGCTGGTTCACAAGGTCCTAAGCTGTTTTCCCAACAAAGGCCTACAACTTACCTTGGCGAGGGACTGGTGATGATGTCTTAGAGGTGGTGTGGGTAGGACGCTTCGGATTACTCCCTTAGCACTAGCCAGTTCAGGAGGTGATGCTTAGTCAAGGCCACAGGGTCCAATGAATACCGATTTGCAGATGTGCTTCTCTTCACTGAAGCCTAACATGCCTAGCGACATCTGCACCCACTCAGGCAAGTCCGCAGGTTCCCAGACTCACACATAGATGGAAATACAGGGATCCATATGGGGTCAACTCTACCTTTCAAAGAAGTCATTTGCTAACCTTGGTCACCCCAGCAACTCCCTGCTAACAGTAAGCACTTGCTCAGGGCTGACACCTAATCCTCAGGGAACACCCTACCTACATTCCTGACTTTCCTCACAATCACTCCCCCACAGCTGGGCTCTTCTTCTGTATGCCTTCTCCATTCTTCCAAAAACAAGAACTAGAGGGTTTAAATCAGCAAAGCTCTGTGGCTCACAGTACTCGACATACGCTCTGCTTCCTCTTGCTCTATTTAATTTAAATCGAATCTGAAGAATACACTGAAACCGTCGTCCTCGAAAAAAAAACCGGACTGCAAAATAGAATCATTAATCAAACGAAAGGACATTTGAAAAAGTGTAATTCAAAGGTAAGTTTCCAAACTGAAAACCCACTTAACAAATAAAAGAAACTGTTTCTAAGACTTGAAACCAGGAAGCTAAATGTCACATGGCATGCTTGCCTTGCATCCCAAACTACACTTTTTTTCTCATCCATAAATGTGGATTGACATTGCCTCACCACCTGCACCCTAACCAAACTCAGAAGCAGGAAGTTGAAGCACTATGTTTGCTTTCCAAATAAATAAATACATACGTACATGAATACCAAGATAAACACAAATTCAAGCTGTCAAATCACTGCATTAACAATAGATGAAAGGTCATCATTGTCTAGCTTCTATGCCCAGAATGGATGAATGCAAAGACTGGGGCCTGCAAGGCTAAGTAAGTATGAAACCAAGCTTAATCAACCATACTGCTGAGGTGAGTGGGAGGTGCGTAAGTTGCCAGTCCCCAAACCACAGAGGGTCGGCAGATGCTGCCAGACACTGGGCCTCATTACGAGTCCGGCGGTAGCTGTGCCGGAAAAACTGTCAGGCTGCCGCCGGATCCATAATACCATTCCGCCTCTGTGATTGCCGGAATCACCGGGGCATTACAACCCCGGTGACCTGGTAGTTCTGGAGGCGGAATTCTGTAAATCCCCATTCCCATGGAGTCCCAGAGGACTCCATGGGGATGGGGACCATGGAAACACTGGTTCCGTCCATGACAGAGCTGGTGTTTCCATGTCTGCCTGCAGGCGGGTGGTGTTAATCCCGCCAGGTCAGACCTGGCAGGAGTGACACCACCTGCCCGCAGGACTCTGAATCAGCTGGTCCGGAAAGAACGGTGGCAGTGGTTTTACCGCCACTGTTCTTTCCGAACTGGCAGGGTAGTAATGAGGCCCACTGAGTAGAAAGCCACATTATGTGCCTTTCCCTTTCCACACCTTGCTTTTCACTACTGGGCCTCCCTAAACCCTGATAAAAATAGCCTAACTATGATCCAGGACTTCATGACTTTACCAGCACTTCTGTAGGCAGTACCTGAGACACACATTGCCCTATCAGAATTGTCCCTGGACCTAGTATGATCGTAACAAATGTCTGTCTCCTCCCCCCTTCCTTACTTGTTTTTCCTCCCCTCCCCCTCCAGCACTAGCTGAAATGTCATCAGGCCTAGTACCATAGTTGCTTGTTTTGTTCCTCCCCCTCCTTTCTCGTCCCCTCTCCCTCACCTCTTGTAATTCTCAGGCTCTACCAGAAATATCGTCGTGCCTAGTACGGTAGTCACATGTATGTTCCCATTTCCTTCCTATCTGTGTCTTAGCACTTGCACCATCTGAAATGTTGTCAGGCCGAGTGCAGTAGTTAATTTCACATTCTTGTTGTTCATGGCCTGTAAGAATGTTTTTGTATTTTCCCTTGTTCCCTCCCTTGCCGTGAAGCACTTTGAAACACAATGTGTATAGGCGCTATATAAATAAACTATCATATCATATCACCCATCCCCTTAATCACCCACCACCCACCTCACCATAATTGTGTATGTCGTAATAATACTGTAATATTGTTATCCGCTTTGCATTCCCTCCAGCCCTGACAAGGGGCCAGCTGACCAAGGCTTCAGAAAGGCCCCAAGTAAGCAGTGGGAACCAGGGAGCTGAGAGTGTGCAAGGCTTCACACAAGAGTTTCTGAAGAAACCCCAGAGTAGCCCCAAGACACACACCTAGTTTCTATTTGCCATTTAACTATGACCTTTCAGCATTGTCATGCTTACACGCAGAGAATCCCCCTTGTTTACATCATTGACGTAGTTGTTAATAATTACCCAATTATATAATCATCATGTTTTCAATAGTTGAGGAGATTTCAGAAGGTGGCAGAAAGCTCTAAATGCCTCTTGGTAGAGAAATCCAGTGTCGAGGCTTGATTGGAAAACATCCTTGTTCACATTTTAGGAATAATTTAGTAGAGTGCAGGCCCCTTGTGGGGATATATCAATATAACCCTTTCTTTAGAAAAGAGGCTTTAGTCCCAAAATACTGCGTTATAAACTGAGCCTTTTAAGACTTGTGCTGGTAACTTTAACCAGCTTAGGTTTGCCAACCGGTTTTAGATCTGGAGTGTAGAGGTTGCCGAGTCTCAAAGCCCTACATGTACTGCTTTGCAGTAGTCTAGGCTGAATGAAACTAAGGTCTCATTAAGAGTTTGGCCGTGCGATCAAATGTGGCACTAACGTGGTTGCTAACATTTTTCCCCACACTGGCAAAGTTTCAAATTGAAACTCGTTGCAACTGACTGTTTTTTCTGTGGAGAAAATGTCCTCTACACAAAACGATACTGCATGCGTTAAATATGCCATCCACAAGGAGTCCTGTGACAGCCCAGGGTGTGAAGTAATTGAAGGGTCTGCATGACTCGGAATGATGAAGACCCGGCCCCCTTACTTCCTGATTGTCACAGGAGGTCATCGTTTTTATGTTTGGTAGTATGTGCAAAGAAACCATGATTTGTGTGGTGCTGGCCCTTTAAAGGTTGAGCATGCGGCGGAGTGACATTGCACTCTGCCATCTGCGTATAAATAAACAGGGCGTTCCCGGAGGCGGTAGTGCGACCAGGGAGCCCGAACTATACAGACCTGTCCGTGTGCATGTCTGTAGCGGGAGAGGGCTCACGGGTGATCACAGGGCCTGGAGATTGCCCCACAACAGTGGCGACAAGATCAGAGCCACACCCGGGCACGGCAGTGATTTGAAGAAATTGTTTTTTTCCGAACTAGGTGAAATGTGTCTCATTCTATGCCGCGGAGAGGGAGTGGGCCACATGGCTTGGTGGCCATTTTGTGGATGAGGCCTTGGATGGCCGCCGCCCTCTAGAAGGGTGCCTGTGCGCCATCCTGACTGAATTTTTGGACACATCAACAGCAGACAGCTGTTTCTACACGCACAGCACATCAGAAAAATTTTGAATTTGAAGTGCATTTTCATCGAGCTGAGGTGAGGTGCTGGGGGTTGGACTGCTGTTTTCCTGCTTGGTCCCCTAGGCCTCCCTGGCTGAATTTTTTAACACTCTGGGACAGTGGTTTTCCTTCTCCTGTGGAGTCATCTGAAACACACTGGGTGTGTGCATCATCACAGTGGGACTATTGTTTTTCTTTCTCCTGGGGAGTCATCTGCCACACACTGGCTGTGTGCACTTCCTGCTCCAGTGGGGATGTCTCAAGGCTGTGTTTGAACTGTCTGCTGGTGGGGTGAGTTATGGCTCCATCTTGTGTTAAGGTGGGGTGCCTGTGCACTTAACCCATGACTGACCAAGCTGGTGAAGGGGCGGCCCAAGTCGCAGTTCAGCTTGCTCCTCAAGTTGCACCTCAGCAATGGCCCAGATTAGACCACCAGGGGCGCTACAGCCAATCCCTGAGTTTGACATCGCTGGTCCCCCATCCGGCCTGGGACCTCAGTGGAAAAGGTGGGTTGACCGTCTGGACATGTATTTCCGGGCCACCATAGAGACGGATGGGGACAGCAAGCTGGTGACCCTCTCATACTCTGTGGGGCCTGAGGTACAAGACATTTTTGAATCTCTTCAGCTGGCAGACGCATCCTATGACGCAGCTGTTAGGCAGAATCCTGTGCAGTGCCGTTAGGGACCACTACACACAATTAAGACCACAGGTGGCAATACAAGTTTTACCTTCGGTACAAGCATGTGCTACTATGTTAAAGTGGTAGCTGTAGCGGAGCAGCCAGGCTTATCTCATGAGTATATGAGCAGTAGCAGAGATTACACAAAGGGACCACAATTACCGTGACTCAAGCAAACACTGACTCATGGTTGCAGGTAAAAAAATATAAGTACATTTATTTTTAAACCATTTGTTGTAAACACGACACTTCTATTAATTCAAACACCACACGTATAATACACTACAACTAACCAATTCACTTTGTACGGTATAACTTCAAGGTAAGCACCCTGTGTTTTAGCAGACCGGTGTTGTGAAACAAAAGATGTTACCGGGAATACACTTGCGATCACTTTTGTGACAGTAATGACAGTTCGGTCTTACTAAAGAAATGCGTATCCGCGGCAAGACATGTTACCGGGGCAAAAACACACTTAGAACGTGATATACCCAGAGAGAGTTGCAGGCAAAAATCATAGGCAATATTTTTGTCAAGGCAGACAGAACCAGAGAACACTCTTAGACAGAAATTCAAGAGTCAATAATAGGCCGGGGCCAGTGTCAAGTGGAACCGGGTTCCTGTTGTCGAGGATCACACAGTCAGATAGTTCACGATTCAATGTAGCCAGGAGTACTTAGATATTGTCAACAGAGGAAGAAAAAGTTATAAGGAGGGAAGACAAGGGCAAGCCTTGGAGGCAAAGAAAAGAGATTTACCCTAATTCGTCGAGCAGAACACAGTACCTTATTCAAGGAAGAGGCTGGTGCCACGGCAGTTGTTCCTGGTAGTTTTCTGCAGACCCACGGTTCCTGGAGCTTCGATCCGAAGGAGGACGTCTGGAGGGGTCTGCACCACACAGGGCTGAAGCCGACAGCAGCGACGGTGAATAAAAGGTGCGCTCCTTAAAAACAGAAGATGTTCTTCAGATGGCTATCCGGACCACCACAGCAGTGTGCAGCAATTTCGACCACGAAGAGGATCCTCTGGCTGTAGAAGATGAGCTGGTTATCCCCACCACGCTCAAGGGAAGAAGACTCTGGACTGGATCTTCTCTTGTCGTCGAAGGGTAGATAGCTCAGGACTGCAGTAGGGCTTCACTGGGACGGGATTGTTGCAGCAGTCGACTTCTTTCCGCTTCTCTTCGGTTCATTGTAGTTCCAGTGTTGACTCTGACTTCTAGCCAAGAGACCTGCTTTTATGTGAAAATCCCCCATTCACACAGCCTGGCTGTCAATCACGCAGCAGGGGGGTTGTCCGGCCCAGACAACCACCTCAGCCAATCATGGCAAAGTGCGACTTGGGTTTCCTAGGATACCCTGTGCAGGGGGTGACTACACCCCTCCCTCACATTCAGCCCAGGCGCCTAGAGGAGGGCTTCTTGGCAGAAGCCTGCCAAAAGACAGTGAACAAAGAAGGCAAACCTGGTTTGCCACGCAAAGTAAAACACAAGAAGGACTTTAACAAAAAGAAATGGCGAATAAACCCGACCGGAGCCATAAGAAAAAGTATTTGGTCCAGCGGGTTTAAGTTTGAGGCTAATATAATAGCCTAAATCAATACCAAGTTTATATAGTATAATCGCGGTAGAAAAGGTAGGGTAGAATACTCCCTAACAGCAGCAAAGGCGGCCCTTCACAACTACTTCCTCCCATTAGCAAATGTGGACAATGAGCGCTTTGTAATGACTTCCACCCGTCAGAAGGACGATGAGACTCTTGACACTTTCTATGGATGTCTACAGAGGCTGTCAGTGGCGTGTGCCTGGGACAATCCTGATGTGATGGTCAGGAATCAGCTGATTCAGGGATGCTCTTCAGGCAGGCTACGCAGGCAGGTGCTGCGGGAGCCAGGAATCAACTTACCCTGTATCCTTGTATTGGGCGGGTGCCAGGAGGTGTATGAAGTAAGAGCGTCCAGGATGTAGGTGGGGGTGTGCCCAAGCAAGGCAGAAGAAGTGTGTGCTGTAGGGTGTGGTGCAGGTGACAGAGACGCCAGGTGGCCAGCGGGCAACTTCTGTTACAGGGGCGGAAAGCCGGGGGAGGCGTGCCTGAAGTGCGGGTATGACCTGCCCCACCCTGCGGATTGCCCTGCCGTGGGGAAAGCGTGTGGTTGGTGTGGTCTGGCTGATCATTACGCCCGCATATGCAGGGCCTCTATGCCTGTGGTGGTGTCAAGAGGGCCAGTCCGGTCTGGCTATTTTCACCAATCATGCCCGCCCAATGTTGCCCAGGTAGACCAGGGTGAAGAAGGCGCCCGACCGGAAGAAGAGGAGGAAATGGAGTAAGAGGAGAACATATTCTTTGTATCCAGCATTGGGGTCTTACAATCAAAGAACAGACGGCAACCGCAATGTATTCTCACCGTCAAGAAGTCATCTGTCCTGGTGCTGGTGGACACTGGGGCCTCTGTCAATGTTATGGCAAGAGAACACTATGAGGCCATGGAAGCTCCCCTGCGACTGGCTGCTCCCAAGGCACGCATATTTACTTTTGGAGGGTCACAACCAATTCCCCTCGATGGTGCCTTTGTGGCAGATGTGGGACATGGAACTTCTAGTATAAGGGCTTGCTCCTACATGACACCTGTGAGCACAACACTTCGTTAAACTGCGCGGCGGCTGAAGCCCTAGGACTTGTGAAGTTTGCATATTCTGTCTATGTAGAGGACATTCAAATGCTACTCGACAAGTACGCCAGACTGTTAGAAGGCATTGGGCGGATGGCAGGTGATCCGGTGAGAATGCACATTGACGACTCGGTACAATCCATTGCTCTCAAACATCAATGGGTGCCTTTTCATCTGAGGGAGCTGGTGGATCGGGAACTGGACAATCTGGTCTCCCTGGACATCATAGAGAAGGTTGAAGGCCAAACCCCCTTGGTGTCCCCCATCGTAGTGGCAAGAAAACCAAAGCAGCCGGACACAGTGAGGATTTGTGTCGACATGTGCCTCCCCAACAAGGCCATAAAGAGAGAGAGACATTTGACACCTACTATTAACAACATAATTACCAAGTTACAGGGTGCCAGGTTCTTTTCCAAGTTTGACCTGAGAGTGGGTTACCACCAGGTAGTGCTGTACCCGGAGTCATGGTACATCACGACATTCACCACCCACAGGGGTTTGTACCGTTACAAAAGACTAAGCTTTGGGGTGTCCTCTGCAGTGGAGGTCTTTCAAAACATTATACAAGGGGCTCTGGCAGACCTGGATGGTGTCCACAACATCAGTGATGATATCCTGGTCTTTGCCGAGTCAGAAACGGAACATTTAAACAGATTGGTCAAGAAATTTGAGCGGCTCTGCTCCTTGGGCCTAACACTGCACCGTGCCAAGTATGAGTTTCTGAAGTCAACTATTTAATTCTTCGGATTCGTGTTCAAAGAGGGGGGAGTCTCACCTGATCCCTGCAAGGTCAAGGATATTGTGGTGGCCCGACCGCCGAAGAACGTGTCAGAGGTGCAGAGCTTTCTGGGCATGGCGATGTACTGTGGTCGCTTCATCAAGAACTTGGCCTCCCGATTTGAACCTCTGCGAGCACTGACCAAGAAGGACACCACATGGCAGTGGGGGCCCTGGAACAGGCTGCGTTCAATGACATAAAGGACGCCCCCATGGCGGAAGACACTATGGGCCTCATTACGAGTAGTGCGGAATGGGTTTAATGGCGCCGTTAAACCCACTCTGCACTATTACGAGGTCCCCTCGCAGGACACGTTCTGGACGTCTGGTTTTTCCAGACATCCATAGGGGGTTCCTCGAGGGAACCAGGGAGCTAACAACGGGCCCGTAATTGACGAGCCCGTTGTTAGCTCCCTCCTCCTTCCCATTGAGCCCTATGGGGGCTCGAATGGGAATGGGGAAGGACCGGGCCCGGGTTCCCTGAAGGAGGAATTACCGGGCCCTCCAAACTCGGAATGGCTTGGTAATTCCCCATGCAGGGAACCCGGAACCGGACACAATTTTGGAGGATTGGCGCCATGGCTACCTCCAAAGTCGTAATGAGGCCCTATGGCATGTTTTGATCCCGCTCTGCAGTCAGAGATAGTGGTGACGCCAGTCCGTTTGGCCTTGGGGCATTTCTGACACAGGTGGATGCCACCTCAAACATTCGGCCAGTGGCCTATACCAGCAAGGCCCTCACTGAGATTGAACAAAGATACTCCCAGATTGAGCGGGAGGACCTGGCTGTCCTGTGGGGTTGCAGGCACTTCAGACTATATGCCCTAGGGCGTCCGGTGATGATGGTGACTGACCACAAACCCCTGCTGCCTTTTCTGGCAGGCTCATCCTCCAAACCACCTGCCAGACTTCAATGGTGGATGCTGGCACTGCTTGAATATGCGGCCTGGAAGTAACTATGCAGCAGACTATCTATCTCACCACCCCAGAGGTAGCCCGGAAAGCCAGGGAGATGACTGTGCAGTTTGGTGGTAGAGGCAGTGACTCACAACTCTGTTCCGATGGATGATCTGGAGAAGACGGCTGCCCAGGATGAGTGTTTTCTCATCCTCAAGTCAGCGATGCAGCAAGGATCCTGGAAGGCGGTGCAGGACAATCTGGAGCAGAGGATGCATGAGGCGAAGATCACTCTTGAACAGTTATGAAAATTGAGGGATGAACTCTTGTTCACTGGATCCAGCCTCCTGCTCAGAGGTGATCGGATCGTAGTCCCTCAGGCGAAGATTCAGAAGGTCATCGAGTTGGCTCACCAGGGGCACCAAGGAGCAGCCAAAACAAAAGCAAGGCTGCATCTGAAAGTGTGGTTCCCCAAGCTGGAGAGATGAGTGGAACAGTTTGTTGCATCCTGTGTATGGTGTCAGGCGGCGGCTCCGGCCCAGGGGATTCTACCATTGAAACAATGTCACGGGGCACGCAGCCCTGGGAGGTAGTGCATGTGGATTTTGGGTCCATGACCCGGGGGACCCACTTCCTGGTGGTGGTGGACGAGTGGTCCAGGTACCCTGAAATCAAGTTTGTGGAATCAGTCGCTTTTGAGAACGTGGTGGTGGCGATGGAGATGTGTTGTGTTCGGACAATGGTGATCCATTCCAGGTTGAGAGTTTCACAGTGCTGATGGAGAGCTATGTAATCCATCACAGGAAGGTTACTCCCCAGTGGCCCAGGGAAAATGGGGAGGCTGAGAGAATGATGAGAACTCTCAATAAGGTGCTCCGCATCACGCAGTGGCAAGGTGTATGCCGACAGAGGGTGTGATACCAGTTCCTGCGTCGCTACCGGACCACCCTGCATATGTCAATGGGGGTGCACCAGTGGAGGCGCTGTTCAGATGATGCCCGAGAGGGTTCATTC
Source organism: Ambystoma mexicanum (assembly GCF_040938575.1). NCBI lineage: Eukaryota > Metazoa > Chordata > Amphibia > Caudata > Ambystomatidae > Ambystoma > Ambystoma mexicanum. Next base: position 905,445,136 of record NC_090937.1, on the reverse strand, counting down.
CTGAGGTGGGGGAGAAAGAGCTGGCCATCATTGATGACCAACAAGTGCAATGGCACCGAAGTCTCAGGACTGAACAAGCAAACGAGAGGAGAGGCCTCAGGCCTCAGCAACTGAGTCCCAGGGACAAGGTGCTCATCAAGAACAGGCACCCCCATGGGAAAATGTCATTAACTTATGAACCAGAGCCATTGGACATGGTGGCTGTCAATGGGTCCATGGTGACGGCCTCAGACGGCAAGGCGTCTGTAACCTGGAATGTGAGCTTCTTTAAAAGACTGGGAGAGCCTCGGGCGGAGGTATCCCCGGACATGGACATGATGGAAGTTCCATTTGAAGGCACTTACATTCAAATGAATGTAAGTGCAGCACATAGAAGTGGTTCTCAGCATGAGTATATTCAATACATTAACAGTTGTAACCACCAGTCAATTTGACAATTTCATATGTCAACATTTTGGGGAAATTGTTCGTGTACACATTTCATATACTTACGTTGTATTAGATTATAATGATTTCTGTACATAGTATTTACCCTTCTTTGACTTTTACCCTATGACTTTATATATATGTTTTCTGTTAGGAAACAAATGAAATCGTCATGTCAAATTGAATGGTGGTTACAACTGTTAATGTATTGAATATACTCATGCCGAGAACCACTTCTACGTGCTGCAGTCACATTAATTTGAAGCAAGGACACATATATATTGTGCATATGATCATTTCAATAAATTTGATCTGTTCTCAGGCAAATCAGTGCAACTGAACTGTTCATACTAGTGTCTATCACACGGAGAGTCTGCCGCGAAGTGGGGAAAGACTGAATTTATTTGTTACAAAATCAGTTGGGCAGGGGTAGCCCATCTCTTTCACCCGGATCGCAGCTAACACTCAATCCTGATTCTTTTCTTGCTGTTCAGTGAATTGGAGCACGTAACTGGTTGGAGTCTCAGCGCACCCTATAGCTAGATACCCCACACTTTTGCATTTCCATTTTCTAATTATAACTCTTGTTGTTGAGTGTTCTTTTGGCCAATGTCATACTTTTGGGTTTTTTTTCAAATTTATTTTTAAGTGATTAGGTGCTGCAAATGCATACACAGCATCCATGGACCGTTGTAATCCAATTGGAGTATGGTCTACCATAAACATGTCGTACACGTAAGAGATGCACGAGACTGGATCAGAGCCAATTTTTGGATGAAAGTCACGACAGGTCTTCAGTACCTCGTCCATAATCGCAACATAAAGGTTGAAGAGCAGGGGTGCTAACATGCACCCCTATTTCAAATCTTTATTTGTTGCAATGGTTATGGTAACTAGCCTGTCCGGAGCCAACCTTACAATCACTGAGGTGTCAGTGTACAGCTGTTCAATGAAATACAATATGGTAAGGTCAACATCACAGTTTATTTTACTTTTCCCACAGCCTAATGCGTGAGACACAGTCAAAAGCTGCGCATACTCGTAGTAACATAAATCTAATGCATTATCTGGGTAACGTCGGGTTTCAGCTAATAAATATTGCAGGGTCCAGATATTATGTAGAATGATGTAGGGATAATTAGTACACGAATTTCAGCTGTGCACTAATTTTAACAGGACCTCTGAATTCAATAGGGGTAATGTGCACCATGCACAAATTGTGCTAATGTCGTGCTAAGTGTGTGATTTAGTGCTGATGTGAGGCATGATTTGGGATTTAACTCAGCACAGTGTAGTGTATGCTGCTAACAATTAATATGACTAAACACTAACCCACTAATGGCTAACCTTAACAAAACTAATACTAGTGGCTATTAGTAAATAACTAGTGTTTGCTTAGGCCACAGCCCTACTGTAAGCTTGATGTGCAGACACATTCACACTGTGAGGTGGCTTAGAAAATGATTGTGCACATTGAAAGCTGATTTAGAGTGTGCTTGGGGGAAGTGGAGCTCAGAGCGCAATGAGAAAGCAGAATGCATTTTTGAAAAAAACAGCTCCTTTTTTTAAACAGGAATGCAGAGAGGATGTCAGGATGCAATATGTTGCACATTCATCCTGGCTTGCGAGGATCTCTGTACAAAGGTCATTTCAAAGAATCAGGAATGGGGTTTTGGCTAGTTACTGGGGGATTGGCTAGAAAAGAGAGATAATGATTGACTGTTGACATGACAGTGGCATTCAAGAATAGGTGCTGAAAGAAGTAAAGAATCCATACTGGGTATAGGAAGAAGGGGAGGTGAACGTAGAAAGGCTTATAAGCCAGAGGAGGAGGAGTGTCGGGAGTTGGCCATGAGAAGAGTGAAGGTGAGCAGAAGGGGAGAAAGAAAAAAAATAAAAGGAGAAGAGAGCGATAGGAAGCTGAGCAGAACTGTTCAGGAAGGTGGGAGACGGGGGATCTTCGCTGATCCTCGGCATGGGGCTGCCAGTGGGAGAGACTGTGTGCTTGATAGAAGACATCCCTAGTGCAAGCCAAACTCCACTTTACGGGGATCCTCGTAAGTATGAGTCCAAAATAAAAATAATGAATGAAACAATTAATTAGGATAATCCTTGGTCTGACTTGGGAAGTACTATGTAAACAGGGGACACGAACAACTGAAAGGCAACCGTATTTTCCTGTGCAAAGAGATAGATTCTGCAGGAGCGCTAAGGGCTGACTGTTTAATGCCAAGGTTATAGATAAAATAAATGCGTGTCTCCTGCCAAATGCTGATGTATAAATATTGCCGTTAATAAAAAAGAGAAGCCTCTGTTGTGGGTGGCGGTGTGTAAAGGGGCATTGAAGTGTGTTCGGATCACTGAGCTGTATGTGAATATATCTCCCAACTTTATCATCAGTCCAGGAATGTTAAATAATAAACAAGGCTGATTATGCTGTGGTTTTTTCCTACATTTTCCTATGATTGCTTTTCAATGTGAATATTTCATTGTATGCTGGTGTTTTCAAATGAGCAGATCAAGTTTGTGCTAAAAAAAGTACATGTGCTGGTCCATTTGTAGCGTGGCCTGGTACATTTTCCATATACAATAATGAGCCTGATTTGTTGGTTTATTTGGTGATCCAATACAACTGATGCGAAAACTGAGTGTGCCTGGCATTTTAGTAGACCTTGCTTGCCCTAACTAAATTCCCATACAAAAAGATTTAACAGTGAGCTAGTTCCTCACGTTTTAGAAATCAAAATCTGAGAATTACATGCTCTACAATTCCCTACACTTGGGAAACTAGTTTGCTGCTTTCATAGCAATTTATTTTTTTCTTCCCTATTCAGCTGGTTCAAGAGTATTGAGGAGAACATCTTACTGCTCGAATCGAGCAGGCCAAATAATCAATGATTACAGGAAGCCAATCGGTTTTACTTTTTGATAACAAGTATGAAGATGGGTTCTTTCCAGCTCTCCGGAATTGTGCCCAGTCCCTTCACAATGGAAGTTGTATGTAAACATGTATTTAAATATCACATATCAAAAACATTCATTTTAAAACCAGTCAAAATCGGTGGGTTAGTAAATAAGAGATAAGGTGCTCGGCAATAGTGCAAACAACAATTTATTTATTAAACCTTCAATGTAGAGGCGAGGTCTGTTTTAATTTGCATGTTATTATTCACAACGCAGGAGTCAGTACAGATATAACGCCAGTATTAATTATCTCTTGTTTAGCTGTCATATATTTTTTCCCTAGCAGACCTTCTGACTAATGACCCTTAGTGTCATTAATCAAACTAAAAATGGGACGACACTCTGTGTTTCGGCCTCAGTGGGTGAGAAACATACTCCCTCCCACATTCAATAAAACATGGCCTTAATCAGGACAAAGGTTGGTTTAGCAGGCAGAACAGCTGTGTATCCCCATCTTGGGTGATCAAAATTGCTCCTGTATCTCTGGGTGATGTATTGTTGCCACTTTCACCATTTTATGCAGGAATTCATCTCCTCCTGAACCATGTCGATCAACATGCCAAGGAATCTACACGTCACCGTCATGGAATCGGCATACCAAAAAATAGACCTACCGAAACATGCAGATGGAAACAACAGCATGTTTGATTTTACAGGGGCTTAGCTTTTATGTGCACAGTAGTGTTTGATTTCCACAAAGAAAGTGAGGTTTAATGTTGGGGTGCATAAGCAAAAGTGAAATTCTGGGGTGTATCCGAAATTTTTTGGGTTTTTTAATGTTAAAATCTTGTTGCAACTTATTTCCCTGTAAATAATAGTGTACTATTATTTTATGATTATTTTAGCAGATCAATTTAAAACTTTCTTACCTTTTTTCTCACAAAATCATTTTCTTTTGGAGATTATTTTTCACTGACTATGCGGTGCATCAGTCAATCATATTTGTAATGGAAGCATTATTTAGGCTTTACTATTAAATCCTTTTTCATGATTATCTTAAATTCTTTTTCCATGGGGCCCAGATTACCATTTTGTTCATTTGACCTCCTTTATGACGAACTAGGAGCTTTTTAATGGATATTTGTAAGACAATTTATTTTCAGAACTGCTCAATTCTATGTTCTTGCACCGTTTGCATTATGGTGAGTGAAAATGTTTTTTTTACCTCCATATAATATTCACACTTAGCAGTCCAAACAAAAGTGTCTGACACTAGTTTATTTTAGCAAAAGAGGTAGATCTTTTGCAAATGCTCCCCCTAGAGAGAGGAGTCTTAAATCCCTATGCCATACTAATACAGATGATCTCATGGTGTAGGGTGTTCCAGTGGTATGGAGCACAGGGAAAGGAGCAGGAAATGTGAGAAACAGAAAGGTTGAGGAACGATTGGAATAGTATAATGCCTTTATGAGATACTCTTGCAGATGCATTTGTGTTTCTACCATTGGAGGACTGCATGTATCATACTGTATAGGGCACATTGGTATTTACTACACACTCTCATTAAATTAGTACACAAACCTCCATACTCTATGCATACCAATGCCCCAAAAGCAGATCTTGAAGTTAATACTTGAGGGTTGTTAGAAAATATATGGTTTGTGTAACAAATATTTTAATGTTAGGGTGAGCATTGGGAAATGTTTATGCATTTCATCACAGACATATTTGCCTAATGAAGATCCTCGGTCATACTTATGTTCCAAGTGCTCTTTGATTTTATGCATGTAAAGCTGGAACCCTGTGACAGGATGGCCTTCTGGTGAGGGAGGTGTGTACCATGCGTTTTTGATTCTTACTCAATAAAATTATGAAGGTAATTCTGTTGCTGAAAGGGAGGTTTGCTAATAGGATCCTAGATTTCTGTCATGATTCCTGCCCCTCATGTCCTCACCCCTCAAAGATGTCAGGCTGGAGGCAGGCTACGATCACCTACATGGCCCTCAAGGGCCTCTCCATCCCTCCAAAGAACCACTTGGAGTCAGACTTGGCGCTTGTGGCACCAGACTCACTCACTCCCATAGGATAACATTGGGGATTGGACTTGTAGTGCATTGATGGGGACAAGATGGATGCCGCCACATATTTCGGTTCCCAGAACTGCATGTGCAGTCTAGTCTTTTGGGTGTGGTTCAACCCAGAGACACCTGGGATACCCAGAGACTATTTAAGCCATGCCCAGGCTGAGAAACATGCTTTGCGTTTTCTGCACCTGCAGCGTGACACTCACCGTGTTCGGATCGGTCTCCAGTAGGCCTGCATCTTTCTTCTGCGCTCAGCTCCTGCAAGAACAAGAACACTGTTAGGAACAGCCTTACCTTGTGGCGCTTCTGCCCATCATTCATCGCTCCTTCTGTTCTGCGGGCATCTTCGGCGGTGTCATTCCCATCCCGGCACGCCGCTTCCTAAGGAAAAGGGAAAAGAACAGAAAAAAGGCATTAGTAAGCATTCTGCAAATCTTCGCTTATTTTTAAAGACTGTACGAGCTTCAAACGCTTACCTGAATCCCAGCTGCTCTGGGGGAACTCTGTCTCTGGAACTTCTCATCCATCTGCAAGAGGGAAAAGACACTCCAGGTTTGAGTGGAAACTTCTAGAGGCGCCGCATACCGTGCTTACTCACCGCATTTGTTCTTCATAACCGGAATCCACGCTGAAAACGTCACTGGCACCTAAAATACACAGAAAAAAAACTCAGTTCAATACAAATACGAAAGGGGTGCATCGCGCATCGCGCTCTCACTCATCTTCAGAACTACTCATCTCAGCAGCATGCCATCATCCCCGGACGCCGGCCATCATCTAAGGAAGGAAAGGAACGAAGTTAGAGAACTGTTCAAAAGACTCATTATACTTACCTGTTGGACTCTTGCCACTGAAGTAACTAGGCAGCAATGAGCCCACATCAATCAACGCGCCCCTGCAGTGAAAGCAGGATGGAGGGCACACTATCCAAGAAAACAAGGTGAGCTGTGGATCAAAGGGAAGGGTTGGACCCCGGGGAAGAAGGGGTTCAAGCACACAGAGACAATAGGGAGATAAACTCTACCAATCCTGTGTTTCAGGCTCAGTCTCCAGTTGAGTAGCCTCCAGGGAAGGGTTTGAGGTCGTTAGAGGTCAGAACAGGCTGAGTGCCATCTCTGTGGATACCAGGTGAGCGTTACAATTTCATGATAAAATTATAGTGAAAACATGTGCCTTTGCCGAGATACAGATTTCCTCAACAACAACCCTGCAGTGATCTTCTGCACCTCTGACTCAAAACATAATAATTACTGGCCTTAGTCATCCTGGTGACATGCTAATCTGTAACGTTAAGCCATGCTTTGTTGTTGCATGGTGGCTTCTAAGGTCAGACAATTATACACACAATTATACAGCCACACTCACACCAGAGTGCTGACTACTAGAGTCCCTTTGAATTCAACAGACATGGGAAGTGGTCAACGTTAGAATAGACAGAGGAGAGAGGTCAGCTGAGAGAGGGTTTCCATCATATTCGTTTCTGCAAGGGTTCACTACAACCTCCTGTCCACCTCCATTTCCTGCAGGACAACATTCTCTAGGTATGATGGCAGAAGACAAAGAGCAATTGTTACAACAGCTTATGGTAGAATTTCTTTGGGCCAGAACCCTGTGACATTTTGTCTTTATGAGGAGGGGAAACCATTACTTTCTTGTATTCATCTTTGGACTCTCAAGACGAGAAGGATTCACTGGATCTCTGTTGTGGATACAGCCTATTCCAAAGTCCTTTGCCATAGAGGTGAAGACAGAAGGCATTTTGTAATTTTTAAATTTGTATGGAATTTTATAGAGCTTGATGCCTAAGCACTGAGCATGTTAACCAACGGTACAAAACACATGCGCAGATAAGACAGAAAACCTACAGATCAATGAGATAGGAGGTGGGTTTATAATGAGAGCTTTAAAGACAGCGGGAGGTCGTGGAACGCAAAGAGAGAAGAAGAGATTTCCAATTCTCCGGGGCCAGGAGAGCAAATGAGCGGAAATGGGATGAGGCACAAGAAGCACGGGGAACAGTTAAGAGGATGAGGAATTGGAACGAAGTAGACAGGTAGGTGAGTAGAAAGAGATTGAAGAAGAGCAACATGCAGGAGCAAGGCCATAGAGGCATTTAAAAACAATACATAGGAAGTTAAAAAGTAGATGCTTTTCAAAATAAAGCCAATTCAAAGTGTGCAGAACATACTTTATAGAGTCATGGGGAGAACGTGAGCAAAATACCCGAATTGAGGAAGGGTATATGGAAGGGAGAGGGGCAAATGTGATACAGGAAGTCCAAAGAGAAGAGAGGAGCAGTAGAACAGTTGGGAGAAGACTAAATGAAAATAAGACATTTAGTAGAAGTAAAGGTAAGGAACCAACAAGCTTTTTTATTATTGAAAAGTTGATAGTGAGAGAGAGAAGATATATGAGCAGAAAAGGATAGTGAGGAATCGAGGATGAATCAGGGAAGAAAAGAAGCTCATATGCTAAGGGATTGAGGTGGAGATAGTAAGCGAACATCCAGGATTGAATCGCAAGGAGGCAAGGAGACAAGTAGACAAGGAAGAGTGGATATAGTCTGTAAAAGAGGGTAAAGATAGAAGGATTTGGCAATCATCCACACAGAGGTGATAAGAAAAGCCAAAGGATGAGAAAATGGAACCAAGGGGAGAGGTGTAAAGAGAAAAAAGAAGAGGACCAAGAACCGAGCCTTGAGGAATACTGTGTAAGAGGGGAAAAATTGGGGATGATTGACTAGGCCAGGAAACAGTGAAGGTGCACCAAGAGAGGTTGGAACAAAACCAATTAAGGACAGAATCACGGAAACCCAGTTCAGCAAGTGAAAAGAGGAGAATATTGTGATCAACCATATCAAATAACGCTGAGAGATCAAGAAGAAAAAGGAGTGAAGAAAGTATCAAATTATGAGACAAGAGAAGTGTGTCAGTGACAGATAGAAGAACAATTTCCATGGAGTGACGTGCTCTAAAGCCAGTTTGGAAGGGTGGTAGAAGAGAATGTAAGTTGATAAAGGCAGAAACTTGGGTCTAAACAATGTGTTCCAGAAGCTTAGAGAGAAAAGGAAGAAGAGATATGGGGCAGAATTCGGAAGGTGAAGAAGAATCAAGCATATGTTTTTTCAGAATAGGAAGGATTGAAGCATTTTTTAAATAAGAAGGAACAGTAGAGGAAGAGATTGAGGTATTAAAGAGGGCAGTGAGATAGGGTAGATGTGTTGAGTAAACTGGGAGGATTAGAGGAGATAGAAGAGGTGGGATGAGCTCTAGCTATGGGGGAGAAAATATTGCCATGGGAAAGAGGGCAGAATGTAAACATCACAGAGGATGAAGAGGAATTAGAGTAGCTCAAGGGCAAAGAAGGCATACTAGGTAGAGGCAAGCTCTGTCCCCTAACCGGTCCTGGTGGATCAGAGGTGGTGAATTGCTGCAGGTGAAGTCCTCTCTGCTGGCAGTTACACTGGGACCAGGATCTTGCATGGATTTTAAGGCCCCCTATAAGTGCTAGCCAACTTTCTAGAGTGGAAGTGCCAAACTAAAAGGCTCACCTTGTCCTGGAGGCCCTTGATTGAACCTCCCAGCAACCCTAAGCCCAGAAGCAGGTGGAATCTGGTTTCATTACCTTGAGATATCTTTTAGCTGAATCAACCATTCTCAGTAGCCTTTGAGCCTCCACAGGACAGTCAGTGCTGCTTTTGGCCCTCTAAGCAACTTCAAACCGCTTGCTGCAATTCATGGCATCCAGACAACGGCTCAATCCAATCAAGTGAGCAAACTAATTTCGACCTGATTGTGTGTTCAACATTATGGAGCAAATGACTCAAGCGTTGACTCAACTGTTTGAAGCCATCAACACACCCATCTCGCACATCGACTCGACCCACCAGAGCCATCTTCATGCATCCGACTTCACTGCCTCCCCAAACTATTGGAAGCCATTGTCGCAACCATCTCGAATGCTGACTTGACCCAACAGGAGCCTTCACCTTGTAACTGACTCAACACCAAACAACAGTGGGATCACATCAACACAAACATTTCAATGTCAATTTGATGGCAGCAAAAGTTCCTTGAAGTCTCCAAAAGCTGTCAAGTACCAGAGACAAAACTAAAAGGTACTGTTATAAGCCACTGTGCACGGTCCACTTTGTGTTGCTATTGTGACTTTTAAGCCCCCTTCTCTATCCTTTTCAACAGGTAAATATCCTTGAACATTGGCATTTGTGGAAATCCTTGCCTGAACAACCCTGCTTATCAACTCTGACTGTTCTTTCATCTCAAGTTCTGCCTCCTGAGTGGTGAGTTTGATTGTTTTTAATGTGTTTGATTGAATTGATGGTTTGTTTAAAAGGTCATATTTGTCTAGAACATTGATTGGATATTCTTTTATTTTTGAACCATTGTATTCAATCTGTTTTGATTGATACTGTTTTCAGCTCACACCCCTCTTAAAGATACATCCAGCCCTCTTCCTGGTTACCAAAAGAGGTGAAGAGGGGAAGGAGGTGTGCCCTGTGGGAAGTGCCTGTTTCACCTTTATAATTGGGATCACTGTTGGTTTAGTAGTGGTCTGTGGGTGAGTAGGTGTTTTATTCAGTACTCTTCCTTGTACCCCTGTAAAACAGTGGCCATCTTGTCACACATGCTATTTGTCCCTTATCACTTTCTCATTGGGGCATTTCAAAAGGGTACAATTGAGGTGTACCCTTGGAATGATAGCTTTCTAAGAGAAATGTAAATGGTTATTTTAGGTATTGATAATGTGTTCTGCTCAGTAAGACAATGTTAAATCTTTTTATGATTACAATATACACTAAAAGTGATTTCTAGAAATAAACATTGTGACATATCGATTCTGTAGGGTCATCAGTCTTATGTCCCTCAATTCATCTTTGCTAGCATTGAATCCCTTTATAGTAGTGTTGATGGTCTGCAGAAGCTCCCATCTGGTAATCTGCAACCATTTGGCACTGGCATTGTCTGGATCCCAGGCGGAAAGATAGTTGTGAACATTGCAGCAGTCTAGGCTAAACAAACGGTGATTATACGGGATAGCGTCAAAGACTTCTATTGATTTCGCCAAGAAATAGTTCTCTCTCAATTTGAGCGATCTTCTCTTTCTTAAATGGGCATCTGCTTTTGGAAATTCTCCAATGTTTAGGTCACTCTGATGAATCACTAATTCTGGAATATGGATGAGCCCCAAGGAACACGTCCCTCCCAATCCATGTGCAGCTTCATGTAGGCCCTGGGCCCACAAGCCCAATATCGTTCCACCAGGATGGCTGTCCCTGTTCCCATTCTAGTAACATCAACTGTAGTCTTGCAGCCTATGTTATCTCCCACACAAATTCTTGCTTCTCTTCGGAAGCACAATGTTGCATTCGCCAATGGAATCAGCATCATTGGGCCTGATTCTGCTTCTACCAATGTCAACAGCTTGGCATGTCTGGCCCATGACTTCAAACACCCATTGTTTACTCTGTGCACCTCTTGCAGGTATTCTGCCTTCAGTAAGTGGGCTGTGCAGGACATCAGTCCTTCTTCCCATACTTTCTTAGATTTCACTCGTCCATAAACTAAGACTTGAGTTTGTTCCCAACATCCAGGCCATCCAGCTACTTCCATTTTATCAGGGCAGTTCAGTCTCTTCATCTATGCAATGACCAACGCTTCCTGCCCTGTCACTGGGTACGTAAGCATCTTTCTTTTCCATGCAGGTTCTTTTTCCATCTGTGTAGTCTTGATATAATCATCCTGGAATGGAAACAACCATTTTGTTCTCCATCGCAAAGTGGCACAACCTCCTTGAAATTGTCCTCTAGTCATGCATGCTGCAAGGTGAATGAGGCATCTGGTATTGTGTTCTAGAACCTCTCTAGAAATAAAAGTCAGTGCTGCCTTCATGGCATAAGGTATGAGAGCGCAGACATAGCAACTCTCCTTAGATGTTCACTCTCCCACACTTTTCATGTGCTGAGACATGGTATTACCAACGTGTGCTGCATTATCTAGATAAGTGTTTATCCCTTCATTATCTTCCTCTGGATTTCTCTTATGTCTCAAAACCACAAAGTCAGAGCTTGCATAGTAATCATGAAGCACATTAAAAAGAGTTCTCTGCTTGGGGAGAACCACAGGAGCTTCTACCTCAGTGGAAGTGAACAACTCAAAATCAGTTCCTGTAGTAGGGGAAATCATAGAAGCCTCTACCTCAGTGGGAGTATTTGTATAATAAAAACTGGAAATGAAGAGAGATAGAAAGACAAAGAGTGTAATTGTACATATATCATGTACCACAACACTGATTTCAACCTTTTGTGACATCCTGGTGCTGGCTGTGTTTGTTCATTCCCTGAAATTGTGCTAGCTTCAACATTCCTCATTTCTACTATGATTGTTTAAGGAAAAAACACTTTTACTCCTGCAATTGCAAAATGTCTCTTCTATTATCACTATGAGCAGTCTCCTGATCACAGGGTCATTTTTAGGATCCTGTAAAAAAGTGTGAACATCAACGTCTCTTCTGACAAGAGCAGGATAGGTTTGAAGGATAAATACAGAAACAGTAAACACAAGTCTATGCACATCCCCAATGGTTAGAACCATGGGGCTAACCAAATAGATACTCAGTGAGAAATGAATCGGATACTGCTCTCGTTGCCAATCTTCGAACTCAAAATCACATTCAGGCATATTTGTGATACATTCATATTTTTCTTAAGTTAATTTAGATTCCTAAGGCTCTCAGCAAGGGTTTGCAGTCCTATTATAATATCTATAAGGAGTGTCCGACTGACCCATAGTCCATATGCAAAATCTGCATTATTAATACTGGTCGCTTTATTGTCCTTCTTCTTCATCATCGATCGAGTCTGCACACACTGAAATTCTTCTTCTTGACTTGCTTCTGGATCGGCAACAGTGGGAGTGGCGGTCCTACCGTTTTATGGTTTTACATAAATTAAATGAAGTCTAGCTTGCCTGCCTTGGACTTTTAATGCTGATGAGGTTATGTTTTCAATGCAAAAGGGGCAATGGAAACGTGGCTCATGCCACTTTCGGGTGAAGTTTCTTATAAAAAGTGGTATCACCAATGAACAGTTTAGGTGCCAATAACAGGAGATCCGGTTGCTGGATTGCCTTCATCTGTGTGCTCAGACCAACCCCTCTGATGCTTGAGCTGATCTGAAATGAGAGAAATCCTGGAGGTCATACATGTCAAAAATGTATTCAACTCATCACCTAACAGTTTTTCTGTACTCTGGGCATCACCTCTACTCCTCAAAGGAGGTGTAAGAGGCATTCTCATTCACCTTCCTGTCACTAGTTCATGTGGGGTGATTCCCTGGCTGATTCCGTAGCTACGGGTAGGCAATATAGCCATCCCTTCTTCAAAGTCAGGTTGATTTAGGCATTTATTTCTTTAAGGAGGCCGTTGAGTCACTCACAATCCATTTGCTTGCAGGTGATAAGCAGAAGAAAACTTAGGTTTACTATTCAATAAAAGTCCTATCTGTTCAAATACTTCATTAACAAAATGTGGCCCATTATCGGATCTCAGCACTTCACACACACACCATCTTGGAAAGACTTCACGTACTAAAAACCTTGCTGTGCAAGTGGCATTAGGGTGTAGGGTGTGTACATGGATCTGCCTCAATCCACCTAGAGAAGGGACACACCACCACTATCAGATACCTATATCCATTCTAAGTTTCCCTTTAAAGCCTGCAAGAGAGGTCTTGTGTATGTACTGTAGTCAAACACCCAGGCTCTAACTTAACTAAATAGCCCCTAAAATTGTTGAATCTGTTTCACCGTGTGTGGGTTTGCAGTTTTCATAATCGTCTCAGTTCTTTCAGGTGTCACCTTTTTTCCCTCATATGAGATCAACTGTCCTATGTGTAACACCTCTTCTTGACAGCATTGCAGCTTCTCTTTGTGTACCTTGTATCCCTTGTCTGCCAGGATAGTCATAACTGAATCGAGTCCTGTCTGCACTCATCTACTTATTGTATTTCCGCACTCTTAAGATCAACATTGTCCCTGGAGGATAGCTCAGCGCTAACATGCTCACCTTGGAAACAAGATGACACGAAGCTACACTGATGAAGACTCACAGTACCCTTGAGGCAGCCTAGTATGTTTCAGATGAGTCTGGCGGAATGTAATTGAAGTCAAGACTTGTGAGTCCTTGTACAATCAGATTGAGAAAAATGCATTTTTCAACTCAATCACCCTGAAATATCGTGCTTCCACTGGGATACTGCATAGTATCATCGCTGGGTTAGGCACTAAAGGAAACTCTGCCTCTACAATCTGGTTAATCGTCCCATGTCTTGAATAAATCTCCACAATCCTCCCTTTGATTTTCTGATAGGATACACCGCGGTATTGCACAATGATTCTGATGGCACCAGAATACCTTGTTTCATCAGTGCTGAAATGATCTTGAATATACCTCCATCGGCTTCTCGAGACAAGGGGTACTGTCTTGCTCGAGGTCAAATCGCCCCCTGGCTTCAGCTTTATTTTGACTTCCCTTATTCCCTTTAATAATCCTACATCATAAGGGCCTGTAGACCATACGACACTGGGCACCTTCTCCAAGTCTTCCTCAAAAAATGCTGGACGCTGCTGCATTATTGCCATTTGTTGTGGGATTTCCCTCTTCTCTATTCTTATACAGCTAATAATGCTCATAAAGTACACTACTTCATCATCTGTTCGGTCTTCTCTAAACATGTCATCATCACTGATGTGAGTCAACCTGCACCCTTCTTCGAGAGCTATTACTGTCCCCCATGGTCTACCCTCATCATCCGTTCCTTCGAGCATTGACATTTATATTCATAATATGGCTGCTTCTCAACTCTAGAGGGATAGTCTGTCCCCCCTCTCCGTCCATAGGTATCTGTAGTCTGAACAAAAATTTGTCAGGTATCCTCACAGTTTTTCCCACAAAGGCAGGTAGCCTTGTCAGTAGAATGCTCACCCCATAAAGGAAAACTTCTGGCTCTACTGGAACGCCTTGCAGAGTCACTTGCCCTGTGAATGCCAGTATAAATTCGCCCATGTTTAAATAGTGTATTCCGGGATTGGAACATACTATACCTTTGTCAGTAAATGAAATCGTCATGTTACGTTTTGTCATAAAATCTCTTCCCAAAATGTCAACTGGTGTCTGTCGTGAATACAACAATGGAACACACATGTCACACTCTCCTATAGAGACTGGTAATTCATCAGTAAAAGGAACTTGACTTGTAGCTCCAGACCACCCTTGAGCATTCATGCCAATTCCCATCATTGTATATTTTCCCCTCTCGTATGCTTAAACGAGGAGCCCCAGTGTCTGCTAAAAAAGAAAAAGATTTGCCTACTATTGTCACATCAATCCTTGGTTCCTCTTGGGGGTCTGCTGCCACTGATAGTGCTGAACACATCAAGTCACCCTGTGAGCTGTCCTATTGTGGGTACATGTATACCTCTGTACCTGTGAATGGATTCCCTCCTACCACACTGACACCTCCCTTTCAGGTGTCAGTAGTTGTCCCATGTTTGCATACTGTTGTGTCTGCATGTGGGCGTATTGCGACTGCCTTTGCGGTGGATTCATTTGCACTTGCTCTGGCTGCTGTGTCTTTTGCATTTGTGGTGCTTGTGTCTGATACACTGTCTGATATTTGGTGAACCCTCCCCTAGTTTGTGTGCTATATGGTGGAGTATAATCTATCCCCCCTCTTGAAAATTGGCCATTCTGTACATTCCCTTGGCTCTCATATATGTGTGCAATGTGTCCCGTCATCCTGCAAGTCAGACACATAGGGGGAGCCCACCTGACTCGCCCCCCTTGGTTAGATTCTCCTTGTGTATTCTGATTCTCATTCTGTGCATTTTGAAACCCACCTTTATTATTTTGGAATCCTACCCTTCCTCTATAGCCCATGACCCTGCTTCGTGGCATGAACACATTGCCACCTTGGTCCATCAGCATTTATTATTCGCCTGCGATGCCCCCACTGCTTGATGCATTCCCAACCCTTTGTAACATTTACCTTAAATCCCTGGGGGAGCTTTGCACGTATGGTACTCCAGTTGTCTTCTCAGCTGGATCTCGAAGTAGGCTCTGTTGGCAAAAATATCTATTAATCTGTAGGCTGACTATGGCAGTTCCACTCTTGCTCCAAATTACTTACAAATCCAAGTCTATAATTGTTCTGCCTGTTGAGAGAGTTTCTAGGCTCACCTGGCTCTTATTTCTGGCGAGCTCTCCATCCTACTCATCAGTAGGGGCGCAGTGTTCTGAAGAAAAAAATATGAAAGCTGGAAAAACGACGAAGCGTTGAAGCCAAAGGTTGTCAGAAAAGGAGTACAGGCTTCTGCTGCAAAAGATTCTCAAAAATCGGCTTCTCAAAACATAGGAACTGTAGAGTTTGCTAGACTTCCCAACTAACACTGGATTAATAACTAGGAATGACTCTAACTGAACTGGGACTAAAAGGTGTGTCTTAGGAAGTGGAAACCCGCCCTGTGGTAGACTGAACGTATTACTGGAAGAAATAATGAAAAAACTAGCATGTGTGAGTGTCCCAATAATGAATTAGATACAGTGCCGACTATGAAACTGGTGGGGGGAGGGGTTGGGAGATTCAATAGGGCTAAATACGTTTGCTAGTTCCGTCAGACGGAGGACAAGTTAAATAGAGGACGAAAAGGCAACGTGCCATAGAGTGTTACCTCAGCTGAGGAAATTCTAATGTCTAATAACTAAACTACGTGACCTTGAACCGTATCTGAATATAGCTAAGGTAAGCCACAACCAAATAAATGTTTGCTAAATACCTTGTCTCATTTGCCTCAGGTTCTGATAGAAGAAGACAATTCAATTACCAGCTGAAGTTGAATTCTCAGTCACGAAAACCAAAACGGCAGCTCCCCCTTGTGGAAATATTGTCGAGAAGTGAATAACAACCAAGGACCTAATAAACTTGAAATGGCTAATGTCGGAAATACCTGTGGAGAGGGACTGAACTATAGTAAATATATTTCTGAGGAAAATTCTACTGAATAAGGCATACAACGAAAAAACACAGAGAACGGTGGCAAGCATTCGTACTGCAAATACAGTTCAACGCGAAGCTGTCACACATGAATAGCCTGCTCTCTGCCATATGTCATCAGCTCTTTTGCCAAAAATGGCTGCCAAGAGACTCTTAATGTTCTTTATGGCCAATGTATTTCCTCCCGTAATTTTCTCTAATTCATAAATCCATTTCCCAGCACCCGAGGTCAAACTTGGGAGTTTGCATCTTAAATTAACCTTATCTATCAGTGGCCATGGAATATACTGTGGTCTTGCTCCCCCTTTTTCCAATAAGGGAAACTGCGTAAACCCTTATCCGTGATTGTCTCCCATTGTCTGTCTTACTGGTAGCGACCTTAATCTGCTCACATATGGCATTGATTCTCCCTTCTCACTATACGATCGTTCTCATGGATGCTCTGGGTATGCTATGAGATCTGGTATCCTTTCCTTAGGTTGCTCTAGATCTGATCATCTTACTTCCTTGTCCGTCTGCAGGCTTCCCTCGGGGGCACATGTGCCTCCTCCCTCTTCCCCAAGGAAGGATTCTCTTTCCTCATCTGACATTTCTAGTCCCCTACTAGTGTGACTCTCATCCTCTTCACACATATCTAAGTTCAGTCTGCTTAAGGATAATACTTTGTGCGCTAGGCTAAACAGATTTTCTCCTCTGCCTCATGATTGAAATACTAGGCATTGATCCACCTTTGCTCGGCTTCTCGCTTTGCTACCTTCCTTTAATTCTTGATAGGCCTTATCGATACTGTCTCTGATACTTCCTATACCAAAGGTTTCTTCGTCTAATGCTAATCTAGGTGCCCCTGATGTTATGATATGATATGATGGGTTATTTATAATGCGCTTAATACTCAGAGGTTTCTAAGCGCGGAGCGGGGATCGGACCTGTGGTGCTTTGTGTCGTATTGCTTCCAAGGAGAGCATGTTGCCCTTGAGCTATCCTCCCGAGACTACGTTGCTCCCTTTAACAGAACAAACTCTTCTATTCTGTCCCATCGTATTGCTGGGCTTGGCCCCACTGGCTCCTTTCGAATGAGGAGGTTAATGTCAAGATCCCGCTGTGTCCTCCTGCATTCTAACTCTTCATCTAATTCTCTTTGCTTTATTGCCTCAATTCTAATTCACTCTTCCTCCTGTCTTCATTCTTTTCTCCTTGCCCTTGCTCTCCTTGCTTCCTCCTCTCTTCATCTCTGTATTCTTTTGTTCCTTAATTAATGCGCTTCCTCCTCCTCTCTCTTACTTTCCCGTTTATCTCTGTCTTCCATTGCTCTCTGCCTGTTGTTATACTTTCTTTGCTCCACTTTCTTCTCTTGCTCTTCCTGATACATCTGTTCTTGTTGCTCCATGCTCTTTCCTTCAACCTCTTTTCTCGCTCTCTGTCTTTTCTAACCTGTTCATCCTGATCTTCTCTTTGTCATACTTCCTCAATGCTTTTGCCATCTAGCTTTAATAATAACTGTCCTCCCATCCATTCATTCTGCACAAGCGATACCTTGTCCGTTTTATCCTTTGCTCCTTTCCATCTCTTAATCTCCCTTTCTAATTCTGTCAATACATTTGATCGCTCACTCTTCTCTTCTTTATTCTGTATGATCTTAAAGACCTACTTTTTTCTCTTACTCTCCTGTGGACTATCGTCACTGCTATAAGCGGGAGGTTTGTATATCGGATTACTATACCCTGTGGCCGCTTTCAGTTCCTTTAAAGGATACAACCCTATTTCCTCCGCACTATCACCTTTCACTTCAGGCAAGGTAAGGGGAGCTGAGGGCTCAACACCTTCCTCCTTACACTGATTAAGCATCCACGCCTCGGGTGGCGGATCTTCCCTTTCTTCTTGGTACATTTTCCAAAGCTCTAAAATAGCTAGCCTTTTTTCCAATGTCTTCCCCGTGTACGCAGCATGCAAGTATGTGGTCATGTCTTCAAGTACTGCTTTTGACAGTGATCCCCTTGTGTACATGGCATGAACATCTTATCTGCCGTGCCTTTCACCCATTCGGCACCATACTGTTTGAGCCTGGGCATGTGCTTTGGAAGTGTCTTACATAAATGCATCAGAGGAGTGTCTCCCATTGTGATGAGTCTCAATTGACTGTCAATACTTACCAGATTTTATAAAAAATCCTTTCACCACCTTTCAATACGTTTAAAACAACAAATATGAGCGTGCTCCAACAATCGCCACTCAACCCTCTACTTTTTCAATTATCTGGATTGGTACCAACCACTTCCCTAGAGAGATTGTCTTTATAGCTCCTTAACTTTGTTTCAACTTCTTCGCAACTTCTATCACTTCTATCACTTCTCAACACCTTTATTCAATACATACTACACAGATTGACTAGTCGACTTTTCCACATGTACTACAAATACCCAGTGATCACCATTTTCTCCTTGCCTCTACCCAAATACTCTGCCACAGAGTTTAACTCATCTCCTTATGTGAACCTGTTAACACGTAGCCTATTGACACCCACTGGAGTGGGAGACAAATTCTTCTGAGCTCCCAGATTTCTCAGGCACTACTCTCTTTATCTTCACACAATATTTCATGTTACTTTAAAATTACGACAACCCCGTCCCCTTAATTTGCCATTCCCCTTAGTCTACTCACCCTTTGTCTGTTAATCGACTCAAGACCCTCGGTATTGTCTCTTCCTCCAACTGACCACTTTGCCTTCCATCTGCCGAGTGCCTGTGGAAACCAGGCAGGGATTTCATCAAACAGGGAACCTGCCCACCATCTTGTTCTTCTTAGAAGATTTCTTTTCAGCCGCTCTCCACAGGAAACCCTGCGATCTTCCGGCTAGATGGAGGAGGGTACTGATCGTCCGAAAGACCAGGAAGCATCTGACACTGCTAGCACGTGAGCGTTAGGGCCCTTTTTGTCATTGTATCGCATCATGCAGTGGATGGGAATCAGAGTAACTCTTACACCAAATAACGGAACCAACTCAGGAAGATGGCAAGTTCAACTGTTTTAATATCAAGTGTCTAAAACAGGGAGTTACAACGGACGTCAACCGACATCACAAAGCATTTTCTCTTGAAGCATTTCATAAAACATCATACTTATATAGCTAAGAAATCATCATACGTGACGTCATACTACGTGGAAAACAAGAAAAACCTATGGGGGTTGTGATACGCTCAAGGGGAACATCTAAGTATACTTTTTTATAAGGGGCCGGGTTGTGATTGGGTCTCTACAGTCAGATGGACAACTCATGCCCACCCCTAGTGCAAGTCATCTTCAACACTTATTAGATACACTGTACATCATTGGCTCTCAAACTATAAGGCCCTTTGTTGTATGGCCCTCTACAATTGGTTGGCAAGCTCGTACCGTTCTGGAACATACGGCTCACTAGGAGCACGTAAGCTCTACCCCAGGTGCCAGGAGGTGAACATGACCTTTGAACGTTACCTCCCACCCAATTAGCCTATCATTTCTCACCACCGATGCCTTCTGCCATGAAGATTGTCTTTGAACTTGGCCTTGCAAAATATCCTTGCTTCTGAGACTATATAAGAGTGTGAGCACGCGCTACCTTAGTTCTAGAACCACAAACTCAACTCTATTTCTATCCTTGGCTCACGTGACAGGAGATCGCACTTCGGCCCACTTTGCAGCATTTAATTGTCTTAAATGAGTAAAACTTGGAAATCATGGTGTTCGTTCTTTGCACCTTGACAAGGGATGATTCAGCTTATCACAATTACTGCCTTCAAGAATAGATAACCAATTCTTGGCTGCTCCAGACTTGACACCCGGGCAGAGAGCCCTTCCAGACTCATCCACGGTCTTGGTTAATTCTTTTCTGTGACACAGCCTTCAGCCCTTCTCCATGGGTTTGAGCTTACTAAAGTTGTGACAGCGATGTGCAGATTGTAGATAATGGCGGCTCCACCTGCAGTCTATTCACTACGTATAGCTAGTGTCTATGATCACTTAGTCTACCTGCGTTACTGCATCTGTCAGTTATTAAACGGCTTGCATTTTCTGCAGTGCTCTTCACACATGAAACCTTTATCTCGCATATGAAAGTTTACTCGATTCTTTACTTCGTCATCAGTTTCTATAAGGCTCATACACTCTTTTCTTCAGCCCGTCTTCTTACTGCGACACGCTCATCTCTTGTGATGTTACCAACTTCTCTTTCTCTCATTTTCATATTCCTTCGGGGATCTCCTCCATGAGATTGTCATCTTTTCGGGGATACATCTGATTAGGTTTTCTTAATAGATAACTTTTCTTGAAGATTCTCTGTGGAATAGTCATAACTGCTGGTGTCAAGCATGGCATGATTTCTGGCTTCCAACATATAGGTGTGAAAGGGGCAGGACTTCCTGCAGGGGCACTTGGCTGCTCCTCTACAATGTCGTCCACGAAGGCAGACACTTTATGTTCCTCCTCGCCAAAGGTGATTCCCTGTATAGCCGGGTTTTGTCTAATGGACCTAAGCAATGGTTCCAGGTATAAGGTTATTGACAGAGGTGACAATGGGCACCCCTGTTTTGTTCCTTGGGTTATTTGTTTTGAGTCAGATAGGCGCAAATGTATTGATAATCTGATGGTGGGATTATTGCCTTTATCATTTGTACAAATCTCGGGCCCACCCCCATGACCGTAATAGTTTCCATTAGGAATGGCCATTCGACCCGGCTGAACGCCTTTTCCGCGTGAAGCACGATTAAAACTGAAGGCACCAATCGGGGCTCGGCCTTCTCTATCAGATGGGACACCCTTCAAGTGTTGTCACATGTGTGCCTACCTCTTATAAAGTCAACCTGATCTGAAACCACCAACCCTGGTAAAAGGAGTGCCAAACGTGCAGCCAGTACTCCTGTCTATATGTTAGCGTCTAGGTTCAGCAGCGCTATTTGGCGATAGGACCCAAATAGCATTGGGTCTTTATTAGGCTTACTTAATATAATACATTTGGCTTCTGACATCGAAGGAGTCACTCTACCTTTATGAGCAAATGTGTTGTAAAGTTTTGCTAGAATAGGGCTCAGCTTTGCTCGGAATCTTTGCAAGAAAACCGCTGGGAAACCATCAGGACCTGGGGATTTATTTCTCAGCAGCCCCCTAATTACTGCTTCTAACTCTTCGATCCCTATCTTGCCCTCCAGGTGGGCCCTATTCTGGTCCACAACCTGCAGCATCGAGACACACCTTATATATTGTTGCACTACTTCTTGATCAGGATGCTCAGATTTATATATGGTGCTGTAATAAGACTCAAAGGCATTTATTATTTTCTCTGTTTCCAATGATACTGTTCCATCGTTTATCTTCAGGGCCGCTATGGTTTGCATCGCCTCCTCTTATATTAACTGCCTAGACAGCAGTCTATGACCTTTATTAGCGTTGTCTAGTGTACAGTAGAGACCTCTCCGCTTTGCGAGAATGGATCAGTTCCAACTGTGAGTTAAGGTCTTTCCGTTTCTTATATGTAGAGCGTTTTTTGTCTTTTGCTAGAGAATGCATGGTTTCCTGTATCTGGGTCTCTAAGTCTCATTCCACCACTTCTCTCTTTCTCCTTTTTGAACCTGAATTGTAATGATTTCCTCTCTAAGAACAACCCTGAAGGCCTCCCAAACCCCTTCAAAGTAGACCCCACAGTTCTCATTGTTTGTTAAGTATTCACTTATTTTGTCCTCCAAGGTACACAGAGCCGCATCAGCACACAGAATCTCCCTGGGGAACGCCCATGCCCACAAGCCTCTGTGGGGTTCTCGTCTACGTATTGAAATAGTCAGCAACTCATGATCTGACAGAGAAATGACTCCCAAATCCATGCCCTCTACTTCCCCCAACAGAGACACCAAAACCCATATGTAATCAATTCTGGAAAGCGTCTGATATACATCTGAGAAACAGATGAACCCGCTATCCTCACCCCTTATTTCCTGCCAGGCATCCCTGAGAGCCAAGTTCTCAAAGGCTACTCTCAACCTTTTGGGATGGGGACTGTTACCCTGGGCACTATGTGAGCTACAGTCCCTGGCAGGCTCCCAGGCTAAGTTGAAATCTCCTGTAAGTATAATCTCCCCTATCGCAAATGTATCCAGTTTTTGAAGTACGGTGCTAAGGAAGCTGGGCTGATTAGAATTTGGAGCGTATACCGTTCCCAGAGTTAAGTGTCTATGCCCCGGTTGGATGTGTACAAAAATGTACCTACCCAGTTTATCCTCCAATGTTTTCAGGACTTTTGCCTGCAAAGGGGTTCTGAAGCCTATCAAAACCCTTGACGTCCTACTCAGAGCGTTGGCTTGATAGATGTGTGTGAAGTGTTGAAAGCGAGGGACTGCCTTATCCGCCTTTTCTATGTGGGTCTCTTGTAGTGTGATAATATCAGGTTTATTACAGCTAAGTAAACTTTGAACTTCATTCCGTTTCGAGGGGAATTTAACCCCTGTACGTTATAGGAGGTGATCTTAATTGACATTATCTCTGTATTGGCCTCTTCCTTTACACCGCTTCATTGCGAAAGTGATCCCCCTCCCCCTTGCACTTTCAGATTCCCTTTAGGTCATTTCTTAACCCTTTGCTCCTCTCCCCCTGAGCCCCCACCATCCTATCTCCCACTACCCCCTTATACTACCCCGAACCCGTACACCCACTGCATCCTCCTTTCCCCTCCCTTGCTCCCCACCTCCCTGCTCCATTCCAGTCAGGACCTATGTTTCCTGGAACAGCCCCAGCCACTATCCCGGAGCAATGGACCAGGTAGAACCCTGGGAATTTCCCCCCTATGGGTGCACTACGCCCCAAAGTGGATTCCAACACAACCCTTACCCCCACCCCCTGACCGGACCCATTCTACTGTAACTTCTGGGGTCTCATTATGAACATACCTCACCCACCTTTCCCCCAAACGTTTCCAACAGAGCAGTGTTTGGCTGTAAAACTTGCATCGCAATCTGAGAACTGGATAACTTTAATGTAAGTTACTTAACACAAGGACCTTTCAGTTGTATCTCTCTGTTCCCTCTCCTTCTCCTCCACCCCCACTCCTAAGGTCTTTTGCCAACTGCATGGGGGGGTAACTTCAGCTGATGGCCATGTCTGTGCTTCCTCCACATCTATGTTCAGTATCATTAACCCCTCTTCGGGTGTTGTTACGGGCTGTTGTCTGCCCTCCCGTGTTAACAGGAGACCGAAGGGGAATGACCATTTGTAGGCTTGGTGCTTTGCTATTAGCACTTTGGTCACTGGATGCATTGCCCTCCTCTTTCGCAGTGTAGACAGCACCACGTCCTGGTAGAGTTGGACCTGGGTGCGGTTAGCAGTAATACATTGTTGAGATCATGCAGAGTGCAAAATGTCACCAGTACCATGTTGGGCACTTGCAGATTCCTTACCACTCTCCCTCCCGACAGTTTAAGTATTCAAGTTGTACTGCAATTCGTCACCACACTCCACGGGTTCCCTTGTCCCCCTCCAAGTTTTTTCCGTGCCCTCTGGGCACTCCTTGCAATTGTACTGGGTGGGTATTGATTCTGAACGGGGAGGCCTCTCCCTCCACTCCACCAACAAGTTCTGTAGCCGGACTGATGGGCCTTTCCCTTTTTATCACTCAGGCCGTGTGATCCCAGGTGTTGCCGTACATCACGCCCCCACACTCCCCCACTGCACAGCTCTCCCTGCGTTCCCCTCTGTGGCCTGCTGGGCCATTTAACTGAATATGTGCGGGGAGGGAGGGGGGGAAGTGATAGGCAGAATTACATGCAGTATCCTTTGGGAACACTACACATAATTAAGACTACAGGTATAAGCACAATCTCACCTTTGGTACAAGCCTTTACTACACAGTTATGTGGTAGCAGTGGCTGAGCAGCCAGACTTATCTCAAGAGGGATGCACGCAGTACAAGATGTTACAAAAAGAACTTGCAATCATAGTAGTTCAAACAAACACTATTCAAGGTTTCTTGGTAAAAGAATATACATTTATTTACACAGTCAGTTGGAAAACATTCCACTAGTAAGAAGCAGCTCAATATCACAATCTAATACACTACAGTACACAAACAATGCGTTTCTAAACAAGTTAGGCTCCTCTGAAGTGGGAGCAAAATGGCACTTCAGTAACTTTCTAAAGGGGTAGAAAGACAAAGGTTAGAAGAATTAAAGCACAATTACTTTCAGAGGCAGGGCAAATAGTTTCAGTTCACTACAACTGGCAATTCAATTCAATAGGCCTGGGCCAAATTCAATGGTTCAGAGTCTTGGATAGGAAAGCAAAGTTCTGGTAGTAAACGGTTAAGTCTTTGCCAATGTTCGAAGAAGTAATTTGCCAGAAAAAGAGTTATATGTCGGATTTAGAGTGAACAAGACTCCAAAGTTGGGAAAGTTTCACAAACTTTCACCGCGGCAGAAACGCTTTCCACACCACCTTTGCACAGTACCTTATGTATGAAGAAAAGCTGTAGCTGAGGCAGTTGTTCCTGGCAGTTCCTGCAGATCTCACTGTTGCTGAGCTTCAGTCGTGGGGACAAGAAGGAGGCTGTCGGGAGGTTCCTGCACTGCCCAGGGAAGAGGCCACAAGCTTGGCTAAGCGTCGGTTTTAAGGTGTGAGTGCCTTAAAGTCCACAAACTGGTATCCTTCTCACTGGTTATCAGGTTTTCAACAGCACTCTGATGAAAATTTGACCAGTATGGAGACGGTGTCCAGGTGGCTTATGAGTTGGTAGTTCCCACCAGCTCAAGGGAAGAAGTTGCCCTTGAAGGAGCTTCTCTGTCGATGGAGTTTCAGGCAATTTGGACCTGCAGCAGGGCTTCACTGGGAAAACCAACGGTCCAGGGATTGCTGCAGTCGTGTTCCTTCAGCTCGTCTCCGTTTCCTTTATTCCAGTAGTCGACTCGGCCTTCCAAGTCCCAGAGACCTGCTTTTAAACAGTTTTCTCCCATTCATTCCAGCCTAGCTGTCACTCACCCAGCAGGGTGGCTGTCCTTGCCGGACAGTCAGCCAGCCAATCACGCCAGAGTGCATTAAGGTCTCCTAGGAGACTAAGGACAGGGAGTTTCAGGCACCTCCTCACATCCTGTCCACCCCAGATTCTCAGGCACCAGAGGAGCGCTTCAGCACTGAAGCCCGCCAAAGGGCATTGAACAAAGGGACCAAACCTGGTTTGGCGCGCAGAGTTAAACACAAGAAAGACCTTTCCTAAAAGAAATGGTGAACAAGATGACCAGAGTCTGTTTTTACGGAGGGGTCATGGGCACCACATTGAAAAACATAGCTGACCCGATTTATTGCTACCAGTGTTTGTGGTCGGAAAAAATCATGGTAGTTCATTCTAAAACCACTGCCACCAGCCATTTCAAGAGGAAAGTGTAACATTTGACTGTTACATGAGTGTTTAGACACAGGGGATGCTAGGCACCCCCTCCAGCACTCTATCGGAAGATAGTGTGTGCTGGGTCTATGAACTTAAAAAGACTAGCAAAGTCAATTTAACTTGACATGCCCTGGGAGATGGTAGTCAGTCCAAGAGAAGGTATTTAAACCTTGGGGAGTCTGAAAGACACTGTACCACTGCACTGAAGGTGCTGTGTGGCACACAAGAAAAAGATGATGCCTATATCCAAAGAACACAAAAGTAAAACACACATCAAAATACATGAAAGAGTGGGAAAAAAGGCTCACACTTTTTCCAGGTAAAAATTAAAATCCCAGAAATCCAGCAAAGTTGCTGGGCGTCTCAAAAAGTAAGGGAAATTAGCACATTCTTGAGAATTCTCCCTAACAGGAATCCCGATCAGGGAAGGGGGAAACCCCTTCCTCATTCTCCTTGCAGTCGGTTTGTTTTATGGCTTCCCCTTTCCTCCTTATGCTTTACTGCTTGAGACTCTCTGGCTGTGCAGCGTTTCTGCTTGGTCCGCCTCTCTGCTCTGTTGAACTGCAGTTCGCCACGGGCGAAGCCTTCCTAGCCTGAAAACTGCTTCCCTTGTCCCTCACTTCTCCAGCGGCCCCACATACCTTCTAGCCATGAGCCATCATTCCTCCTTCATTAGCGTGTCCTCACAGGCTTGCAGGCGATACTCTCTATCAGTATGCGGATCAGTATGCGGATCGAATACTTGCAGGCTAGGCTTGCATGTGGTTCACTTTCTCCACAGAGGCTCCGGCTGCTGCGACTCTCACTGGACAGCGCCTCCTCGAACCTCCACGGGGATCTCGGCGATCCTCGCTAGCTCAGGGGGAGGGGGATGGGACCCCCTAATAGAAGGCTAAGATCAGACCACCTCGAAGTTGATTATGAGCTCCCAGCGGGCGCCCTGCAGTGTTGGGCCCCTAAGGAGGACTAGGAACATGTCCGCACTCATCAGCGGATATCTTAGAATCCCCAGTTTTTTAACTCCTTTATTTTGATTTTCATTCTCCAGCGGTAGTTTTGATGTATATCTTCAATCCAGTCTCTTTCAATAGCCTCTTCCACTGGGGCCGATTTAGATGCTAGGTCTAGATGTATCTAGAGGCGTTGCTAGGGGGGGCTAAGGGGGCTATAGCCCCAGGTCTTTTGGTTGTAGCCCTGGATAGAAGCCCAGGACTACAACCAAAAGGCTATAGCTAGCCCCGAATCCCACCAGTCCCAACATTAGCTTAGCCCCTGATCATTTCCAGACCTAGCAACACCTGTGGATGTATCTCTGCAGATTCAACTTCCCCTCCCTCGGCTACTTGAGCCATTTTTTGAAATTCTTCCAAAGTCGATTCTGAGAGAGGAGTATCATCAAATCTATGTCTTAACGTATCATCCAGAGGTGGGCCCTCTGCTTCATTTGCTGGTTCAATGTTTCTATTGGTCCCGTTCAATAATTCAATGGCCATTCCCTGGAACTCTTTTTCCTCATTCTTTACTTCCCATAGGGCTCCTAGAATTGCACGTGTGTCCAGATCCTGTTTAGTGACCTTCACTTGCAAATAATTCAGCAATGGTGCTATTGATGTATTTATTGCATTTCTTAATCCCACTATTGAGGAGTCGCACTGACCCACTTCTCTAGTAAGCTCCAACAGAATTCCTGCGTGGGCTTGGACTTTGCCTTTCAGTAAGTCAAAAACGGTCACTAGGGAGTTTAATACAAAATTCAGCGCTGACAAGGTGACGTTGCTTGTTTGTGAATCTTTCAAATCAGCTCCCTGTTTTTGGATTTCTCTCACATCCTGGGTTTCTTGTCCTAGACTTGTTGCATCTACGGAAGGGTGTTCCATGCATGAATCTCCCAACAACGGTCTGTGTGGTCCATCTGTTGTTTTTGATGACAAGATCCCCAGTTTAGGAACATTTCCCCCCAGGCTGGATTCCCCATCTGATTCAATGTCCAAGCTTTGGGCAGGGGTTATCTCACTGGTAATTATTCCGTGGTCTAGGTCTCCCAAGCTCCGATGTCTTCTTTTTATGAAGCAATCTTTGATTTTCTTTTTGATTTTTGATGTTGTTGAGTATATTCTAGTCGACGTTCCAGTAGCTATTCGGGACCCATAAGACCCACTCCAATTTGCTCACGGGCGTGAATTTGGCCATTCACTGTGAATTCCTGTCCTGTAAATTGGGGTTGGTTGACCTGCATGGTCTCGGAGACATCTGTGATGTTAACTGTTTCTGTGTAAGATCCATCCCATTCTGGAGCCCTTGGATCGTCCGCCAGTACTCCACTACGTAAGTAGCATTTAATCAGAGCTGTTAGCCTCTACCTAACTCTTATAAATATCACAGATTCGTTACGTTTTGGTGATTTACGTACTATTTCTGTGTCTTCTTTTCTTTTCTTCTATTGTGCTCAAATAAGTGCACAGAGTGTTATTATCCTTGTGATCTATGCCTAGCGGGCCGTCTTTGTTTCAAGTGGTTCCAAACAATCAATCACTTCATATGAGCTGTGTCTGGGATTTCAATTTTATGTGGGCATTTCGAAAGTCTGACTTACTGAGTAGTTGCTTACTGTCCAGCCCAGGTTTGCAATAATTCCCCACTGACCTGATAGAGTTGACTTTTCTGGAGCTCCCGACGGTTATCAGGTTATGCAGATAGTTAAAATGTTCGCCCGCAGTACAGCAGACCAGCCGACCAGCGAACACGAAAACACAGATTGCTCACTGCGTGCGCTCCACGCTGTCTGCAGGTTTTTATGTGCTTGAGCTTGTGTTCCTGCAAAGTTGACAGCTCCTTCTCCAAAACGAATGTCAGGGAAAACAGACTGTAGCAGGTCTGACGCTCCGCTCTGCTGGTACCTGGTATCATGAACACACAGCTCTCACACCTTCAATTTGCAAGGTGTAATGATATGAATAGCATTATCTCAGACTTCTTAAAAACATAACATGGTGCACTGCCACTACCTTCGGGTCAGACAGCACTTTATAGATTTTATCAATAAATATATGGGAGAAAAAGGTTGTTTGGGGCTGGTAGAGGACATGAGATATGATATAGTTTCCAATGCCTCTTTGTATTTAAAATGTTTTTTTTCTTTTTTTAGTTTGGGGCCATTAGGTGGCGCTTAAGCAACAACTATAAGCCAAAACTATTCCATTGGAGTACAGGTAGGAGGGAGATGACATGTGAGGAGGGGCAGCAAGCGAATGGGTGTTCTTGGTTATTTACACACCTTTTGACTGCCCTTGCCGATGTTAATCCCAATACCCATTCTTACCCACTACCTGCAGGGACATCATTTGGGGGTTGCAGCTCTGACCCGTGCTGTCTCCCTTGCTACCCCTGGTCAAAAAGAAAATAAAGTTTGTTTTCTTTTTTTTTTAAACTGGCTGCAATGATGTAATTGCAAAAGGCTTAGGAAATTCGACTGCAGGGTCCAAATGGGACATCCCCCAACATTACAAGCAGCAAATGTGCCTCAGTTACCTAGAAAGAAGGCCACAAAATGACACCATAGGAAGCAAAAACCCTGCCACCAGCTTTTTTGGTTAAGCCTAGAAATTTGAAATTGATATTGATATTCAAAGCATTCCTAGCATGTCCCAGGTTCTGCCATCATATGGCCAAATACTTGTATCATACACCAGATATTGCCACCATTTCCAGGAAATCACACAATCTGATAGCTATTGCCATCATGCGGCAAGTACTCAAGTACTCACATAAGATGTCAGGTTTTGCCATAATATACCCAGTTAATTACACTTTACGGAATGACTGAAAACATCAAGGTATTTTCACCATATGCCATGCTTTGCCATCTAATGTACTTACAACGTATGTCAACTTGTCCTATAAAATTCCTAGTTACACAAATCATTTGCCAGGTGCTGTCATCATATCCCAAGCTACTGAAATTCAGCAGTTCCTGCTGCTGGAGTGAATCTCGCTTCTATACACACTGATATTAACGCTACATATGGTGAACCATTCTTGTATTAAGTGTATATCATAGTGCAGTGATATTGTAACCATATTTATCTTAGTGTACTGTGGAACAATGCTATGTGATGCCACGTCCTGTTTTGTCAATGGATGAAAGGTTGTTTCCTGTGATGTCACCTGGTTGCAGGGTCAAATGACACCAGTTCCTGTGATGTAATCAGTGGTCAAGGGTCGTGTGATATCACATCTGCTACCCCTGGCATATTGGTGAAATGAGGTTCCTGACTACCTGCCCGTCGCTGCCCAATACACATCCTTCGAGGATCTCTTTGAGCTCACTCTACCAGGCAGTAACATCACCAGTTAACCTGACAGTTTTTTTCTAAGCTCTCTGCTGAGAGGTAATGGCTTAATTCCTCCTGTAAATGGATACACATGTCTTAAGCAACTGTGTCTTCTGGCACCTTATTATCATATGCTTCTTATACTGACATCCGGCTTAAATCCGACATTGACATAGCCAGCATTTGGGGCTTATGCATAGGCATTTGCCAGGCACTGCTGTCATATGTCCAGCTAATCAAATCATTGCCCAGCTGTTGCAGTTTTAAGGGTAAGTGGGAACATTATATCACTGTCAGGCAACTGAACTGCCTATCATATACCTAAGGAAAAGCTCAAACTGTTGGCTTTGTTAATGCTTGTTTTACAATTGTTGACAGAATTGTAGAGACTTTCGCAACCGTAGGCGTTGTCCGAATGTGTGAGGCAGCAACAATTGGCATGCTAAGACGCAGTTTTCACAGCCGCAGCAAGGACAATGAACATAAGAGTCGAATACGTGTTTCATTGTTGTGGTGTGAAGGATATGACTAATACTAACACATATGAAAATGGATAAAGAAGAAAACCCACAGAATATGAAGCATACATGAAAAAGAGGCAATTGCTTACCCAATAAAGATCTTGCAAATAAATGTGTATGGAATGTTAAGAGGAGGAGTGGGGAGTTGAAAGAGGGAAAGAGCCTGGATGATAGAGTGGGAAGAGAGCGTGTGAGCTAATTACACTAGATCAGCCAGTCTAACACACAGTTTTATTGTCACATCGTGCCTCGTGCAATTTATGCATCGAGGTCGGATGTTTAATTTTCCATCTTCACAATAAAATACAACTCGGCAATAAAAAGGCTACAATAATCTTTTCATAGACTTGAACTCTCATACTTATTAGCTTTTAGACATCCAAATAAATTAGCCTCCCAAAGTATAGGCATTCTCATTTTAATGAACATTCCCCACAAGCTGCTGCGGGAGAAAATAAACCCCTGCCTGCAGAATTTCAAGAAGCGTCAGCATATGTGATATTTTACAGCCAGCAAGCGAACAAGAACCCAGAATGCTTTCTGAATGCTTGCTTGTTTCACATCAGGAGCATCCCCGAGCCACAAAGTTCTTACGCAACGTTATACACGTTGTAGTCCTTTTTATTTACATTATTTAATCGTAGATATGACTATGATAAGCACGCATTGGCAAAGCCAGCACGTCTGGCTTTTCGGTAAGTGTGAGTGTGTAGATGAGTTGGTGAAAACGTTTTCAGAGATGGATAGATGGATGAGTGGCTGAGTATGGGTGGGTGCGTGTGTCTATCTGTAAATATATTGATCAAGACGGGTGGATAAAGGGATGAGTGGGAGACTATGGTTTGGTTGGACGGTTGAGGTGGTGAATGTGGTTGCATGGTTAAATAGATGGATGAATGAAGGAATATGTATGGGTGAAATGATGAGTGAATTAATCTGATTATATGATTGGATGGGTGAATGAGTTGGAGCATATTGTTGATGAGTGGTTGACTGTGGTTTTCAGTATGGCTGTATGGCTGGTTGGATGAGTGGTTGTATGGGTGTATCGAGGGACGGGTGAGTGCGTGCCAGGCACGTGTGTGGCGGTTTGCTTGGAAACCTGCTTAATTGTCAATGTGACATTTGCTACTATATGTGCCAACATAAATCACCTGCCATTTATCTACATTTTAGAGACTGTCTGAAAACAACTACTGCTCGCCCTGGTCTCTTTGAGGCAGACACTGTGCACAAGACACGCAGAGGATGGTGTGCACAAGTGGAATGGCTCATTATCGGTGTCTAGTAGAAATTCAATTTAATCAGTTTTAGCTGTTCAGTTTGGTTCATCGGATGTCGATTGGTCAGTTTGTGGGGTGGACTGGCTCAAGAACTCTGCCATCGAGTTGTTGCGTGAAGAGGTGCTAGTTAGATAATTGCTCAATAGCCGCTTGTTTCTCAAATTGTCTTGAAGTCTGTTCTACATCTGCACAGCAGGTCCTGAAGTTCTTTATCAGGACTTTAGGCTCCCATAAATCTATAAATAGAACCTCACTGACCTGAAGCTCGCATTTTGCTTTCCAGACAGGAGGACGTAGGTTTGGGATCCTCCAGGCATATGCTCTCCACTTTAGATTCCTACGTTTTCGGGTCATTGTTTCAAGCTCCAAGGTTCTTCCAGCAACGTTCCTTCTGTTCCTTAGAGACATAAGAGAAGGGTCTCTCCCTTCTTGGGCCTGAAGTCCTCAGTCCTCATAGCTACAGAAGGTGTCTTTGAATTGTCAATTCTTGTCAACAAGTAGCCAACAGAGGCAGGGATTGCCCATCCATTTAAATGTAAATCTCAACAAGGAATTTCAACCTTTATGAGAGACTACAATGTGCACATTTACATTTGGAGTGTCTTGCAGCAATACCCAGAGTACTTTGCTCCTGAAAGAGTTCCTGTGATGTAGAAGATAAGCATGTAGGGAAAAGTCAAAATTGTAGCAATTAATAACCCCATTACAGAATCCCATGTTGCCTTAGTTACACAAGTATCTCTGTCCTCAGAAAAGAAAGAAACTTTGACTGTAAATGTCTTACCCTTGACTAAATATATCCTCCTGACTAGGCTTCAGTGGTCATCTATGGGTCCAGTGCAGCCCTAGACTCTCCTATACGCATAGGAATGAAGTAAAAAGGGACTTCACCTTGACTAATCTACACAGTAGCCCAGCTTCAATCCCAGATAGGCAGGCCTTTTTTCAAATTAAAAAGGTAAAGGTGCGATTGGTCATAACTTTAGTTCTGTACATTCCTGTCATGGTTGACCCTTGCACTAAAAGTTGACAATCGAGTCAGATGTATCCTCTTATATTGTAATCAAGCACAGCATTCAGCATTCCCAAGTAGTTCCCAATCCCAATCCCAGGGTTCCATACATTTCATATCACATGTCACTCACACAGGCTTCACACATTCAAAATGTAGCACATCTTCCCTTCCTATACTTGCATTAAAATGTAGGGCAGACACTTGTACAGGGAACCTGGAGCAGTTTGAATAATTGCATGGTAATTCACATTCTGTAAAAGGGGGTTATGTCTGGTGGTAGGTACACCAGTATGGACCACTTTTGGATCTACTGCAGGCAGAGGTGCACATTTGTGTCAACACACATGGGCAGCTATTACAGAATCTTTGCACCAGTGTGAAGTTAGAAGTATAACAAAAATTGCTGTAGTGAACATTTGTATTCCTCCAATGTATTTTTTCCCTAGTTGTAGTCATTTGCCACTATAAAAAGTGGCAATGCTAACATTCATGCTTAACCTATCATTAAATATGAAGCATGACATAAAATAAAATCGACATTAAAACCAACGTTGCAAAACTTTAACTTTTTTGGATTGTTTTTCATTAATTCATCATGCTTGATTTTGACAACAATGTCATAAAAGCCAACATTTCATCATTGAAGTAATGATTCCATAAATATAAAATAAAAACAGCATAAATAAATAAAAGGTGCATCCCAGCCAATTAATAAAATAACAAGGCATCATTGTCAATTCAGCTGTACCTTCTTCTGTCTTACCCTCTAGTCCCACACAAGGTATTTGCAGGTAGCATAGACTGCAAACATATTGCTAGAGTTGGTCCAAATAGTCATGGCCTCAGCAATCGTACGACATCCTCGGGCCTTTAAAAATGACCTTAAAAAGCGTTTTCTTAATGACAGTGTGGCAGGACATACCATTAGAAAATTGGCCACATTTTCAGTCATGCAACCACACAGCGGACAGGATGAGGATACGTTATTGTTCCATTTTCGTTGTAAACTCCCATTCAGTAAAATCCCAAAACGGAATTTCATGAACAGCGCTCTTTCATGTTTTGGGTTTACATAGTCCAAATAGACCTCGTAGCCCTCGTTAACCGTTATGCCCTTGGTGCAATCTTCACAGTGTGCCTTACGTGGGAATGCTACCTTGATCGCTACCTTGACAGTGTTGGGTATAGAGCTTGTATTCATTCAATACTCCTCAAGGCCCAAGCTGTATAGAAACTCCCTAACATGGACAAACTAAGGCAACAAAGGTCCCCCTGCCTGGGAGAAAACGTCCATCAGGGCTTCTTTGTGTTTCAGCAACAAGCCATTCGACCATAATCGAGCCCAATAATAGGCAGAACGCAAAGGGCAAATACATTCGATACTTTGCATCACTGTTTCTAAAAGTACAGGTACATTGGGCGTGTTATTAAGGATTGTTTCTAATGTGAGAAAGGGTTGATATGTTAATAGTATTTTGTTTTAGTGTGTATGTGCTCGTTTATACTTGGCATGTTAATGCTAGTTGTTGTGTGATGTGAAATGTAGTATGAAGATTTTAGGAAATGGCTATATTGCAATTCGAGCCAGTGATTTTAGTACTATGGGCCTCATTACGACCCTGGCGGAAAGTGACTGACCGGACCGCAACAGCGTAAATAGCGTTTCCGCCATTGCACGAAGGAGCAAAGTGCGGCCAATCACGACCCATCGGGCACGAGCATTACGCCATGGCGGAATCCGAAAGGCTGCGATGGCGGAAATGACCCCAAAACGGCCCTTACCGCCGCCGTACGCTGCACCAGGTGCAATACCGCCACCCATCTTAGCGGTCACCGTAATGAGCGGTCACCGTAACGAGCGTGCACCGCAAATTACGGCCACCGTAAATATACGGAAACGGAAGTAAAAGCATGTGGCCGGAACGGGAAACAGCACGCCGCACAACTATAAAATCCGAATCCCAACACAACCATAAAAAATCCGACCCTGACACACATCCCAACCCGTTAGCAACCCCAGTTAAAAAAATAAATATGGGAAAGGTAGCCAAGAAAGCGTGTGACCGCAAGCGGCAGGTACACTTCTCCCGAGAGGAACTGACCGTGCTCACCGAGACCCTCCAGGAAAATTCCGCCGTCGTCTTCTCCAGTCAAATGACCAGGACGGCCCTTGCCAACAAGAAGGCCATATGGGCCCTGGTGGCACAGCGCGTAAGTGCGGTGGGGACAACACCCCGCACGCCACAGCAATGTCGCAAGCGGTGGGACGACCTGCGGATCCGCGTACGCAGCATACTTTCTGCGAACAGGAACATCGCCACAGCTACCGGGGGGGGTTCAGAGTCGCCCATCAAGTTGACCCCCTGGGAGGAAATCTGCGCCTCCACCATAGGAATGGAGAGCATAGAGGGAGTCGGAGGGATGGAGAAAGGAGTGCCGACATCCGGAGAATCAGGTAGGTTGGCCAAGAGAAACAATGCGAAATCCACAAACCACGAACATGTGCAGTACCATGTGACCCCATAGTGCAATACATACTTTGCCCTGACAGCGCCCTCTAAAAGTCAGAATGAACAAACAAATCAATCAAGAAGCCATAAACAACCCCTACATGTGCAGCATGCACCCCCTAACTGCAGGCAGCCAAATGAATGCATCCTCAATCCACACGAAAATGAGACCACCTCCAAGGCCCAGTCCCAAATCAGCCTCATGTACCACCCCAATGCATTTGATACGTTGCCATTCCAAATCCGACAGACCCATAACTAACGCTCGCCCCTCTTTACTCCACCACAGGGTCCGATACCAACGACGAGCTGCAGGACACCCCTACCAGCACGCCTGCAAAGAGGGCCAGGACCAACGTCCCAAGAGCCTCCACCTCAGGTGCAAGGATCAAGACACGGCAGCAGCAGGAATCAAGTGGCAGCACACTGGAGGGGACTGCAACAGGCACCCCAGCAGCCAGCAAGTCCACAACCCCAGCACCACAGGTCCCCCCAAAGAACGTATCTGATGGCACTGCCTCTGGTGGTAGCAGCACCATAGGTGACACAGCTGTCATGCCAGCATGCTCCGACACGGAAAACAGTGCTGGCGACGTAGGTACCATCCATGACCTTTCCCAATCCCCCTGCATGTTCCATCCCCTACACCATGACGAAACCACGCAGGGGCACCCTGGAGACGACGACTGGCCAACCCCCACAAGTCCTGTGCCAAGGCAACATGTGTTGAGCAGCCCCCCTGTCACACCACCGCAAATGTCCATGGCCCAGCAGAGGCAACAGTCCCTCGACCTGCTGATCGAGCAACAGCAGGAAGCGTCCACGCTACTCAAGGACCATGCAAATGAATGCGGGGGTTCCAGGGCAGCCATGGAAACATCCACCGAGACACTCAGGGCACAAATAGAGAAAAGTAGTGAGAGCCTCAGGGGAGAAATGGAGAGAAGCACCGAGAGCCTGAGAGCACAAATGGAGAAAAGCACCGAGAGCCTGAGGGGGGAACTGCATGCGACGTCCAAAGACGTTTGTGCTGAACTTGCTGCTGTGCGCCGTGTGCTCTCGGAGCTCTCACAAACCCTCAGAGACATGCATGGACGCGAGCAGGCAGAGACATCATCCGTGGCAAGTTCCGTCCAGGGCAGCCCCCAACGCAGATCTGGCAGGAACCTGCGCTCCACGGGCAGGGGTGCCCCTGATACCCGTAGAGGGGGCTTGCAATAGCGTCTACCCACGGACAGCATGCATATTTGGACACTGGTGTTGGGGGGGGAGGTAGTAGGGTGGAGGGGGTGTGTTGGGCTTCACTGGGTGGCGGGTCCATAGGGTGTATAAATCAAATCACATTAACAATACAGCACCTCATTATCATCCAATGACATGTGTGGACATTGATATTTGCGTACGAGGCCTTCATAGGCGTACAGTCCACAATGTGCCTGTACTACACACACACAGTGCCACAGGTCCCTTTTCCGTGTAATAGGCGCCATGCGTGGTTGCTAGAAGCATGCATCTATGATGCTCTGTCGGATTGCACGTACATCCTGTGCCTCATGGACTCCTTGAGGTGCCTCCACATCCCCACCCTCATCATCATCATCATCTTCAGGTGCATGCAGTACAGCGTCAGGGGGCATGGGCACATTCCTACGTATGCACATGTTGTGCAGCATGACACATGCCATGACCATCTTAGAAACCTTCTCATGGCTGTACATGAGTGCCCCGCCAGACCTGCTGAGGCTGCGGAAACGAGCCTTCAGTAGGCCGAATGCCTGTTCAATGACCACACGGGTACGTGAGTGGGCATGGTTGTAGTCCTCCTCATGCTCGTTCTGTGGGTTCCGGATTGGTGTAAGGAGCCATCTCTTCAGTGGATACCCGGCATCACCTGTATGAGACGAATAAAGGGTGTCAGTGGAATGATAGTGCTAAGTAGCCCCCCCCCCCCCTGCAAGGTCATTGACGCATCAAATGGGCCACGATGTCATGCATGGAATGAGACTCACCGAGTAGCCAGGATCTGTGCCCTGCGTGTCGCTCCATGTAGCGTGGTATTCTTGTGTTCCTCAGGACCATAGAATCATGGGTAGATCCTGGAAATCTGGCACAACAATGCGTAAATATCTTGTTGGAGTCACACACCATTTGCACATTGATTGAATGAAATTGTTTCCGGTTGCGGTACTGGACCTCCATGGCATGTGGGACAACCAATTCAACATGGGTGCAGTCGATGGCACCAATGCAACCCGGGATGCCGCCAAGTGCATGGAAGCCCACTTTAGCGTTGGTAATCTCCTGGTACGTGCGTGGTAGTGTGATGTGGTCGTCGGCGTGCTTCAGGAGGGCATCGTGCACTTGGAAGAGTGTCCGTGAGAACAGTGGCTGTGAAATGCCATGCAACTGTCCCACTGTGTGCTGGTAGGTGCCTGTGGCCAGGAAGTGGAGTGCAGACACCACCTTCAGTAGGGGTGGGATGGCGGTTGGGCTATCTATCATGCTCACGAGGTCAGCATGTGTCATGTCCACAATGGCGATTATGGTGTCCCGGTCCAAACGGTAGAGGGTGTGGATCTGCTCAGCAGTGAGGTTGAACGGATCGGCTCGGAGGCGTGGGATTGCGGGCCGCCTGCGTGGTGGTAGTGGCAGTGCTTGTGGGCCTTGCTGACCCTGCCTTGCCCTCCTCCTCCTCCTTCTCCTCCGTCTCCCCTGTGCGCCCGGTTGTTGTACCTGTTGTTGTTCGTCGTCTTCTTGTAGTTGTAGCACTTGCAGTGCTATCTGGTACCCCAGGCCCAACATCGCTAGTCCTGCCGGTAGCATTTTGGAGTGGGAGTGGTTGTGGGAGGGGTTTGGGTCTGCAATATATGTGCTGTCGGCCTGTATGGCCTCCACCTGTGCTGATTGAATGAATCTGTGGCAGATGCAATCCCTTCTGGCCGAGCACGTCCCGCACGTAAGGCTGCATTTGGCCGCATGGCATCTTGGGATTTGAATCATGTATCAAATCCCGATGGCAGTGTGATGTACTTTGACTGATCTTCATGCTATGCTCCCATTGTTACACATGCTATGATTGCAGCCGCTTACATACCTGTGAAGAGTCAGTGGTATGTAGGGCTCGATCGATGGCCGACCCTCATGCAGCACAGTAACGTACTTCACCGACGGGCGTGGCGTGCCATTTGTGATTGCAGCCAGTTAGCATCATGACACACAGCCGCACTACATTGATGTAATTGTGAATGCAAGCGTTCACAGAAGCCTTTTCGACGTAATGTTGCAAGTGAGGAATTCGAAGGCCAGCATTTTGGGTTTTGAAGTAGCGGCGAGGATACGCCCACAGGTCTGGCTGGAAATGTAACGTTCTATTGTAGAATGTCCTTGGGACATGGCCCATAACGAGCAGGCAATGAATGATATGAATTGAATGGGATGCGCAACAGCGTAGTGGACGATAAGGCAGGACGTTCCCAAATCCATCTTGCTTCACAACACTACAGATCCGGCCAGGGGCACAGTGGTTTTTGCGGACTGCATTACGCACAGACGCGATGGAAGTTTCACATATTATGTGAGTGAATATTCATGCGTTTTCATTGCGGGATGAGGGAATGATGTGTGGATGCATGGACTGATGATTCCGTTTAGGGTCTGCCATGTACATGGGTTTTTTGATTCACTCCCCTTCCCCTGCGTTATGTGATGCAAGGCTGCCATAGTGGGACATACGTCTATCTGCCCTTGTCGGATCCTCCCTGTCTCGACGCGCCTTCATACACTTGTGTCTAGGCACGTTACTAATCCCATGTCATGGGTTCTATCTTGACGGACGCATGCACAGTAACCGACGTTGACAATGGTGTATTTAGCTCGATTGGTTTCGTTATGATTCGATACTGATTTAGGGGTGTGTATATTCCTTTGGAGTGGGCTAGCATGCATATGGGTGTGGATTTGGTGTGTTGAATGAAGATTGTAATGCATCATGAGTCCCGTAATGCAATCGGTTGATTTGTGTTTCTTTTGGGTGACAGGTATCTCCTGCCCTATTGCAGATGCCATCTCTACGCCACTCCTCCAGATGGTTTTTACT
This sequence comes from Ambystoma mexicanum, assembly GCF_040938575.1. Lineage (NCBI taxonomy): Eukaryota > Metazoa > Chordata > Amphibia > Caudata > Ambystomatidae > Ambystoma > Ambystoma mexicanum. Next base: position 905,405,504 of record NC_090937.1, on the reverse strand, counting down.
CTCGACTCCTGCAGCTTCGGGTGAATCAGTGGAGCACCATTTCGATCATATGGGACGATCGCCAATGGGCCACATGCCCTTACGCTGTACTGGTGGCTAGGTGCAACATTTCGGCCTTTCAGCTCGACTAGTGCCTGCCTCATGGGACGGACCTGCGGTTCTTGCCGCTTCCATGTTGCCTATTGGAACGTTGATGTAGGCCCTGTGTGCCATGATGGTACAGGGCGTCACACAAGTGGAAGCCGGTCAATTATTGCAGATGCAGCCCTCGGTGATGATGGTTGTTTTGGTGGTATTTTGCAAATTGCTGTGGGGCCTTTGTCATTTGGATGTGCATTTAAATTGTATTCCGATATTTGTCGTGTTGCGTTGTTCTTTGCAGGTGATGTGGCGATTTTCGCTTTGTGGCGGTATGTATTGCGTGATGATCTGCATTGTGTTCCGCCTTCTGAGTTGAGTTGTGTGGTACAGTACTGGCCGCGTTTGCCTACGTAGCACAGTATGGTCACGGATAGGGGCTGCCATTGTGACTGTTTACATGATGTGCTGTTCAGGGGCGGGGGATTGGCTTTTGGCCGACTGGTGCCTGTCAGCCAGGTCGATTGGTGGAATGATGGGTTGTTCAGAATGTGGCTGGTCACAGGTGACTGTGTTTGCGTGCGTTTGTTGGAGGGGGACTGGGGTCATGTCCATTGGAATAGCTTCTGTATTGATGCCATCTGTGCCCTGCAGCTCCCATCGGCCCCTCTTGGGATGAGCCTGGCTGCTCAGTCACTCTGCCGACTTGTGTGGTACATGCTTCTGCTGATGGTTGGTTTGTTTACTGGCATGAGTACAGGGCTGGTGCAATCCCCCTCAGGATGCTGTTTTGGATGTTGCCTTGCGCTGGTGGCAAGCGATGGGGGACTACTGTTGTTTTGTGTCATGTGTTCTTGATTTTCATTTTGATGTATTGTACCTTCACATGCCTGTGCTGCGTCAGTACGGCTATGGTGACATGCCGTACATGGATGCCCACTCACGGGGCGCTTTGAGCCCCTGCATGCTTTTCTACGTTGGCATGCATGGGTGAATTGTGGATTTCACTGGTTGCATAGTGTGAGTACATTGCGCCTGCCAGGAGTTGTGCAATGAGGCCAGGGAGTGGAGTACAGGCACTCAGTGGGCCATTTACGGTTGGTTCGCGTTGCCGTATTTCTCGCCATGGCGGAATGGTACTTTACGACGTGCTTGATGGCGTTCAGTACATGTCCGCTAGGGTCAGAATTCGCGTACCGTTGCGCCATGGCGGTGATTCCGGTTTTGCAAGGCGCGCGTGCGCGTACTTGGTGCAGTTAGCGTTGCCGTTCACTGCGGTGTCGCTAATGGCATCGTACTTTACGGTGACGGGTCATGATCGCAACGAGCGGTGTTCGATGGCGGTATTGCATTTCCGCCATCATTTTTCCATTTCCGCAAGGGTCGTAATGAGGCCCTATGTGTCTATAAATTGCTGGAAAGGACAATGTCTGATGATTCTATCACAAATACATACAGTAGGTTTTATTCAAAAGTTACTTCTTAAACAGTTCAATATGCAATTTGATGAATCACAATTATTAAAAATGTATTTCATAGCACAAAATAATCATAAGGTGAGATAACACATTTTTAACTGACAGAAATGTTCTTAAACTGTTTAATCAAACATCACAACCATACATAAAGAAAACATTCAATTATGTCAAAGTTTTAAGTTTAGTTCCAGATTCACCAATAGATTAGCAAATCCTGTGGGGCAACATCGATATTGCCGACATATGTTTCATCAGCAACAAGATGACTATGTAATCCGTTTTTCTGTGTCTCCTTCAGGGTTGTATACATTGTGCTAACAAAACTAAAACTTGTACATTAAAAGCATAAACTTATGCTGCAAAAAATAATGCACAAACATATCACATGACTCACATTGTGAAACGCAAGCGATATATCATCTCTTTAAAGTCAGTGATAACTGGTGAGGAAGACTAAAAACCATATCAAGAACCATTAGTCAGTTTGATGCTTGAGGACAGATTATGGCCCTCATTACAAGTCAGGCGTTAAGAGTTTAACCCTTAACGCCTGATTCACACTTTAACGCCTGCTTTTTGCAGGCGTTAAAGTCCAAGGCGCTAAGCGACCTTGGTGCTAATTACGGCACCGTAATTTACGGTGCCGTAATTAGCGCCTTCCCCATCCCCATTATGCCCTATGGGGCAAGAATGGGAATGGGGAAGGGCAAATGGTGAATGGGGAATTACCGCCCCACTCATCTTGGAATGGGGCGGTAATTCCGCCATCCACCATGGCGGAATCCGGCATGGACCATGGTGCTAATAGCACCATGGTCCACCGCCTGATTTATAATGAGGGCCTATATCATTGTAGCGTTCCTTTAAAATGAACAATTAATCAGTTATCTAAAGTGAAATGGGGGGCGACACAACTCTTCCCAGGTGAACAATCCTAAAACATGTCCAACACATTGTCGGAATTGAAACAATATTATGCCTCCTATCGTAACAATTGTATGTGTATTGGCCTACGCCAAGTTGTCTAAACATCTTATGCGAACAAACTCCACGGCAAGTTCTTGACCTTAGAGAAAGCAATGTAAGTCGCCATCTTGGATTAAGCCACCATTTTAGGTTCTCTTGTTATATGGAAGTCCCCCTGAATATCAAAATGGAGGCCGAATGACATTCTGAGTAAGATTCTGGCCGTTGTGACCTCCGTACACATGAATAATTAATATGCCTGCAGGCCACTTGTCGGGGTCGCGAACTGAGACCTTGTCCTACCGTTGACCTATATGTAAATGTACAACTATATCAGTGAAATCAATCGAAATGCATATATTACAGGATTGACCTGGCAAAGAACCCATAGGCCCGGCTCATAGAATGGTTAACCCGCGAGAGGGTTGGCCAAGGGCTGGACAAACTGTATAAAAGGCCCATGTATTACAATTTACGGTCTCTCACTAACACATCGAACCCTCGTTGAAGTTCTTTATGTTACTCTGAGAGCCGAATAGCTATCCGTTTGTCAATTGACTTGGTAACTGTTGTAGCTTTTAAATAAAGCACTTGTATGTTCTTTGTAACCTGTGTTGGTGTGTTTCTTTCTGGGCTTCCCGGCCTCATATTATTATCCTGTTTCCACAGTTGGCGCCCAAATAGGGACCCTCAAGATTGATGCCGGATCATTGAAGGTTGACGCAGACTATCGAACCGGGATCGGACGGTGTGATACTGCGGGCCCGACCGAACGAGACGCGATACCTCGGCAGCGCTGCACGGTCCGATCCTTGGACGATAGTCGTGTGGTCTGACACGGCATCTTGACGAGGGTCCATTTTTGAGGCGGGCAGATTTGTCGAAACCACCAAACACAAGGTAAAATTTGTTAGGTAAGTTCTTTGGTAAACCGTACGGTCCTCCTTAGGTTTGGTCAGGTGCAGTCGTGACCCGACTCTTAATTTAACCCTGACAATTTGAATTTGGCGTATTGTAACTGCAGACACAATTATTGACCAGGTAACACCAATTTTTTGTGAAATGCCTGGGAAATTGTCTAGCTGCTTTAGGGTTCTGTTCCGCAGCGATCGACAATCTTTGGAATCTAGCCGCCCGGCACCACAGGAGGGGTAGCCGGCATGTACTATGTACTGTAAGTATGGCATTGGAAGTATAGTATTTAATGATATTTGGCACAGACAAACCAGACATGCCTCCGAATTTCAGTGGCCAATCCATGGTAGTTTCAGGATCCCCCGTATTGAATACCTAGAATCGGTCTTGCTAAAAAAGAAGGCCAGACCTGCAGCATTTGATGTTTTGCAGAATTGGAAAAAAGAAGCGTTGCAGCAGCTTAAAAGTAGGGATAAACATGCACGCCATCATGAAACAAATGCCGAAAAGGCGTTGTTATATGATAAGGAAAAACATTTAGAGTCAGTCAAAAATATGGATAGGGCTTTCTCACTCGGTATCCAGAAAATGTATCCCTCTAAAGATTGTCATGCTTCTGAAGAATTTATTGAAAAATTGTTAAACGAACGCAGGCCTGGTGCCTCTGCGCCACCTCCGTATGATCCTCTCCCTGGTGCTCTGCCCATTCCTGCTGTTATTCCTGCTGTTATTCCTGTTCTCCCTGTACAACCTACTGTTCCTATTCCCCTAGTTGTTGTTCCTCCACCTATCCTACCACCCCTTTCTCTTGCGCCGATAGTTGCACCCTCATTGAATTTGCCCACACCTCCGCTCCCGAGTGGTTCTGTGTTGACTGAAGTTGATCGGGGTGCGGGGTCAAAGATTTTCACTCGAAATACTGTTTCTGCAGACAAGAAACAGGAATTATGTGCATGGGCTAAGCACTGTATGGAGAGAGGTGATCAAGCTAACGTTTTTTCCACATTATCAAATATGAGCAATTTTCCTGAGAAAAATGTTTTTATCGAAGGTTTGGGGACTCATTTATGTGTAATGTGGGGTAGATTACATAATACGGATCTCCCACAAGGGGTGAGGGATCTAAATACTTTAGCGCTTTCGAGGGACACAGAGGAGAAAGTACATGGTCATGTTGAGAGATTGTTTGAGTATAGGAGGGAGTTTGAAAAATTACGGGATGAGGATGGTGAAGACGACAGTATGTATGTGCAGAAACGGTTCCTTCTGTGTCGTAGATCGGCATCTGAGGAAGTACGAATTTGTACCAAAGATGCGATTCGATGGATCTCGGATTCATTGATACCGCTGGATGAAGTTTATGACACGTATAGTCAGTATACAGTAGAAATGCAGAGGAAGGTGATTCAGGTAATGGTACAGTACCTGCAGGATGAATGTGTAAGGAAGAAGGTTAGTTGTCCTATAGAGTTATTGGGTATTTGTAAGAGGGCTTTTTCGCCCGACACTTCTTCAGCTGCCTTAGTAGTAAGCGGTCAGAGTTACCTATATCTCAGTTGCCTATGAGAGAGGTTCCTCCGACATTTGTCCCAAAGGTTGAGATTCCCGCTAACGCTGGGACTGGTGCACCCGCTGTGGACATCCCTGCACATTATGTATCGCAATTTGTTCACGTCCCATTTTCACGACAGGAAGTGAACACTATTAGACAATCAATTCCCGATATTAGGAAAAACCCGACAGGATTCTACAAAGAGAAAGAGTCCGTTTTGCAGTCCTCTGTGTTCACCTTAAGTGATATTGACTTGCTATTCCCTGTACTCCTGCCCGTAGATTTATGGAAGCAGGTTCGAACAATAGACGATGTGCCAGGGTTGGGAGATACGTGGGCTAACATGACTAGGTTTGATGGGGAAAGACCAGCTGATGAGAAACCACCTCAGGTAATACTTACTTTGCCTGATAGAATTGTCGCAAAATTGAAAACCATAATTCCTGAGAAAATAATTATTTGGGACAAGTTTACGGCCTGTGTTCAAGGAAAAACTGAAGGTGCCACCGAGTTCTTTAATAGATTCCAACAGGTATTCTCTGACTTCAGTGGACAGGACATGGGCACAGAGTCTGGGAAAAGCTTGTTTGTGGACAAATTTGTACGTGGATTGTTGCCCGACATCCAGTCACAGATTATGTCCTCTGAGAGCGCTTGGCAGGCGAAATCCCAATCTGAAGTTTTGCACATGGCTCAATATTATGAGAACCGTGTTAATAATGAAAAAGAGAAAATAGAGAAGAGGAAAGGAGATTTGAAGACTAAAGTATTGTTACAACAAATTGTTAGAAATCCCAGAGGAGGTACTTCACAGACCAGAGGTCAGTATGTCCCAAAAGGAAACGCTCCTTTGGGTCCTGTGAATGTTAATCAATGTGCCTATTGCCGCCAGGAAGGTCATTGGTGAGCACAGTGCCCCGTCCTTCGAAAAAGATCAAACAACGCATTTGGGAGTATGGGTAGACGACCTAGAGGTCGCCCCGGAGTGGGGGGCCCTGATAGAGGTCAGTGCTCGCAAGATCATCAGCAACCTTTTTCATGGGAAAATCAGACTTCGAGTGTGGACACGAGAAACATATTTGATCACCCTTCTGCTGCCTACCTTTCTGAAGAGCTTCCTTCCGACGACATTTTATTTCGTTAGGACTGCCCGAAGCAGGGTTTGGAACCTTCACCTATTCCCGTTAATCAGAAAGGTCCCTACGTTGAATTGTTAGTGGGGAATAGGAAACATCAGTTTTTGATAGACACTGGAGCACAGAAGTGCTCCATTGATCATTCCCGGGTTCCAAACATTCCACTGTCAGGGCAAACAAATGTTCTGTAGGGTTTTCTGGCATATCAATTGCTTGCACGGTTTCTTCGCCGGTGTCTGTTTCTTTGGGTCCCTTCACGGACCATTGTCCCTTCCTCCTGACTTCGAACTGTGGAGAGAATTTGCTGGGGTTAAATTTGTTGAAGAAACTGAATGCAGTAATTCATTGTTCCTCTGACGGAGTGCGACTGACGGTTTCACCACAGCAACTTCCCAATTCTCAGTTTCTGACTCGACCATTGCCTCCTGAGTTTAGCGTTGTTCCGGAATGTTTGTGGGCGGTTGACGACAATGATGTCAGGGTGCTACAGATCGAACCTGTTAAAATAGTTTTGAAACATGGAGTTAAACTACCACGCATTCCGCAATATAAAATATCAGTTGAGGGCGAGCGTGCTTTGAAGTGCATTGTCCCCGATTTTGTGCATCGAGGAGTGATTGAAGAGATTGCAGGTAGTTTATGTAACAGCCCGATTTTGCCTGTATACAAGAAAGGCGACAATGCAATCCCATACCGTTTCATAATTGATCTACGTGCTATTAACAAAGTTGTCGCCCCACAATTTCCAATTGTGCCTGATGTAACAACGATACTAACAATGATCCCTGCTACAGCTACGCACTTTAGTGTTGTGGATCTAAAGAATGCTTTCTTTAGTATTCCTATACACAAGGAGAGTAGATATTTGTTCGCGTTCACCTTGGGGGGACGTTCATTCACATTTACTTGTGCACCTCAAGGGTATACTGAAAGTCCAAGCATTTATAGTAGGGCTTTGAAAGAGCAGCTTGATACCCTTGAATTGCCACCTACTTGTAGATTGCTTCAGTATGTCGATGACTTACTTTTAGCTGCATATTCTGAAAGTGCTTGTAAAGAAGGCACTGTATTGTTGCTTATTCATCTGGCTGAAAACGGTCATAAAGCTTCGCTCAAAAAATTTCAATATTGTTGTCAGGAGGTCGCCTATTTAGGCTACCTCTTGTCAAAGGAGGGGAGAAGATCGACACCTGAAAGAATAAAACACATCTGGCATGTCTGTTCCAAATACACAGAAGGAAGTCAGAGCCTTAATAGGTATGGCTTCTTACTGTAGGTTGTGGATCCCGAACTTCTCACTAGTGATAAAACCGATGTTGGCTTTGACAAAGAAGGGCATTTCTTCGCCGCTGCCATGGAAATCGGAACATCAACGATCATTTGAGCTTCTCAAAACTGCGTTATGCTCTGCACCGGTTCTGGGTACTCCAAATTATGACAATGCCTTTGTGTTGTTTGTGCATGAATGTGATGGATGTGCTTTGGCTGTGTTAACACAGGAACATGGAGGGAAGAAAAGGCCGTGCGGCTACTACTCTTCCGCCCTTGATCCTGTCGCATGCGCTTTGCCAAGATGTTTGCGAGCTGTCGCTGCTGCTGCCGCGTCTGTAAAACAGAGTGAGGGAATGGTCCTAGGCCATGATTTAATTTTGATGGTGCCTCACTCTGTAGATGTCCTATTGAATAAAACCCAAACGCAACACCTCACGTCTGCACGGCTGACAAGGTATGAATTATTTCTGTTTGCCCCTCACATTCAAATTAAGAGGTGTTGTGTTCTTAATCCGGCTGAACTCCTACCTCTCCCGCAAAATACTGTTTGCGGTGACGAAGAATTACATGACTGCCTGTATACTACTGAACAGGAAACGAAGGGCAGGATAGACCTTATAGATACTCCTTTGGGCAATGCATAAGGGGAGCTGTTTTGTGATGGCTCCTGCTTCAAACTCCCAGATGGTACATCTACAGCTGCCTACGCAGTTACTACGTTGAGTACAGTTGTTGAAACTAAGAGAATTCTGCATAACTCTGCGCAGGCCGCAGAGATTATAGCGTTGACCCGAGCTTGTGAACTCTCCGAAGGGCATACAGTAAACATATATACTGATAGCCAGTACGCCTTTGGGGTAGGTCACAACTTTGGGAGGCTCTGGTCGGAAAGAGGGTTCCTAACCTCACATGGGACCAAGATTCAGCATGGTCCCCTGATAGTGCAATTGCTCTCGCCACTCTCGCTCCCTAGTCAGTTAGCGATCATGAAATGTGCAGCACATCGTAAGGTCATAGATAATGTGGGGAAAGGGGAACGCTTTTGCTGACCAGATAGCCAGGCAAACGGCCACAGACCTTAGTGCAGACATGTATGCTCTAAGGGAAACAAAAGATGCCTATGTAATGGATGAGGGTATCGGGTCTGTGCGAGATATCCAAACTGATGCCACAATAGAAGAATCTAGAAAGTGGGCCGAAGGGATGGGGAAACTAGATGACGATGGATGTTGGGTGGATATATCTGAAGGGAAATGGTTGCTCCCTTATTCATATGTACTGGCGATGGTTACGATGGCACACGGTCCTACGCATGTGTGTGCTCAGCAGATCACGAAAATGTTAGAACAAGTCTGGGTGAATGATAAAATTTTGAAGATTGCACAGCGACATGTCCAGAATTGTATGATTTGCTTACAGCACAATGTGGGGAAGGGGACAGTAACTCCAAGGGGTAGCTTTGGGCCCCCTTCTGTTCCCTTCGAGGTCATCCACTTTGATTTTATTGAGATGGAACGGTGTAACAATCTAAAATATGTTCTTGTGATTATTTGTGCCTTTAATAAATGGGTTGAGGCTTTCCCCGTTAAGGATGCTACTGCCATGACCACTGCAAAGACTATGGTAAAGGAATTCTTTCCACGATTTGGGCTACCTAGGGTAATTTGGTGGGACACCGGTCCCCATTTCGTTGCAGCAGTAATTTTGCAGATATGCACAGCGTTACACATTGAAAAGCGATTTCACTCGGCTAGACATCCTAAAAGTGCTGGGTTGGTAGAGAGACATAACGGTATCCTAAAGAATAAGCTTGCAAAAACATGTGCCGGCACCAAACTGAAATGGCCAGATGCCTTACCTATTGTATTGTTAGCCATGCGTACCACACCTCAAACTAAGACTGGGCTCTCCCCATTTGAGGTAGTGATGGGGAGACCTGCTAACATTTGGGGCCTTCCGAAGCCCAAAACTCTGAGGGAGGTCAAAAATGTATTGCTTGTAGACTACTGTAACCAGTTGACTAAAAATCTGTATCTCATTTATCATCAGGTCCAATCAGCTTTACCTGTACGGTTTATGGGCCCAGGACACAACAGTCAGCCTAGAAGTTGGGTCCTAGTGAAGGCCTACGAAAGGTCTTCCTGTCTCGTGCCTCGCTGGCGGGGACCCTATCAGGTGCTGTTGGTCACCCAGACAGCAGTGCGGGTGGCTGGAAAGAAGCATTGGATCCACGCGACGCATGTCAAGAAACTTCCTCACCCGACTCCACACGTTACAGAAGAAGCAGAACCTCTCGCTGATGCTACAATCTCTGATCCTGGAGTAGCCAACAGCGCTGTGAGTGTGTCGGAGAAATTCTCTGAGCCCGTGGAGCTTGGGGAAGAGTCCATTTCGTCTCCACACTCTTTGAAAAGGTCACTTCCGGAAAACACTGTTTCAAGTTCTGCGACTTCCGTCGCCTCCGATACGTTGCTTCCCTCAGGAAGTGACGTTACCCTATTTCCGGATCAACAGTACTGGGTACCACCAGGTACGACCTTCGACGAAGAAAATAGAACTACGGCACAGGTTTTTCCTGTGCATCTGGAAAGAAAAAGTTATTGAGAGTTTTTCTCTTGCAAAAGGAAGTTTTTGAAAAAAAAAGGAAAAAAGGGATTCTGCTGGCTAGAGTGGGGGAAGGACTAAGAAGTCACGCAATCGTAGTGTCGCCAGTAACGAACATTGGGGTCGTCGATTGAGAAACTACGATGCCTGCCATCTGCACCGCTGCTGCTCGCATTGGACTTGTAAATAAGGGGGTGACCAACTCGGACAACGAACAATGTGCCTGGGCCCCAAAAACTTATTGCTGTGTTGTGTGAATAGTAATTGGAATTTGTATAATTACTGCTGTGGGACTTTGGTACTTTGAAGAAATTTACCCTCTAAAACCTCTACTGCCAATTGAGATTGTATCTACTGCTTTGACTCCCTCTGTACACCTTTATACTTTGTCACCTAGAGACTCCCAGCATAGACGAAAGTACCATAATAACACTTTAATGATGATAATGAATTCAACGCATCCCATTTTTAATAAGAGTAATTGCTGGATTTGCACCCATTTACCGCAACATGGGAACAAGGGGCTAGGATGGTATATTCACCCTTTACCTTTAACGACTGCTTGCTATGCCTCTCTTAGAGCACTATTCTTTGGCCGTTGGAATGATAGCATCTCAGGGAACTTTGATGGAAATAATTTAAATGATTTTGAGAAACGTGAATTGACTCCCCTGGGATGCTTGCTTTTTGCAAATAGAAGTAAACCTAATGTTGCTTCTATTAGGCCATCTGATAAACTATCTCTTCCTTTTCAAACTCTAATTTCCTTTAAAATGGCTCTGATAGGCAATAAGGACGCTGTGCCTCCTTCCTACTCTATTAATCATAGCCCCGATTCAGTCCCCTTTTGTGTACAAAGAAATGGCACTCGGTCAATGGGAAACTTTGAAGGTTGTGTGAACATTGTAAATTTGACCGGGGAGAACAGGCCTCTGTATGTCGGGGGGCCTGTCTATTTCGTTTGTGGTAGTACAGCATTTCCCTGGTTGCCCAAAGATTGGCAGGGAACCTGTTATTTGGGAATCCTGTTACCTGGGGTATTTATAGCTAGTACATTGGAAGTTTCTAAGGCTCGCCCACGGCGGGACGAGAACGGAGATACCCCTGGGCAAGTATTGGGAGATATAGCAAAATCAGTTGTGCCATTTTGGGGACAGATAGCAAATTCTGAAAATATTAGGGGGCTAGCAAGGGTACTGGAGAGAACCATCAAACGGACCACGGATATACTCTACAATATGACACTAGAACAGAAAGCAATAAGATTGGTAGCACTTCAAAATCGGATGGCATTAGATGTCATCCTGGCAGAACGTGGTGGAGTATGCAAATTAGTGGGGTCCGCTTGCTGTGTTTTCGTACCAGATTCCTCACCGACAATTTTCAAAGCAATTCAGAACTTGCACATCCTTAGTTCAGAAGTGCATGTTCCTGTGGGAGATTGGAGTATTAGTGCTTGGTTCTGGGATTCTCTACGATCCTGGGGTTGGAAGGTGCTTTCTGTTATACTGGTCATTTTGGGAATCCTGCTAGTCCTTTGTTGCTGTTTCTAATGTCTACCTAGTATATGTGCAATGCTAGGGGGATGTTGTGCTCAGGCAGTGACCACAATAGGGCACAAAATGTATGCCCCAGATACAGCATCTAAAGAGTTTGTGTTACAAGAGGTTCTGATGAACGACCTAATGGCTATAGATATTACAGATAATGATTCAGGATGTATGGACGACAATGCATGGAGTTATTTACAAAGATATTAGAAATGACATTAGCACTTGGCATAGGCCAAAAGGAGGGTTTGTCGGAATTGAAACAATATTATGCCTCCTATCGTAACAATTGTATGTGTATTGGCCTACGCCAAGTTGTCTAAACATCATATGCGAACAAACTCCACGGCAAGGTCTTGACCTTAGAGAAAGCAATGTAAGTCGCCATCTTGGATTAAGCCGCCATTTTAGGTTCTCTTGTTATATGTAAGTCACCCTGAATATCAAAATGGAGGCCGAATGACATTCTGAGTACGATTCTGGCCGTTGTGACCTCCGTACACATGAATAATTAATATGCCTGCAGGCCACTTGTCGGGGTCGCGAACTGAGACCTTGTCCTACCGTTGACCTATATGTAAATGATCAACTATATCAGTGAAATCAATCGAAATACATATATTACAGGATTGACCTGGCAAAGACCCCTTGGGCCCGGCTCATAGAATGGTTAACCCGCGAGAGGGTTGGCCAAGGGCTGAACAAACTGTATAAAAGGCCCAGGTATTCCAATGTACGGTCTCTCACTAACACATCGAACCCTCGTTGAAGTTCTTTATGTTACTCTGAGAGCCGAATAGCTATCCGTTTGTCAATTGACTTGGTAACTGTGGTAGCTTTTAAATAAAGCACTTGTATGTTCTTTGTAACTTGTGTTGGTGTGTTTCTTTCTGGGCTTCCCGGCCTCATATTATTATCCTGTTTCCACAACATGGATCCCACAATCCATTTGTTCAATTTACACAAACTATTGGAGAATCAATTATTATAGGTTCACCCCACAAAAAGCCTTCACCTTCCATACAGTACTATTCAAAGAGTATAAAATAACCAGGACAGTTGTAACCTCTTCTCTAACCTTAATATGTCCAGAATCACATTATCCAGAACACTGCATCCTGCGCTGCTTACTGAGATTGGTGTATGTGCAAAGAACAACTGTCTTAACAGTAAAACCCATGGATGGGTACATGCCCGTTGTAAATATTGTGCTTATTCTGTGTCTATCACTTGTAAGGCACCCGGCATGTGTGCCACTGAAATGAAATCTACACACATTAGAATAAACCAACTAATTAGGGTGCAGCATATGACTCTTAATTATATAGCTGAAAAGCAATCTACAGCAAATGATTTTTCCAAAAGGGGTATGTCAATAATAGGGCTTACCATAGAAGATATGAAGTCCCATACCCTCATTCATATGAAACAAGATTTGAATCCCTTCCTAAATGTCCGACAGGCAGACACATGATGTTTCCATAGTTACCACATGCCCATGGACATCATGTTGTACAGATTAATTCTGATTAACAGAATACTAAGCATGGTATCTAGCCCAGACACTTGGTATAACTGTAAACGCATATCTGATTTGTTCCTAGTATTTGACTTAAAGTAATACTCGGATTCCAAGAATTTAAATCTTGTGCCCCACCCATCTGTGGGTGTGGCTACGCTTCTAAGTGCTCATGTATGTACTCATACTGCTGGGATGTGATTGTGCAGCCATGCCTTCACGTTTGGGCTTGTGATACCATGAATGCCTATGGGAGTAGTAGTCTCATCTCCATCTTACTACACAGTTTACTTATATGTGGTGATGTCATTTAATACAAGGTGTGATTGTTAGTGAATGCTTTGAGGTCATTTAGCATAAGGTTGGATTGCGGGTGAATGCTTTTCGATAATTTCAAATAAGGTGTATGTATATTATTTTTTATTTATTTCAGTTGTTAATTTCATATGGTTTCAGAATGTTTTGTACATTTGCTAAAAATTGGTTGTGTTGATTTAAGCTGTAAAAAAACCCTACTTTTATTTGTGAGGGTGAGATAACGTTGCAATAATATTGGTTATTGTGTTGTTTTATTTGACAGTAATTTTAATGTTAAATGATAAGTAAAACATTACCTTTAGAGTTCCCAGCATTTGTAGAGAACCTTTTCAGCAATGAGTACCTTGTTTTTTTAAGTAAGGATTTTCTAAATTGTGTAAAATTATGCTGTTAAATGCGCCTGGAGTACGAAGACTGTAATGACGTGGATATATTGTTTTGCATATTGCTTTGTGTGTCTCTGGATGATTTCGTGAATGTTCTGAGTTTCCCTTCCTCTGCATTCAGTGTTGTTGGCGTGTGTGTGGTATTTTGTGAATGCTTTGACTATATGTGGTTTATGCAACATACTGGGGATGGGTTGCACTGTGTACTGATATAGTATTAGTTAACATTGTAAACAATGAAGATGGTTAGCATTTCCAATTTGGATAAAATAGCGTTTGTGATTGGTTGAGCGTGTGGATTGTTCAAGAAGTATATGTCTGTGAAAGTGAAAGTAATGTATTGGGGCATATAAGGGTTTCCGTTGCTAATTTGTAATGGCAAGTTTTTTTTTAATCCTTGCATTGAGTTTATTATTTCTTTTTTGGTTTGATGGCAGTTTAGAAGCAGTCTTAAAAATTATTTGAAAATGCCGGGCAAGGAAACGTGTTTTTTTGGCAAGTAGATAGTGTTGTTTGGGTATGATTACATATGAAGGGTAGATTTGTATATTTAGAGTTGTTGGGGATTTCATGAATAAGAGTTACATGTATTTATTTGGGTTGTGTGTATAGAATCCATAATTTTGGTCCGTGGGTAGGTATTTGTTTCTGGGTTGCCTGATCATTGTTTTTGTGGATTCTGATTGTGCAGCACTAATGGTTCAGTGATGTTTTGAAGAGGGAATACTAGAGCATTTTGCCAGCTTGCTTGCTTGTGATTATTATTATGACATACATTGAAGCTTATTTTGCTCAAAAGTGTAATTTGGTGGTGGGGACATTTTACATTTACACTTCAACATAAGCAGATCCCTGCTGCCAAATTTTGGTAATTTGCACTTCATTGTGCAGATGTAAAGCGCAAAATGTGACATACAAACACAAAGTGATTAAACGCTCCTGGCCTGTTAGCATGTCAGAGAGTGTTTAATTTTTATTTGTGCACCCTGCTTACCTTAGCGTTCAGTGTTTAATTGTAAATGTCACGGCAGGTGAAGTTTACAATGGATCCCTCTTGGGTCCGCCTGCTTTATGCTGCTGCATAAAGTTGGCGGATCCCACAGGGATCTCCTGTATTTGCGCCAGCATGAAAAGCCATGCAGATGCAAATGCTGGAGCGTTTCTATGGCAGGGAGGAAGAAGGGAGCGGAAACACAAGTTTCATACCACCCCTTCTCTCTGCCATACAAATGATTGAAAGTGGAGGTTGACGTTAATGGAAGGCGTAAAAGCTGTATGCAAGGCTTTTAAGCTTTCCATTAACGTTACGCCCCCATTGAACATAAGCCCCATTGTGTTCTGCATTAATTGATTTTATGTTAGGTTGCTAAACATTTCCTCTTCTGTTACCTACCTTTGTAAGTGGAGACCATTTCAACATTTGTAAGGTTTTGTCTTTTTGCAAGTACATTTCAACTTTTAACAAGAGTGTGGAAATCCCTCTAGTTAGAATGAGCGTGGTTCAAATGACCTGTTCTATGGAATTTCTTCCACTCAAGAGGCTCTACAGCCATGTTTTTGCTCACTGCACCCGTCACAGAGAAGAAAAATCCATTTGCATATCAGACTTGCCCCATCCCCTTGGACAGTCCTGTACTGAAATGCTAGGCAATTCTCCCCTGAACAAGAGTACCATCAGCAAGCCAAGACACTTGTTTCAGCCTTGTTGGACCTCATCAGTGAGGTGAAGCTGAGCCTCTCTAAGACAGTGAGCAAGGGAGCCACGATTGAATTGCCCTTGATTTCTTAGGATGAAACCCCACGTTTTGCAAAATTAACAAGAGTGTGGGAGCCCCTCCACTGAGAAAAAATATGGTTAAAAAAGCCTGATCTGTGGAATTTCTTCCACTCAGAAGAGTGTGCAACCACGTTTCAACTCACCTTGCAATTGACAATACTTTGTTTTGTATGGCTTCTATATGATGCTATTGGGTATGACTTTCCTTTTTTTTAATCAACCTTATTTATATTTTCAAGAGCATAAATTACAGACATGCATGCATTAGAGAATATGTAAGGATATATGTGGGGATCTTATTGATAGTATGCAATATGCAATATCTAAATGCAGCCATTTCAAATGTGTGCACAATAGGTGCAAAGCAGTTTTCAGTAACAGCCAGCAAGCAATTTTTCAGAGCATTTAGTAAAATGTTTTAGCACAGTGTGCTGTCATTTTAAAATTAAGAGGTGCACATTTTTACAAATTGGATGTTTTCATGTGTGCGAACTGCATTACAAAAACATAATTAATTAACCTTATACTGTCTTACTAATATATTCACCTCAACCCCTCTAACATTATTATGCAGTATTTGTGCACAATGAAATGCATTCTATGTTTTTACATGCACAGTTTAAAATCCACTTTATTTTCCATGAAGAGATGCTCACTCTGAAATTCAGTCCATGTGAGTGTTTTCCGCGGAGAGCAGAAATGTGCCAGTGGCAGGAAGGCAAAACAGAAACAGTTGCTTTGCAGGGCTGAAATCTTCATTGTCATGAAAAACGAGGACTGGTACAGGACACATTCTTTTATTCTGATTGGTAGAGATTGAGGGTGGATGGGCCACATCAATAGAGGGCTGACCTAGGAGTGATAGGCAGTAGGAGTTTTCTTAAGGAATAACCAGGGGGAAGAGATCAGATCGAGCTGGGAAAGAGGTACAGACGGTGCTTCCAAAAAAAATGCTGCTGGACTCCATGTGGATGTGAGCGCTGGCTACAAACCTAAACAGCTGGGAGCTCCCCACACAAAGAGGTCGAGTTACTGGCTTTGATGCAAAGAAGTCCTTAGCACTGGGTCTGCGAAATGGCGAGGTCGTGCAGAAAAGATTCTGACAACGAGAGTTTCAGACTTCACTGGCCTGGGTGAGTTAGTGCCAAGTGAGGAAAAAGAATGAATGGGAGATGACATAGTTTGCTGGCAGTGCAGGGAGTTAGAAAACAAATAATACTGCATGTTAATCTTTCTCCATGTTTAAAAGTGGTGAACACCAAATTCGTTTTTTTCCACAATGTGTTGTTGTTTTCTGTTCTCTTTTATATTTTGTAGGCTCGATGCTGTAATATCATGTTGTAAGATGTATTTCTGTTTATAATTGTTATATAATACAGAGTTTACAAAAAAACAAATGCTGGGATTTTGGTGTCATTGCATACATCGGTGAATCATTTCTGCACAGTGGAATCACAAGGGTTTGATGTTTATACCAGAGCGGTAAAGCATTTGCTAATTTACCACTGTAGGTAAAATAGCAAGCAAGGAAAAGTTAATAAATACCTGCAAGGTATGAAGGTGTGTGTAGGTGTTGTGAGTGAGCCCTTCTTTGCATGCTGAAAAGAAGGCAGTGTCAGATGAGACACATAGATTACTGGATGTAAATAAGCCAGTAATACCAGCCACATACAATAGGTGGTGTTCTGAATAAACTCACTGGGTTCTCTAAGGGTGTGATAGGTCTGGGGGGTTCTCTACAGGCGACCAAGAGATATTCTAATAGAGAGGAAAGATTTATTTTATGATGGGGCTGTAGTACAAAAAGCCATGCTCACCACTATACGAAAAAATAAGGTAATTATGAAAATGCCACACAGTAAGATACCACTAAAGTTACCACCAACACAAACTAACACTATATTATCACCAAAATAGGGTAATACTAAACTATCTCTAAATGTAAGGCCCGTTTACCGCCAGTGTACCACCAAAATATCACGGTAAGAAAATACCACCAAATCCAGAATTTGCCCCAATAAGACAAAACCTCCTACAAATAACAAACAATAGCCTTGCCCATGTCTTCCCCTTTATTCGCTCGAGTCTTTGAGTTCCATTTTGTAGTGAGTTTTAACTATTAGAACTCCCACCCCCACTCAACATAACCTCCAAACATTTCGGTGGAATACCACATCTTCCCCGGCTTTTCTGAGTGTTCTCCGGGTTGGGTTGCCCTTTGACTTTCCTTTTTACATGCTTTATCCTATTGGTTTTGAAACAGTTCTTTTATGCTTCTCCTCTCCACCCTCTGCAATGAAGATCTAGGGCTACAGAGAAGGTGTTGTAAAAGGGATGAGCGTACCTTTACACAACATAAAAGTCAGCGTTAGAAGCTTTCAGCTACAAGGTGTATTCCACAGTAGAGTTTTGTGTGACAACTTGACATCTTGTTCTTTATCAAATGTTTTTACTTTTATTAATGTAACACGCCAGCATGGTAAAGTTCCAACTGCAAATAACAAATCTATTGCTACCTGTCTTCTAAAATAACACTTCCCCAGACCCAAACATGCTAAAATACCATCATCCCTTTGCCACCTTTTCTTCTCAAATCTGTTTATTGTTATTTTCTAATAGAAAGCATTAGTATCAATAAGTACAATTGAGACTGTATTGCAGAACTGAATACATAAATGAAACCAACATTCCAACTTCCCAACTCTCACCCATCCTCTGCTCCCTTTCCACAGGTTCATGAATGACTGATTGTCACATGAGTTGTATTTTCACACTATCACCCAGCTAACATCCAAGTATCTATTCCAATTTCGTCTATCCATTATCCTCATCAAGTATCATGTAGGGTAGGTTCTAGGGGGACTTGTCATCTGATAGGTACAGTAAACTATCCAGAAGGGTCGACCATGCAGTTATGCCCCCTGAACCAACCTCTGGACCAATTCTCAATAGCACAGCTACTTCTGTTCTCGGCCGTTTTACTAGGTCTAATTCAAAAAGCAGCAACCAATGGCTCTGAGAGACTGTACCACGACATGGCTTTGCGTCTTTTAGCCAAAATCAATGCCAAGTCGATCATGCATGGTAATATTTTGTGAGTTGAAGGTAGACCACTTTCTCAGTAGACCCATAGGAGGGTGCGCCACTTGGGTCCGGCCTGTCTCAAATTGAGGCGGTCACTTTGAGCTTGTCTGAGAACTAAGGTTCAGAAGGGCGTCTCTGAAGGTATTGCGCTTTGAGGGTGCAACTACATCGGCCACAACCTTCAGCAACTCAGTCAATGAGGACAGATCCACTGTAGTACTAGTACTATACTCTTTTTTAATTATAGACCGTAGGGTACTGCAGTCTGCGGAGCGCCAGTTCCACTGCATAGCCATAGCAGGGGCAATTTTAGGGAGAGGTACAGGGAGCTTCAGCACAAAAGGCACTAAGTGATGATCCGACCAGACCACTTGCCCAACAGGAAAAAGACTGGTACAGGAATCACCAGAAAACACCAAATCAAGAATGTTACCTAAAACATGCGTCGGCTCATACACAAATTGTCAGATAGATCTTCAAATAATTGGGTTAAAATAGGGGCATGAGGAAGGTTAAGCTTAATATTAAAATTGGCCAGAATAACCAAATGTGTATACTTCACTGGAAGTTCTGCAACCAAACCTGAAAAAGGATTCAAAAACCCAATATGGGGGCAGGTGGCCTATACACAATCAGGAAATATAGAGAAAAAGTTGCAGATACAGTAAAACACACTAATAGCGCTTCCATATCTACATTATGCGGTAGTTGAATTTGTGACAGTTGAAATTTGGATTAAAAAATAATAGCAACCCTTCTTCCCAGGTGAAGCGATTCCCGGTCAAGATGGATTATTTTATAGCTCCCTGAAAACACCTGTACCAACACGGGCGGAGATACATCTGTGAGCCACGTCTCGGTTAGGCGCATAAAATCTGGAGACTGATCACAAAGAACATCGTGGAGAGATGCCACATGGGCAACCAGGAGCGTGCATTAGATAAAATAGCTTTAAAAGAAGATTCTGCCTCCTTCACATGGAACAAGCAGTTGCCGGGGGCTTGCTTCCAATTTGTAGGGAAAACTGTATCAGGAGGATCGAAATCCAACATAGCTTTCCATGGGAGCCTCGTGCCAATAGATGTGTCGTGCCCGT
The DNA here is from genome assembly GCF_040938575.1 of Ambystoma mexicanum. Taxonomy (NCBI): domain Eukaryota; kingdom Metazoa; phylum Chordata; class Amphibia; order Caudata; family Ambystomatidae; genus Ambystoma; species Ambystoma mexicanum. Next base: position 905,385,773 of record NC_090937.1, on the reverse strand, counting down.
CCTCGGCCCGGACGGGCACAGACGGGTTAGCTTTTAGAAGGACTTCGACGCACTGCAGGCGTGCCCGCTGCGCCTGTCCGCTGCGTGGGCCACCCCTCCAGCACATGAATGCTGTGTAGGGGATGACACTGCAGCTGCGCTAAGGGGCATGTTACAGTACAAAAGACAGACCATCCTGCTCGTAAGGTATCTGAGCAGGACAGATCACTACAAACACAATGATGCTCAATAAAGAAACTTTACCTCCATCAAACATGTAAAACCAAAAGGGTACGTTTTTTTTTAAAGCAAACCAAATACAGTTTAAACTACAGTTCAAATATATTTAAAATGTATAAGCACAAAAGCAATCAGGCTAGGAGCAATGTGGCCTGAAGGGATTATATTATAAAATATACTAAGGCAATGTGGATTGTGCTCTGTTTAGTACTTGTACAGAACATAGGGAGGGAGCTGACAAATCAGACAATTTATTGCCGACAAATTGAAAAAACAAGCATCAAAGACTCAAAAAAGGTCGTATAAACTAACAATAGAAACATCAACAATACATTTAGGCGATTCTATCAACAGATATTCCAAAGCCATATGGAGTCAAAGAAAATATGATAAGATTCCTAGACAAACTTGATATCCAAAGAGCAACTGATGTGGACCATGAACACTTGAACCGCAAAATATCCGGGGAATTAAATAATTTAGGCTTTGGAGCTTAGCTGACAAAACAATATACCCAAACCAAGTAGAATTTGTGAAAGGCAAAACTGAAAGTACAAACATCAGGCAAATTGGACACGCGAAAACTTAAACAGATGCCAGCCTTTTGGTGAGCCTAGATGTTGAAAAGGCTATTGACAATATACTATGGGGACACTTGTTTGATTTTATGTCGTGTATGAATCTAGCGAAAAACTATGCTCAACAATATGTTGTACAATGGGGCACACACCAGAGTGAACACTAATGGTACCAAATCCAACTTGAGAAAGGCACTGAGCAAAGGTGACTAATATGTCAATACTATTCGCTATTACACTAGAGCCACTAGTGATATGCACTAGGATAAATAATGGAATACGCAGAATGAGAACAGATGAGGCAGAGAGCAAGATTTTGTTTTCAGGTGTCATGATGCTCACATTGTCCCAACCGAGGGAGAGCCCAATCAACCTACTCAATGTAATGGAATATTTCATCACCTTTACAGCTACCATATAAGCTGGGAAAACTACAGAATGGCAGCATTCTCCCAACAACAAACAAGGAAGACTATGCAATATTCCCCTCTGAAATGGAGAAATGGAGAATGAAGGAATACTGGAGAATTATGATCCCTATGTAAGACAAAAACATCTTGTACTATAACTTATATAACCTAACCAAGAAGATGGTTGAAGCTAAATACAAGTGTATCAAGATAGTCAGATATACATATTAGATTCCATCCCTGATGCACTAGATTGGAAGAAATGTGTGAGCAAGTGAGCCTACACCCGTATCTAATGCCATATGCCCCAATTTGGGAGAATCCCTTAAAAACTGGAGGGGCCAAAGGACCAATGGGATATCAATGCTGTCTCAAATTATGGATAAAATTGACTAACGTCCATCCAGAAACTGAGACTGAAAATAAGAAATACCCTCTTGGGGGAGGGAAAAATACATGCAGTGAAAGAAAATCTCTCTCCCCTACATTGTACAACTTTTGGTGGAGAAGCAGTGGAGCAGGACAATATCAACATGCCATTCACATTTTAAAATGCTCATGCTCTTCATCAGATTAGGCTACCGACATCCCAGACTATTTCATGCATCCCAAATTATATTCTCTAAAGAATTACATATACTGTGTATGACAGACGACACACCATTATGGAATAGCATGTTTGTTCAACCCCATATTCCATAACCACATCACAGCAGCATCATCATTAATACTTTTAGCTCAATCACTGACCTTACCTAGGTAGCCTGCCTCAAGTGAGCCCTGTTTTTAGTGTGGTACTCAGTTTTATTAGCTGGAATACGAAGATTTACATTATGTGAATGAGTCCCTGGCTAAGGTAAGTAATAGGAAGCTTACAAAGCCAACTTATTTTGCATACCTGGGTGGGCAACACTGGCATTGAAGCATTTCACACTGGTCTGTGAGGAAAGGGATGTAGGCTATTTTACACTTCTCACACATTTTATGTTGGTACCTTTAGTGATATAATGCACAATTAATGCATGTGCCAACAAGTGACTACTGCAATGAAAATGCATGTCAGGGTGGGAAAGGTAGGCCATGTTATGTGTTGTCCTTGTGGTATTGTGAATCATGCACACGGCCGGGGGGGAGTTTGCATGCCTGAAATGTGTGGTGTGTCACTTATCTTCTCCCTTCCTATTCCCTCTTTTTTCAAGCTCCCCATACCTATTTCAATGACAATGAAGATTACCCCTGCTAATTGCGCAGGGAGTCTTGATTCTATTAAAGACACGGAGTCGAGCATTATGCTTCACCTTATTTACTTGTGCTCTCCAGCAGTTTTAATGTTCTTTTCTTTTAAACTACATTTCCCTGTTTCCCAAGTCTCTTCTGTAGTCCATCTCACTTCCTGTCTCTGGCTATCTGTCCCTTCCTGTCTCCATGCTCCACCTCTTCTTTGGATGCTCTGAACTGATCCTGGACACAACGCAACTGGCGTTCAAAAGTCAACTGAACTCGAAATTACTTTGTTCTCTCTATGAGCCGCAAACAACTATCTAGTGACCAACCGGTCAACTTCATATGCCAACTCCTTCTGCTTCATAGGCTACTGCCACTTGCTCAACTGGTCTTCTGGTCATCTCCTGATAATACAGAAAACATCATTAAGGGCGGGAAATGAGTTCCCTATTCACATTATTGGGGAATAAAGCTTACAATTGTCAATCGCCAACAATCATTGAAAATACCATTTCAGTGTTCTCTTACATTGGAGTGCATTGCTGGGTGGGATAGTAATGCTCGCCTCTGTGTCTTTAATAGAATCAAGACTGGATGCGCAATTAGCAGGGGTAATCTTCATTCTATGTCAAGACCGGAGGCAAGCATTATGCTTGTTCAAAGCTCTGGATCACCGCTCCTGCCACTGAAGCTACTAGTTTGAAGTAGAAGGTCTTAAATGAGCTGTCGCTTAACCAGTCTGCTGCTTTCATAATGTCTACTAAGGCTAAGCCTGTCGTGAAAGCTTTGGATGCCATAGCCCCGCTCACTGAGTACGTTCTGAACTGTGTTAGATTTACGCCTGCCTATTGCATGATTTTGCTCACCCATCTGGCAATAGTCGCCACCGTGACTGCCCTGAATGGCTTCCAACGTGCAATCAGCAATTGCAGCAATTGCGAGACTCCTAACGGCCGTAGGTCTACTCTTCAATGCATGCCGCTACACACAGTTTTGGTTGCGAATGCAGATAGGATTCCGAGATTGAGGAAGAGTATGTTTTCAACCTTCCAGTCCATACGCCTTCCTGTCTATGTCTCGGTCCTTCACGTACATGACCCGGCAACAGGACAATAGGTACAAAAGCATTGTTAGTTTCCCTGATAGTTGGGCCATGCCCAGGTACTTGTTTGTTGGCCAGCTCGTGAGGAACCGAAGAACTATATTCACGTCCCATAGATATGTATACTTGGAAGCCCGGGAGACCCGGAACCTCGCTCGTTTCATGAGCCTGACCACTGGTGGGTGGTCTCCGATCAGTGTTCCATCCACTGGCAAGTGACCTGGCGATGGAGCCGACCGGTACACCCCCATGGTCCTAAAGGCCTTACCTTCCTCTCTGACAGATGCTAGGAAATTCAGCACTGCTACTATACGGGCTGAAACAGGAGGAATACCTCACCCTTTGCACCATGTCTCCTATTTGCCCCATGCCGCGTCATACCTCTGATGCATGGATTGGGCCCAAGTTTCTGAGATGGCTGCACAGCGTATCCTGAAATGCCTGGCAGAGCCCATATTCCCCTGATACCATGCACATCATCAGTTGGAGTGTGCCCTTCACTCACAGAGGATGATATGACCCAGCTGGGTCCATGAGCAGGTGTATGTCTGACGGAAGAATCTGCAGGAAATCCAAGGAAAGTTCCATCAGAACTGGAAACCAGACTTGTGATTTACAAATGGGCATTACTATCACTAAGGTAACCTTCTTTCTGCGCACTTTTGCCAGAACTCTGCTCAGAATTATGAATGGAGGGAAGGCATACTGCAACTCCCTGCTCCAATTATGCAGGAATGCGTCTGTTCCTTGCGCGCTTTGGTCAAGTCTCCAGCTGGAAAATCCCCTCACTTGTGTGCTTAGCCTGGAGGCAAATAGGCCTGTGTGGATCAGAGCCCCACAGCTGGTCCAGTCGCTGGAACACTGCTCTGTCGAGCTTCCAGTCACTGGAGTTCATCAGATGGCGTGAGTTCCAATCTGCTACCTCATTCAGGGTCCCTGGTAGATACTCGGCTGTGACTGAAATCTCTGCCTCTAGGCAATAATGCCAGAAGTCCGTCGCCAATTCTGCTAGGCGCCTGCACTTCATTCCTCCCAGGTGGTTTTATGTATCTGACTGCTGAGATGTTGTCCATCTTCAGTAGTATCCAGCAGTTTACTCTATCTTTGGTAAATGCCTCTATAGCGAAAGATCCAGCTAGCTATTCTATAAAGTTTATATGCAGCTGTAATTCTTCTACGCTCCATTCTAACCTGTCTCTAGCCCGTCTCAGAGAGCTCTCCAGCCTGCTCTTCTGGCGTCTGACTCTACTATTAGGTCTGGGCTGTCTCAGAAGATGGCTCACCCGTTCCATGCGTCCATGTTCTGTAGCCACCACAGTAATTCTGTGTTGGATTCTTATTCTACCTGAATTAATTGATGATATTTTAGAACCTGCTGTAGGTGCTTTATTTTCAGCATCTGAAGGCTCTTTAATGAAAGGGCCCGGGGAAGATGGCCTGTATGGACGCCGCTAATAGACCCACTACTCTCGCCAGAGTTTGCAGTGAGATGACTTCTCTTTCTAGGCAAAGCCTTATCTCACTCTTGACCTTCCGTAGCTTCCATACTGGAAGCTCTAATGTCGTCTTACTTGTGTCTACCACAAACCCTAGGAAGTCGGTCCTTCTCATTGGTGACATATCTGATTTTTCTCTGATAACTAAGAAACCTGGGGATGTTAGTAAATCCTTCACCCACTCTGTCTGGTACTGTAGCGTCTCTTTGTCGCTTGCTAGCAGTAAGATGTGCTTGAGATGTATTATTATTTGACTCCCTTTCTCTCAGATTGCTACGGCTATCAGTCTCATGAGCTTGGTTAACACCCGTGGTGCCTAAACAAGTCGGTAAATCATTGTTCTGCACTGCCAGAATGCTAGGAAAGTTCTGTATTCCCTGGCTACGGGAACCATCAGAAATGCATCTTTGAGGTCTATTCTTGTGAGCCAGTCATCTTTTCTTAGGGTGTCTCTCAACTGTTGAATACCTTCCATCTTGAAATGTCTGTACACTACCCAGCTGTTTAATTCCTTGAGGTTTATGACTGGTCTTACTTTCTCTTTCATGTGAACCAGGAACATATTGCTGATAAACATTGGTTCTTGGCCACATAGTTCGATGACTTTCTTGTTTGCGAGCTGCTTCAGCTCCTCTTGGAGGAGTGTTTGCTCTGCTACCGCTATGAGAATGGGGCTTGGACATCTCTCCTGGATTAGATGTGCTATGAATTCTAGCTGCAGTCCTCTGATGGTCTGCAGTACTCAGACATCACTGGACAGCTCACACCCGTTGTGCCAAACCTTCTGTGTCCTCCCCCCAACTGGCAATAGACCCCGAATCTCACCTGTGTTTGCTCCTTCGGGTCGCCCTGCTCCTCTACCTCTGCATCCTCTGGGGAACCTTCCCTTAGTCGGGAAGAATGAGTCCTGTTGTCGAGGATCCCAGTAGTGAGTCCTTGGGCCCTGAGGTCTTCGGGCAGATGCAAAATGACTGGTCGATTGAACTCTGTATCGACCGGTCCCAGCGAAAACACAGATAGGGAATTTCTTCTTGATTGAGGCTTGCACCTTCTCTAAAGATGCATATTTCCTTACAAATCTCCCCATCTCTTTACCAAAGGTTCTCCGAATAGCAGCTCTTGTGCTGCTTCTCCTGCCTTGTAGGAGGCGAGGTCGCTCAGTTTAGCATTCATTTTTAACAAGAGTCCTCCCTCCTCGCTGAAGATATCGCACAGTTTGCGTTTTCTTGTAGGCAGACAGCTCGCTGCACCCCGTTTGCCAGAGTGTCAGCGTCTTTCTCCTCTCCTGTGTCCCTAGCGCACTCTGCCAGGTCCATAATCTTAGCTAAGGACCCTGTGAGTTCTGCAAATTCACCCGATCATTCTGACACGGGGGAGTCGGCAAGGATTTCCTCTTGCTGGTCATGTTACTCCCGTGTGGGTTCTTACTAGCCCTAATGGATGTGTTTTCTGGCCTGGGTGTGAACCTCTCTGGGTCTGTTCTAGGAGGGATTCCGGTGTGGCCAGTCTTTCCCAAATGGGTCTCACCCTTTCTGCCACTGCTTCCAACAAAGAGCTTCCCAGCACTATCTTGAAGGTAAGCGCCAAGTCTTGCGCTTGCTCTTCCTCTTCCTCTTCCTCTTCCCACTCATAATCTGACATTATGAGTGGTAGTATGCTGTGTGCCAAAGTACCCGAATCAACAGGTTGTCCAGCACATCCACCTGCTCAGTTAGTTGGAAGGGCTAACTGACATGGTTCTCCTTTGTTTCATATGTTTGTGCTGGTATTTTCCTCTATGAGGCCGCCCTTTGCTTTAAGCCTATGTCTGCTGCTGCAAGCTGCCGTGCTGGGCTCTTGCTATTCGCACGGTCCTTCGGTGCACTGTGTGCTTCTTAATAGCTATGTCGCACATGCGAGGGCTGACGCGATGTCAGCTCCTTCTCCCAAGTAAGTGTGCGCCCCTGAAGCCCCTCTGAGTCTTGTCACGCTCTCGACTCCTCCCCTCCCAAAGGGAGGGGGCCGTTGCACTCTCTTGTCATCGCTCCGAGACCGGTGAGCTGGAATGGAACACAGGATGTGCTTGGTACGAAGCATGGGTTCCGCTTGTTCACCTTGGGTGTAGTCAACACTGTCCTATTTGTGCTACGTGTGGCGCGCGACTCCCAAGCTTGTAAACACTGCAATATACTGGCAGTCTGGGAGAGGGCTATTCTCATCTAAATTACATTGCTAAAACCGCAGCTATACTCATGCTGCGCTCCTGTGTCCTTATGACCTCATTATCATGTTAAATACGGTCCTGAATAGCAGGAAAAGAAGAGGTGGAGCATGGAGACAGGAAGGGCCTGATAGCCAGAGACAGGAAGCGAGATGTACTACAGAAGAGACTGTGGAAACAGGGAAATGTAGTTTAAAAGAAAAGAAAAAGAAAATTTGTGTTTTTAAAGCATTTTCTTTTGTATTTTGTTAAAACTGCTGGAGAGCACAAGTAAAGAAGTTGAAGCATATTGCTCACCCCCAGTCTGGACATAGAATTGAGCTACATACCAATACTACAGGTGAACTGTCAACAGAATGTCCATGCTGTTCTGTTGGACCATGGCATCATGCGTTGACTGTGAATTTGGCACAGAAACGGCTCATGGTGTGGTCTGGATTGTAGATCAATTGTACATTTAGCAAATGATATTGCTTTCTGTTATGCTATATCTGCTCGAATTTTCTTGGCATACCAATGTTGCATGCATAAAGTACTTTGAGGCATACAGCTTTGCTAATGTGGTGGACAGGGAGATGTGACGGTATGCATGGCACCAAGTCCATCAACCAAAGGCCTCAGTACATTGGCTGTGACATGACATGCAGCAGATCGATGATATGCTAAAACGTGACCATGGCACATAACCAAATCCTCTACTTCATTGCCTACTCTGAATTTGGTGGTGTGATAAAAATGTCTGTAATTAATTTACTGCCACAAAAAATACAGTAACACAAATACAAATGCATTTTTACTGCACTGACGTACCCCGAATGCACCGATTATTGTCAGTAATTATTCCGGTGTTAATTCCCACAGTGCAATTAGCTCCAGAGGTGTTACTGACAAAATGAAAGGGCTGAACGGTGGACCGGTAAACGTTAAATAACATTACTGCCACTTATTCCTTTACCGTCAAACTGTAATGCGGCATTACGAATTTGGCAGACCTGTAAAAGTGGAAGTAATTTTTTTACACATTATTTCCAGACGAATACCAGTTGATAAATGTCCCAAAATGTGCTGAACACAGGCTAAATGCGATTCGTCCAAAATCTTGGTAAAGATACCTCCACCCATTAGTTGGAAGTCAATGCATTCCGTTATGAAAACTAATTCAAAGGTGCACACAGTAGGTCACAAAGGGCTATATAAGCGTCACACCTTCCCCAAGTATACCCAAGCTCCATGCACCCCTATCTGTTGTATGGGCCGTTGGTATGGGCTTTTATTTATACAGCAAAAACCTAGCCTAGCTTTGAAGCAACAGAGTACTGTGCAAGAGGATAAAGTAAGAGTGTACAATAATGTGGATACGCTTGAGAGACAAATTATTAAGGGAAGGGTATGTAATGAAAGGATAACGAGGGCTATAGGCAGGGGATACTGGTTATAGAGGTAATTGTGGGCAAAGTTGCAAGCAATGATAGGCAGATTACTCTGCTTTTCATTGACTTGCATATGCTGGAGTACAAGGATTCTGTCAGGTCAAAGGAGGAGAATACATCTGGTACCTAAGTCACCCATTCCTTGGAACAGACCATCGCCATGGATGCTCACATATGGCCAGAAAACCACACTCTATGGCCTGAGCTGGGAGACATATCAGACATGCTGACCATTATCCAGGCTGAGAGTTAGACCAATATCAGAAATGCCATCCCAGCACCACGCAAGCTGGTATTGGTCCTTCAAATTTGTTCCGTTGCCACATTTTGGAACACTCTGGTCATTCTTGTTTAAAAGCTCATTATGCATTTTTGTGTTAAATCATCATACAATCTTCACACAACAAACTAAGCACAAGGCAGCGGCAATAGTAATGCACATTCCATACGTCCTACATTATTTTTGTCGAGGCCTCTTCTTCAGCAGTTTGGACTTCATTAACTTCCCATGAAAGTGTCTTAAAGGGACACCTGAGACAAACAGACACACTTTCCCTCGCAAGGCCTACATGGAGAGGGGAGGAACAAAAAGCATGGCGCATGGCAGCGAGGAATATGGCCACCACACTGTGTCTTTGAAACTACATAGTATCATCCATGCAAAATGTTAACATCCTTTTAGCTCCATGAAGCTCTCTCGAGGTACAATTGTATCCATTTGAATGGTTCTCTCTCACTGCTGATTGGTGTATCAATGCAGCCAACCGTAGATCATTCAGCCAAGTTTCTATACTGGGTTTGTGTTTGGTTTTTCATGGCCTAAAGATCACTCATAGCTCACCCCTCTAAGTATCCACTTTAAATTAACAGTGGTACAATTGCGTATGGAAGACGTAGAGCGATGTATTACCACATCTGTGTTCATGTTGATTGGATCACCAATAGCTAGATTAACCCTCCCACCATTTTCTTGCAGAAATCCGAGACTTTGCAAAAATCCAAGAGCATTTGTCGTAGGCTGGTCTGAGGGCTCTACAGTGCCAACAATTGTCTGTGGAGCTTTGAGCATTCTATCAGAGGTCCAATAAACTCTGAACATTGTGCTTTGCTGCATTAGTCATATGTTTGGGTCTCTTGGACCGCTGGTGATATTCTTTTGGGCAGCCTCCCACTCTGATTGCAATATCTGTTCTCCCAGCTTCTCCTCACACTTTTATTTTAAGTGTGTTTGGGGTCTTTCTGTTTGTTCCAGTAGTTACTTGCATACTGAGAACTTTTGTTTGTGACCATTGGCTCCCTCTCCTAGCATTTGTTTCACAGAGCTAATTCTGGTAGCCCCAATGTCTAATCTGTGCACCAGTTGCCCATTTTTGAATAACAGTGGTTCTGGTCTCATTGGTTGTCACGGGCAAAATAAGACTGCCACCGTGTTTCCTGTTTATGGGCCTGATTCATGGAATTTCTTGCACGGTGCAAGTGACTTTACACTGTTTAAAAGTGACTTTGCATTGCCAACAAACACCCTGATTCATGAAACAGTGCAAAGTTTCTTTTTACCATGCAAAGACCCTTTGCACTGCAAAAATACAATTTGCACTGCTCGATCCTAATTCTTGGGGCAGTGCAAAGTATATTTTTGCTTTGCACGTCAAAAAGACATTTTGCACTGTTCCATGAATCAGGGAGTTTGTTGGCAGTGCAAATTCACTTTTCACCATGCAAAGAATTCTATGAATCGGGCCCTATATCTGTTTCATGCTGAAGTTGTGGGGTCACTTTGGGAATTTAAGATTTCCTTAGGGCGTCCATTCGCCCGAGTGTCCAGAACAAAGGGCTGACAGATCTAGTCTAGGGGTATTGTCATTTTCCTTTTTTCAATCTGTGTTCCCGGTTAGCCCCAGCTTGCCACTGGTTTCCACAAAACATGCTTCATATAAAGCACACAAACAGCATTCAAGGTAAACTCCACCAAAGCACTCGATTAAAACAACAATTTGCATACACCTGCATTCTTTTCAACTGCCATTCTGCACCTGCTCACACAAATGAAATCAATAAACTAATTAGCACTCACTCCCCAAATGTACTGTTCCTTACAGAAATATAGCTCTCACCCCACCACACACTATTATCCCTGACATGCTTCCCCTGTACTATCTCATCCACCAGAGAGACAACCCACACAAACAAGGTAGTGGCATTGCCATCCTATAGAAAGAGTCACTAACACCTTGCAAACCTACACACACCCCCATAGACATCCTTTGAAACACTCTCCCCCCCTTGCTCCCCTCCATCATATCCACATCCCACCTCTCTCCACCTCATTTACCGCATCCAACACACAATCCCATCTTCCACACTGACTGGACTGACTTCACAACTAACAATCGCAGCATCAAGATCTATTTGGGCGGCTTCAACCCTGTTAGTTCCCATCCAGACAGCAATCCCATACTAAAGATTATCCTCATCCCACTTACCAACTAAGACCTCAGACAACTCATCACCTACTCCACAGACGCAGCTGGCAACACCATGGACCTTTTCATTTCAAGCAACAATCATGTCTCCCTGCAAAATCGAATCTAGGTGTTGTGTTCAGCCCACTTTTCTATCCCCTTGACACTCACTCTACCACACAATATCCCACCACCTGCCACACATTCGTCTCGCCCCCTGCCAGTCAACCACATTACAGCCACAGCCTTAGCACCAATCATACTTCCTTCCTTCTCCCCACATGCACATCCCTCCACGCTCCTCAACAATTGCAACACCATCATCAAACACGCACTCCACAAAATTGACTACAAAAACCCTGCAGCCAACATCATAAACCATGGTTCAACAGCTCCCTTCTTTTTCTGAGGCAGGAAGCCAGACACCTAGAAAGGGCCTGGCAAAAGAACCCATGCCCCATCACCAGAACAACACTAAAACTATGCCACAACAAATACAGAACAGATATAAGCAGTACCAAAGCCAACCATTAACCTCCAAGAACTCCAAACCATCATCATTCATACACAGAAACTATTCAACATTGTCAAATCCATCTTCAGACCAGCATCCAAACCTTCCACACCCCCAGCCATTGAAGTATGCAACTCCCTCATGGACTACTTCAAGTCCAAAATACACATCAGTCCAGCCCTCCCCTCTTTTCTCCCACACCTACACCCCACTCCCAAACATTTTAATACATGGAACACCTACCACCCTTTCGACACAGAAACACTCATCACCCTCACTACCAAAGCAAAACCTGCCTACTTCATGGATGATGCATGCCCACCTCAAGCCTCATCCAATTGCATCACCACGCTTGCTCCCCACTGACTCAATATCATGAACTCTTGTCTCTCACATGGTACTATCCCCTCTGTTTTCAAACATTGGAGAATTTCACCCCTCCTCAAATAAACCATCTTGCAAATCCACACTCCCCTAAAATTACCACCCAATCACTATCCTGCCATACCTCACCGGAATCATGGAACACTTTGTCACTAACCAACTGTGACAACACATCTCCACAAAAAACCTACTCACCCCTTCAAATCTGGAATTCAACTTGGACACAGCCCAACGAACGCTGCACTTCACATCCTCGATGACCTCCACAACATCACTGATAAATGACACAGAGCACTACTCATACTCTTCAACCTCTCTGCAGCTTTCAACACCATTGATCATAGCATTCTAGTCAATATCCTGTACCACAGGATGAAACTCCCAGACACCATCCTTGACTGGTTCACCTCCTTCCTTATTGACAGGACACACTTTGTCTCCAGACCCACTTCTTGATGTGACCCCGCCCTGGTGAAGTACGCATCCTGCAAGGCTCCTAAGTGTCTCCACTCCTCTTCAACCTATATGTTGAATCCCTTGTACAGTCATTAGCAAACACACCATCCATTTCCATCAATAGGTAGATGACACACACATATTCGTCCAAATCTCATCCCCCTCACAAATTCACATCCTCAAAAGCTGTCTCTCCAACATCACCAACTGGATGGCAACCCATTTCCCCAAGCTCAACCCTTCCAGAATGGAAAGCTTCCTCATCTGTTCCCCCTCTCCACAGACACACACCTGAACTCTTCACCTGGATCAAAGAACTCACCATGGAGAAATCCCTCTCCACACCTGTCAAATTAATTGGCTTCGTTGTCAACCCTCATCTTTCTTACAAACAGCATATAGCTGTTGTCACCAAAACATGACATCTACAACTGCACCTCGTAGGAAAGATCAGACACATCCTTTCTCCTGATGACTTCCACACCACAGTCCAAGTACTGGTTCCCTCCAAGCTGCACTATGGCAATGCTCTCCTCACTAGACTCCCCAGCAGCACTTTTGCCCACCTGCAAGCCATACAAAACACAGCAGCCAGATTCATCCTCCACCTACCAAACCATTCACACCTCACCCTAGCGCTTGTCCAGCTGCACTGGCATCCCACAGCCCAACACATTGCATTCAAAGGGCTCTGCATTGTTTTCAAAGCAATCCACCATAAATCACCATCTTACCTTCTTGACAAACTCAAACCCATTACCCACACAAACACCAGACAATCAAGCCAGCATCTCCTACACATTCCACTCTGCCAACTAACAATGACATAAAAGCAAGCATTTGCCCACTGGGCACAGAGGGCATAGAACACTACACATCTTTACATTAGCACTGTACCCTCCATCACCACAAAAGAGCCTCATAACATAGCTGTTTCCCCACACATACCCTCCCTCCATATCTCCCCTGCTGCCAATTGCCTATCGAAATCTTTCTATCCTGAAAATATTTTGTAACTTTTTTTCACTTCCCACCTTTTTACCCTTTGAACGTTTTAATGCGCTCCAAGACCCTCTGTGTATGGCCAGCACTGAACAAAAATTATAATAACATAAAATAGAAATAGTAGTATTCCTTCCTTACACAGGACCATGAACACTCCTTCCAGACATGTCAAATTCTCACTGCGCTTACATCATCGTCACTTCATTGTCCCTTAGCCTATTTTGCATATTTAGATTTAACTTTATGCACTGATCTTTCCTGGAGTTTTGCTTCATAGTGCATGAAGGCATCCTCATTGCACACCTTTGAACTCGTCTTCCATTCAGCTTGTGCAAACGCTATTAGCTCTGACCCACTGCTCTTTGTCTCCCTCCTGCCCTGAACATGTCTGCAAGTGCTTTGGATCGACATCCAAATCAACCTCCTGTTGGGTCCATACTGGAGCCTCGTCTTCAACCCCTCTCTACCACCAACATGCTTCATGTAGGACCACTGGTTTTTGGTACAGTAAGCTCTACCCTTTTCAATTGATTGATAAATACATTTTTCCAAGCAGAAGAGGATGTTTTTGGGTTCCCTGTGATGCCTTTTCTTGAAGATTCACCAGTTTCTTTCAGTAGTGATCGGGGAAGTGCTCTTAGCTCATATAACAGCCGGGGGAGATCCATCAGTTTAAGCAGATATACTATGCCTCCCGGAGAGAGAGATTGTCCCCTCTTTCGACCTGAACCTTGAACTCAATCCCGTCATCAAGGTCAGCTCTTTTTGTTTTTGTCAAGTCTCTGAGGAATTATATATCTAGGTACTTAAAATAATGCACTTCCATCTCATGGTCCAGAGAGTGGGAGGAAAATTGATTCTACTTGATTAACCTAGTATCCTTATAACAAGTCAATCTGTTGCAGCATCAAAACAATTTCTTGGACTGACCTCTCTAGGTTACTCGCAAATATCAGCATATCGTCTGCATGTAGAGTTATCTTGTGCTCCTCTGATGGTGGGGTAATGCCCCTGATATCTGTTCTCTTTTTAACTGCTTCCTTCAATGGTTCAAGTGCTAGGCTGATTAGTAATGGGGAGAGCGGACAGACCTGGTATCTTCCACGTCCTAAAGTACAGCAGGAAGATTGGTCACTCTTGAGTTCTTAATAGAGATCTCTGATCATTCTCAGCATAACAAGTCCCACACCATATTGAAAGGGGTTGAGAACATGAAATCCTATTTCACTGTGATATCACTGTGTTGCATGCTTTTTCTGCATCTATTGAAATTGCAGCCCAGGCCTCCGGCCTCTATCTTGATAGTTGTTGCATACCTAGCAGAAGTGAAGTGTTGTGAAATGCTTTTGGTCCCATTACAGAGCCAACCTGCACTTCTTTGACAAAATGAACCAAAACGTTTGGTATTTATTTTCACCTGCCTGTTAGCAAGAACTTTTGCATATAATAAATATCTACATTCAGAAGGGAAATTGGTTTGTAACTTGCTTTCACTTCATTGTGAATTACCATTATCTCTACCTTTTTATGATATCTGGTCATTTCCTAGCTCTGCACATTCTCTCTTAACATTCTTCCCATGAGTTTTACTAGTTTGCTTTGAAAGTGTTGGTAGAATTCCACTGTCAAGCTGCCCAATGCAGGACTGCGCCATTTTGCATTGCTATTCGTGCGATCAAGATCTCAGCATCATCAATTTGCCTTTGCAGGACGAAGTTCTGCTGGGAATTAATTCTCATTTGCCTAACTTTATTCAGAAAACCCTCCATTTCCTCCTTTGTTGCTGGACAATCTTCTGTTTACAGGCACTCATAAAAAGACTTAAATAAACTCTGTGTACATTACACTTAAAGTAAAGTTACTCTATGTGAAATTGAGCTCTTCTACATAGCCAGATGTCTTTGCTTTAAATGATAAGCCAGGAGGTTTGAGTTCTTGTCCCCACTTTCCCAAAGGTCATGATTGAGCTTAATGAAATATGCTACCAAACTTTGTCTATTGTGTTCATTGACTTGTGTTTCAATTTCATCCTCATTAAATTGTGAAGATTATCTTCAGAAGGGGCCTCTTGGTTTGCCACCATCAACATGCTCATTCTTACTTCATAGTCTGCAGCCACCTTTCGCTCTCTTTATTTTTCTGTCTGAGTAGCTAATGATATTACCTCTGAGGAAGGCCTTCCTTGCGTCCCACAATGTTTCCACTTTATCAACGTTGCCCTCATTTGTTTCCAGAAATGTATGACTCGCCTCTCCACTTTCATTTGTGAAGTTGTCATCCAGTAACAATTACTTGTGAAAAGACCACTGTCACCTCTGCCGCAAATTGCTGTTTATTGGCCAGAAGTAGAGGCATAGGGGGCATGATCAGAGACAACAATATTGTTTGTTGTGCATATTGTTTAGAGTGGAGTTGTTACTGAAGGGAGGAGACTTTTACTAACTAGAAAGTGTTCTATTCTCAAGAAATATTTGTGCAGGGCTGGGATGCAATAATATATTGCCTGTCTTGGGTGCCTAACACTCCACACATCACACAGACCCAGTTCTTTTATCAGTTTTAGAATTGCTAGCCTCGCTGATGATCTGAGGTATCTTGCATTTAGTGACTTGTCTAAAATAGGATTGAGGGCACTATGATGGTATTTAAACCAACGTTTGTGATAGGGCATGAAAGAAGGAACAATATAATCATTATAATTGTTCTTAGGCGGTTAATACCAGAGACCAGTTCCTAAGCGCAAGCCCGTGTCGCTATGCTGTCTTCTTTCCAAGAGAAAATCCTTTCCCCTGAGCTATACTCTCGGACCAGTCACATGCCTTGGTGCATAGGCACTCTTCAATGAACATTCAACATGTTCAATGAGTAGTAGACCACTCGATCTTCATCACTGAACTGTGAAACAAGTGTATGGTATCTAGCTGTTCTTGTGGATCAAGATAGAAATGCCCTGAGAGATACCATTATGAGCACTGAAACTATTATGCCTCAGCCATCCCATTACTCTGCTCAGTAGCACCCCAAGACATTTTTCATAGGGGTTTCCTGATGAGGTCTCTGGGGTGGCACACCAAAACAAACACATAACTGAATTTCAGGCTGGTGGTGGGCCAGTGTTTTTATAAGAGTGGCCGTGGTCCCCCTGGCAATCCCTTGGGGGTGCCTCTGACTCTGCTAGCTAGGACACCTGTAATTTTGCACCTCCTGTGCCCATTTTTCTTAAATAGGAGAGCACTGTTATGCTTTTAATCTGATTATTAAACCCATTTACTTTACTGCTTGAAAAAAAACATAGGTATACTTGCAATGTTCAGTGATGATCCTAAGTTTAAAACACTATAAACTTCCCACCCAGAGCATTATTCCCATTCTGGCAGTCCCATTTCTAGCACACCCTCTTTCGAATAGTGTGTGGCCAGCATGTTTACTAGAGATAAATGATAGAGGGGAACACAAAAGACAAACACACAGGTCCTGATTCATGGAATAGTGTGCATTTATCCTGCAAAGCAAGCGCACAGAGAAAGACACTGCACGGGCCAGCATGCAGAATTTATTCTGCACGCTCCATGTATTCATGGAATTGTCTGCGCCAAGTAACCATATACGCTACTCACGGCCTGAAGGTCTCTGACACGCCCCCATGCAAATCAAAAACAGCTAGAACAGCTACCTTTGTGTGCTCCCCCGGGCACGTATACACGTACCCTTCAAACAGAGTATGGGGCCCCCGCAAGCAGGCCTGCATTTCAGGGAACCTGCACGGGTTCCCCCATAACTGTTACCTGCACTACAACAATATCCATAGGATTGATCGTAACTCGGGTAAAATTCTGAAAATCTGCATGTCAACCCCTGTAAAGTGTTCCTGTGTCCCGCTACACTGCGTATGCGCACCCCTATGTAAGATTGGAACCACGGCTGCGTACACGTACCTCTAAATCTGACACCCGATCTTACCTCTGTGGAGTGAATGCTATGCGCAAGTGTCTGCACGCCTGCCTTCGGGTGGTGGATAGTATAAGGGCTCTGCGTGGCCATTTCCCCACCGAGAGGTTGCACGCTCGGATCCATGAATACGTATCACTCCACGCAATAGTGGGCGTGCAATGGACTACATGTGGTGCGTCCCTCATAATGCCTTGTTCTTCCCCATTTTCCATGTTACGCCCCCACCCTGCCCTCTGTGCAAGCCATGCCCATGCTCTGCATGCTGTCACGGGCGAAGCACTCAGCCTTTTGCAGTGCCAAGCCTGTGCGAAGTCTGGGCAAAGCGAGAAAAAGTGCCGCACAGTCGATTCCATGAATCGACAAACAGGAATTTGCACACAGTTTGGAACCCAAAGTCCCAATTTTCCGTCCAGATAATTCCATCAATCGGGCCCACAGTGAAGAAATAAACAACATTGCAGAATTGCGTAATGTGGTATATTTTCCGGTCACACTGTAAACCCTTACTGTCTCAACCTTGGGATTGGCAGTGCAAGCTCATTCCCCCGAAATTGTCAGATTATCACTGTTTCTAAATGTGGCTTACATGTAAAATGCTGCCCCCTAGGTCCCATCATTTTCTTCCCTACAGAACTCATTTAACTATAAGGTAATTTTCCAACCCCTCTCCCCACGTCCAACCCCAAGTTTGCCCCCACCGAGTGACCCCTTCGCAATCAGTTCCACTCCCTATGCACATGCATTATTTGGCCTTCCTCGCCGGTGCCGTCTCCTACCCTGGAAAGAGGTTATTTTCATGTAGATGAGCTAGGAAAGTAGATCAAGTTCAAGTCCAATAAAAAATGATGAATGGCATGAGCGCAGTGAGGCGTAACCCACTCAAAGTACCAAATGCTGTGGTATATGTGGGGATACCAAAAAGGAATAGGGATAGACAATGATGTCAAGAATGCCACACTGCTGTGGGAGGAGGTACAAACAGAAAGTCACTAAATAGGAGTAGGGTCTGGCTGAGTGTAAAAGAATAGTTTAGGTTACTCCAGAGCTTTTCGGAATGTGAAGGTCTGAAAATACTCACCGTGCTTCTTTGGTATGTATGGGATTTCTAACTTCAACTAATGACCAAGAGGGGGTTCATTCCTCATATGTGGTGGCAAGGTGCTCCATTGTGCATTTGTTCCCTGGGAGTCAATTTCTACTGTCCAGCTTTGGAGCAGTTTCTAGACAGCACTGCATGAATGAACTCAATCTCTCTCCCCTGCATTGATGTTGAACCACCCCACCCATACACCAGCGAGGGAGTCCCGGCACACTCATGTGGGAGTCAGCCCTGTGGCCCATTGCCCAGGATGCTTGCAGGCAATGCTCTACACAATCCTTCTGCATGACACACACCCTGCACCCACATCTCCATGCTCACGCTTATGGTTTATTTTCCCAGCAGTTTCCCTGGCAACCAAAATCTGCACTTAGCAGCCGGCCACCGCTGCAGCACCATTTTCAGTAAAGCAATCCAATGGACCCAGTCAAATTAGTACTAACACCTATGATATTCCGAGCATGGCAGGGGCCAGGTGGACAGTCAGACCCACCTGCGAGTGCTGTCAACATTAAGCAGTTCACAATTCATAACAAAGTGTACAATACGTAGATAAAAAGACAGAAACGCTGAACTGTTTCTCTTGATTTTTTACCCACTCAAGTACCAGACACGAATAACATGAATATGCAGTGGCACAGTCGGCAAGTTGATCCTTCCCATGTCACTTACATGCTCTTATAAAAGCAATGGCATGGCTAGCATCTGTGAAAGCATGCACATGTTCTACTATACGAATCTTAAGTGTGGTTGCATATGTCATGAGGTATGTCAACCTCTTGCTTATTGAACAGTTAAGTACACGACCCAAAATAACAAGAATACACAGTAGCACAGTCAAGTAGTCGGTCCTTCCCAGGTCATTTGCGTCTCCTTATAAAAGCAATGGCATTGCCATGATCTGTGAAAGCATGCACATGTTCTACTATACGAATCTTAAGTGTGGTTGCATATGTCATGAGGTATGTCAACCTCTTGCTTATTGAACAGTTAAGTACACGACCCAAAATAACAAGAATACACAGTAGCACAGTCAAGTAGTCGGTCCTTTCCAGGTCATTTGCGTCTCCTTATAAAAGCAATGGCATTGCCATGATCTGTGAAAGCATGCACGTTTTCACCAACAGAACTGGCATTAAGAATGGCAGGATATGTTATGAAGTATGTTGACTTCTTGTCCTGTGATATTATTTTGCCTCTATAAAGCTGGCTCGTTTCTCCACAGCATCTTTGCTTAATTCTTGTGAAATTGATATCCCACTTTGTTGGTGTCTCCATAACATTGTTTTCTTTTTGTATGACACTCTAAGGATGCTACACCTTATTGTGTGACACGTTAGTTAGAGGATGCAAGGTCTTGGTCTCCTATGTTTATGCTTTCACGTTCTGTGAGCTCTTTTGAATGGAGATGGGGGCATACCAAGCTTCTTAACCAACTTAGTCCGAGGATGTCTAAAGCAATGGCAGCCTCACAATTTTCCCGGTATGTCAAATATACTTAGGTCATTCCTCCTGCTTTGATTTTCCAATGTAGTTATTTTACTAGCCTGGTCTTGAATCAAGTTCTTTAGTTGGACATGTTCCCATGTGACCTCAGAGATTTCAATTTCTAGAGCTGAGATCCTATCTTCATATTCACTCACTCCAGCTATTAGTCCTTCCCAGGTCTTATCTATCCTATCCACCTAGAGGTTTAGGGAGATTATCTCATCTGAGAATCTCTCAAGCATACTGATGCTTTTCATTTTGCCCATATGTAGTTGTGTCAGCAGAATCCTCCATCTCCACTGAAGGGCACAACTTGTTTCCCTGCTGGGCTTTTCTAGTTTTGGAGAGGGTGATGAGAGATGTTGGCCAGTCATCATCAAAGATAGTGGTGGCAGCAGCCCTGGAAGTGTTCACAGTGCAGTAGCTGGTGCTTCAAGCATCCCTCTCTATTTCAGTCTGACTGATTGCCCATAGCTGGAATTTTCAAATGTTATAGGACAGGCCGTTGGTGCACTTTTGCAACATAGACGCCACCACCTCTCCCTGTCCACTACTCCAATTGAGGGGAATGCCACAAAGGGACATTGTTATGCTACTGTCCATTTTGCCCATGAGCTTTGGACTTTACCTATGTGACATTGGTGCCCCCTAAGGTATTGGTGCAGAATTTCCAGAACAGGAAGCATTCACTGAATCTTTCTATTGTCTCCGATGCAGACAAAATTGTGAGCCACTGCTATACCCATTTCCGAGGGTGGGTAGGCAACTAGACACCCCATTCAAAGAATGTTTCACATTCCATTTTACATTTCAAAAGGGATTCTGAAAGTTGTAAACAGACTTGAATGCACACAAATGTGTGCCGAGTACTAATGCCACATATTTGATGGGTCAGGTCAGCAATGATCCAAGGTGTTTGTAGAATGTTTTAACTGAGGTAGTAAGGGGGTAGATAAGGGGTTCCTCCCATTTCATAGAGCAGAATGACAATGTATCATTGGTAGTGGCTAAACAAGAGGTGCGCTGTCCCATAGGGTACTTTTATGACTGCAGCAATATGTATATGAGAAAAGGCAAAGGTCTTCATTACACAAGTTACAATGAGCTGCCAATCACATCAGACCACTTATGACATACAGTTCCCCTTCTGTTGCCGGTGACTTAGACTAGCCACAGCTATCATGGCACATACCTCTTATCCATAACCCTTTAACAGCACAGGTATTGGTGTGCAATGAAGCAAATTCCAGAAAAGGGTGGGCAATTAATGTGCATTTGGGTTACTGAAGGAAGGTTCAGATGCATCCACCTGACGGAGGGCCCCTATAGGCATCCCTGTGAAAGTGGACAAGATTGTCATTGTGTGCTGTTTGCTGCATTTGGACGAACGTACCCATGCTTCGAGAGGGTGACATACTACCCAGGACTCTGATGATGATGAATGCATGCTACCTCCGAGCGGGCCTGGTGAAGAAAGGAATGGACTCCTTATCAAACAGGAACTAATTGAGAACATTTTCTGATCACATATGTCTACAACTTTAACTTCAACATGACTTAGTAAAGTAACATCTAAGACACATCCAAAATGGCCACAGCATTCTGTAGTTTGGATGCTAACATGTATTTATTAACAAGAAAATAACAATGCCCTGCCAACACCTTCATCAACAATATCTGCTCACCTCTCTCAACCCCAATATTGTTGCCCTCTCATCACCCTCAACCCCAAAACGCATGCCCTCCCACCACCTTCAACTGTAACACCCATGCCCTTCGACCACCCTCAAGCCCATCCTAATCTCTGAATGAAGCCCACTATCTATTTCCAGGAGTATTCTGCACATCCTCACATCACTGGTGGAGAGTGCATCAGAGAGCACCAAAAGCAGGTATGGGGACTTCTGGCACATAAAACTGCATGGTCGTGGTCAAGGGTGAACTGGCTAAGTACACACCATGGAGATGCTTCAGCACTGCATCAATTCCCTCCACCCGTTGCCCTAACCTCTGACCCGTGACAGTAGTAGCAGATGTGCCCTTGGAAATGCACCTACACTGCCTGCCCATGGCATGAGTCACCATCTGTGATGCTCCCTGCAGCATGTTGTTCATTGCCTGTGAAAGTGCTCCAATGGCTCTGCTGCAATCCACTCGATACTCTCCTGCCACTGTTCAATGCTTAAGAGTATATCCTAAATTGAGTGTAGGGTGTTTTGAGGGACATGTGAGTGTTGGTTGCTGAGTTACATCCACCCATGTATACCTTGCCTGGCTTTTGCAGTGTCATTTTCATCAGAGACATAATATGAGTCCTGATAATGGTCCCACTGGAGGTCTCGAGTGGCAAGAAGGGGGAAGCAGTAGTGAGGAGAAGGAAAAATGAAGCACAGGGACAGAAGATTATCAGCTCAATACCCACTCTAGCAGTGGCCACAGTGCGTGGAATTGCACTGGGGACTTGTGGCAGAAGGCACACTTGATGTGTTGGCCATGGTGGAGTGTGATACATGGAGGTCAAGGCCCTACTTATTTCAATGTCTTTTCAAAAGAAAATGATAGAATGCAAAGTTATTTCAAAAGATAAAATATTAATTATAATTCATAGCATAATTATATTTGTGGGTAGAATAACATTTTGTTTGGTAGCTGCTACTATAAAAATTGGTAAAATTAGACCCTTTTATCTTTTACATGTAATATTGAAATTTGGTGAATTCAATATTATATAAAATGCATCTTCAGTCCCACCCTCCCCCTCCTGCCCTCCAAACCGTCCATCTGCCCTGATTGGTACGTCCACCTGGTCATAACTGACCTTCCCAGGGAAGCCCTCTGCCCGGCAGCCGCATCAGCTAAGGGTGGCTCCTACAATGGCAGCTCCAAGATGTGTCTGCAGGTGTCAGCAGGGGAAGCCAATGAGGTCAAAAGACACCAACAAAAACTGTAAGTGTGGCATGGGTGGGGTGTAGAGCAATTACTCTACTCCAGAAAGCCCCCGCCACTCTACTTTACCTTTCCATAACGTAGACTGCCATAGACCTACACCATGCATATTTAGAGAGATTTGTGACCACCAGCCTAATATCTATTCATGGCTGGACTGTACATGTTGCATTGCATTACACACTAACTTACTTGCCAATGTTAACTAGTGCCACACCTAGAGAGAACTGTGAAGATTGGCCTGTGTTGCATCTAGATAGAAATATGAATGTTAGCATGCACCACACTTAAATGAAACTGTGAATGTTACCAAGTGCCACACTTAGATGGAATCGTGATCACTAGCCTGCCTCACATCTAGATAGGATATTGAAGATCAGCAAGTGCCACACTCAGATGAACTAGCGAATGATAGCAAGCATCACACCTAGACATAATTGCAAGGACAGCAATGCAAATTAACCGATCCACTAACAATTTCACCTCTCTGCATACACCTCTCAGACTCTAACCAAACACAACTACAAGCCTACAACACAACAATCTGCACAAACTTCACTACACTGCGACAACAAAACAAACCACACATAGCCCAGTCAACGGACCCACCAGGATGAGGCTGCCAACAGCACATCACTGCACTCTTGCACATTTCCAGCTTATTCCCACTAACTGACCCCCCTTCCCTTTTTCAGAGCTGCCAGAGCGCCAGGGTACCACTCCGATGGTGATAGTGGGCGGTACGAATATCCTTTAACATTAACATTAACTTGGATAGAATTGTAAATGATACATGTCCCACAAGTAGATGGAATTGTGAATGATGGCATGTGCCACACTTAGACGGAATTGTGAATGATAGCATGCGCCACACTCGATGGAGTTGTACATTGTAGAATGTGCTGCACTTGGATGGAGTTGTGAATGGTGGCATGTACCGTGCTTGAATGAAGTCTCGAATATTGGCCTGAGTCAATTCTAGATAGAATTGCAAATGTTAGCATGCCCCACACTTGGGAGCAGTCGCGAACATTATCCTGAATCGCATCTAGATAGAAACGCGAATGTAAATGTTAACATGCCACCCTGTATCACTGTGTACCCTGCTTTCCTGCTCTCCCTGTCCCTATGTGTCCGTGTGTTGCTACGTTCATGCCATCCTGTTCACGTGCCTGGTCTTGACGCTTTAAAGATAACCATCACTATGCTTACTCTCTGCTACACACCATCATACAACTAGAACACAGTTATACCCCTGACAAATTCGGCCTAGCTGTTCACATACAAACATGACCCCATGAACACCTCATCACCCTAATAAAACACAGCTAGCCGAGCACATTCCGGCCTTGTTGCTCACATATGCGTCCTTCAGGCCTAATGTCGCCAGAGCCCAGTCTAGGTGTCCACCAACCAGGCTGCACACATTCAACTGATATCTTCGGCACCACACTTAATGCTAGGATGCAGCTAAAATCAGGCAATTACATCAGCTGCACACATAACTGGTGCACCCCCGCACCCTACATCTCTACCTCTCTCAACTGACCAGAATGACGTTTCCCGATGGCGTTCAACCTACCAGCACTTTGAGGTCATACAAATGATATATAGAGCGCTATATAAATGCCAAGTAACATAAGATAACATAACATTTCATGCAAAAGAATGATGCGTTAAGTTCTCATGAAAGCA
Source organism: Ambystoma mexicanum (assembly GCF_040938575.1). Classification (NCBI taxonomy): domain Eukaryota; kingdom Metazoa; phylum Chordata; class Amphibia; order Caudata; family Ambystomatidae; genus Ambystoma; species Ambystoma mexicanum. The sequence goes on along the minus strand of NC_090937.1, from coordinate 905,361,114 downwards.
AGAATATCCAGACCATTCGGTACATGCCAATTAGATGAATGGATGCAAGACACACAGAACTGCTGTGTTCACCTGAAACAACAGGCTACATTGATTAAACTTGAACATTATTAAATAGAAGCATTGTATTGGAAAAATTCAATTTGTGTTTCAAAGACCATTTCCAGAAAACCATTATATTGTCAAATTACAATTTCATTGATACATTGGGCCTCATTACGACCATGGCGGTAGCCGTGCCTGTATGGCAGTCACGGCTACCGCCATGGTCGCTAAAGGCATCACCTCCCACGATTGGGCAATAACCTGCCCATTACGAGATGAATGGCCCGGTAATTGCCCATTCGCGGGTGGCGGTATTGCTGGGCTCCCGATCCACATTCTGCCCCATAAGGCATAATGGGGGTGGGGAGCATGGTTGTGCCGGCACCGTTGATAACGGTTAAGGCCTGGTGGACTGTCAGGAACCCACGAACAAAACCGGGAATGCAGCGGGATGATATGAACGGTGCCATTGTCTTACCGGCACCGTTCATACCATGCCCGCCACCCTTATAATGAGGTCCATTAGGTACTATCTAAAACACAGATGCATTGAAGGGGCTCATGTACTTCTACCCTTGGAGAGCATTGTGTTTCACAAATAATGTGCATCTTTTCCTTTATGCATTGGTACTGAAGCATAGATTACCAATTCATGCGTTTGTCAAGTCAAATGTCATTTTAAAACTGTGTAAGCTTTCTAACAATAATGATACACCCTACACAGACAAGTCTCATCTGATGTATGGTCAAATTAAATTTTAAAAATGAGCAAATGGTAATACATTATCAGTTGTAACTTTGGAACCTGAAACTGAATATTCTAGACACAGCAGAAAAACACACATGCAATGCATATCTTGAAGTGAAATGTATACTTTTTATAACTCCTCCACACATGGAAGTGGCTGAAACATAAATTATGTCTCTGGATTCTGAATACTCCTTTGGAGAGCCATAATGATGGTTTTCCTCCCTCTCCCAGTTTTGGGAAAGATGTGTGCTCCAGGAGGGGTGTCGGCTCCTGGTCACCTGAATTGAAAAAATGTTCTCACTACAACTACCAGAATCCTTAGAGACTGAAAGAGCAACTAAATTGGTAACACCTGAAAAGAAACACAGCCTCCCTGATGATTGTTTGTGACAAGAAAGGGCTTGGAGTAGAACTATAGAGCAAATGAATTGCAGCACTTGGGATTCAACCCTGTTAATACTTGGACATTCTTTATATTTAACCCAGTTATTTTTTGCATCAGGTATATTTTGACTGGGAACTGGACTGCAGCTCGCCTTCCTCACTCCTGGGAATCTAAATACGTAATTTACACCAATATCACATGTCAATGTAGACAATTATTTGAAAAAGGAAGATATCACTTCATATCAGTGTTCACTCCTAAATAGGGGGCAAGTTTGTAACTGACATGTCCCCTTATGGCAGACCACAATTTAGTGGGCCAATAAACGCAAGGCGGAAGGCTTTTTTAGGAGGGAGACAGTGAACAGCATTGCTGTGACAAACTTCACCACAACCTGAAGTGTGTCACTTCTATTGTCAATAAATACCTATACTTTGACTTACCATCATGCCATTGCTTTCTTGAAGCTAGTGAAAATCACCCATCTCAACCATTAAATAAACTTAGCTATGAGGAGTTAGAGGAATGGGCGTTGGGTGGGATATTATGTGTGTGAGGTGACCTATCAGGGACATTGTGTCCTGCCTGTAGAGCACTTGTGGAAAATGAGGTGGTGTTGGTAGAAAGAGAGCATTAGAAGGGGACTGCTGTCTCCCAGTTGCATGTTTGTTGCAGTGTATGCGACATTCCTGTGGGCTCCGATCACACCTCCAGTGCTCTGGGTTATGTGGTGTGTGTTAGGTCAGCCCACCTATACTGAAGTGATGACTTTTACTGGGTGGAGGTGGCCACCCCCTCAGTCTCTCGGATCACTCCTCCATGTCTAGGCATTAAGCTGTGAACTTTGTCATGACCCACACGTTGGTTGCAACGCTATTTTGAGAAGCAACATGTATGCACTTGGTACACGCGCATAATTGAGATTATCTGGTATAGAAATGGCACTGAAATGGAGTGTCACTAAATGCTCTATTGTAAGTCCAGTCTACTGCTCATTTCTAGAATGCTCCTGAAGCAGGTGAGGATTGGGTACTATGTACAAACCATATTCACATTTATCATTAATTTGGCACGGTGTGTATGAAGAGTTACCCGCCTCTGCTTTTTTTTAATGATGCATGTTTAGAGACCATATTCAAAGAGAAGACAAATATTGTTCTGGAAAAATTTAAATTTTACTCAAGGAAACAGAGTAGTCATGAGTCCATAGACAAAGATGTAAATGATTTGAGGTGTTTTACTGCAATATGTGACTTTGAGAACCTAAGTGCATAGAACATTTGGCACACTCAAATATGAATGCATGCTTTGAATAGAAAGACTAAAAATCTTTGACGGGCAGGGAAGAATCCAAATTTGGCCAACATTATTGATTTTTGACATAGCATTAAATGTGTCCTAAACAAATGTGAATGAGTCACAGAATGCTTTGCGTTTTGTGAGAAGTAAGGGTATGGCCAAAGGGTAAAGAGGGCAACCTAATTTGAGCCTAATTACAGTACAGGTGAAAACCCCAATAAGACAAAACCGACATGCTCCAGATGTGGTAAAGAAGGCACTTAACCAATGATACATGTTGGCCTGCTGTTCCATCTTCTGTACGTAAAAGAGGAGAGCATTTAGCATAAAACATGCAGGCAGTGTGAATATACTAGAGTCAATGTTGTAATGGAAGATTCTAGTGGGGAGGATCATAAAGAGGGTGATGTTGTTTTGGTCATAGGGGATTATACCAGTGAGTACCGTTCTTGTCAGCGATGGTATAAAATGAGTTTTTACACTTGGATTGTAGCTGTCATGGTGGATTCAGGGTGACAAAAACATTATTATTCCCAAGAATATATTTGGAGTTGTATGGACACATGCCTGTCAAAATTATCCTAACATTATGCCTGGAAAAATAAACATTAACATATATGTAGTGGCAGAATGTTCTTACTGTGGCAGATCGGCGAAGCAAAGGTTTATTTTGTGGAGCAAGGTGTGTCCATTATTGGGTGTCTTTGGCAGGAAGCTATGAATATGTAGTTTCACCCTGGTGAGTATGATGAGGTCTTGACTATGAGTGTGCCAAGCATTGATTATTCTGTGCACGGTTATATCGATGTACAGGTTTCCAGCATAACATCCACTCAAAAAGCACACGTTGTCCCAGTCGCCTACAAGTTGCAAAAAGTTCCCATAAATGACTGTTATGAACTAAGTGGGATATTGAAAAATGTGTATGCTAAGGGTGTGATTAAGTCTGCTGAATGGTTGTCCCGGTTGTATGGTCATGTAAGGCTAATGGTAGTGTAGGGCTGTGTGCAGATCTGTGTGTCTCAATAAGAATATTACGTTGGAATGCCATCCCCTTCCTAATTTGCATGAGCTTGTGCCAATGGCGTGTGGAAAAACAAATTATTATTATTATTGTTATTTTTCTTTATTGTGATGTGGTTTACATGAGACCTTCTACAAATTCATACAAAAATAGTTTCACAAAACATACACATAGTAATTGCATAAAAAATGTTTAGCAGTTGCAATCAATACCATTTAAAAAACGAACAAGTGCAATAATTAGTGATATGTTCACTCCCCACATCAAATGAGACCAAAACAATTATTTGGAGAAATCCATTGAAAAGCTATCCAGTTCCTTATAAAAATCAATCGATCTAATAGAGCTTAAAGCTTTACATTCCAAAATCCAGTGTCTGAGACTTTCGATGGTATTAGGGCATTTACAAAAACGAAATTCCACTGAAGTAGCAGCTCCCCCATTAGGGATAGTCCAATGCCTTATTCTTTCCTTTGTATGGAATTGATTGAACTTAAAGTGCAAGAAAACCCGTCTGATCTTATTACAAGGAAAGCATTGAAGATCCGCCCTCTTTCGAGGAAACTTAGCTCCCGGGAGTTTTCCCTTTGGCGAGTGCTCCTGTCTCTAGATTTTCTGTGATTTCCAAAATAATGCTGTCAGAGACCTCACTATTAGCCGCTGTTTGGTGGTTTAGCATGGGTGATAAGTCGCGAGCTGTGTTTGGGCCAACTTTCCTATAGAAGAATTGATTTTTCGGCATGTTACTTGCCAGATGGATTTTGATAGCGTATGAAAGGTCAGAGTTGTGTTGTCCTCTTTTTGGTTTTTATATCCTCCAGTGTTTTGTACTTACCACTGTGCGTCACCATCGACCTAAGTTCTAGGTGTCTTGCAGAGTTGTGTGCACTTGAGTTGCATTCCTGGTTATGGAGTCCAGCCAAGGGCGTCCATTCGATCAGAAGTACTGCCTGTCCCTCCCAGGCCAAGTTCGTACCCAAGATAAGTTCTTTTGAGGCTTTGGAGGCTTGGACGCTGATGAGGTTAGTCGCATCCTCTTTTTGTGCCAGTCTAATAGCCAATAAGGACTCAAGGGGGGATCATGCGTCAAGCCTGGACAGTCTTGCTTGTTGGTATCAAGTGCTGTACAGACTAGGTCAACGGTGGAACTGGGAGTCATGTCAGTGCTGCCTTTACAATAAGGGAGAGGGTAGAGGTGAGTTTCTTCTGCAAGTAGCCATACTAGAGGGGGTTCCAATGTTTTTAATGGGGGTGTTGCAGTTTTTGCTAATAGTTTGTTGGAGCTCACACATTTCTTCAGTATGCTCCATCTCCACCCCCTGCCCTACCTGTAAGGCATCTTTAAGACTGTCAATGTATTGCGCTGTACTAGCAGTTACTTAAACCTCAATGTCGAATGGGTGGGCATCAAATTTATGAATTTTTTACCCACTATTACCGTTCGCATTCTTGTCTATTTCAACTCCCTCATCAGTATTCTCCGTAAATGTAATTGTCAATGTCGGCTTGAGGGACATGTAAGGGCAGGCACCCCGCACTCACCTTCCCGTGGTATGTTTGGCACACACCTGTGAACGCAGGGTCTGCCAAAAGCACATTTGTTATGGCTCCTGCCACAGGAGCTTCTTCCTGTTAGAGGTGACTGGTTCTAGGGGCCATTCTCTCAGAGCAGTCACCGTTGTCGGGAGCCACCGTCAACCCCGCCACAGACTGCCAAAACCTATGCGAAGGCTCCACGAACGCTCCGCGTTGTAAGGTTTTACGGGATGTAGGCTCCTCCTCTTCCTCAATGGAAATGGTAAGCAGGCTGTAGGCAAAAGGGAGACTGTCACAGACTGCCAAAACCTCTTCAAAAGCTTGGCGAATGCTCCGCATTGCGACAAGGTTTTTCAGGATGTAAGCTCCTCCTCTTCCTCAATGGAAATGTTAAGAAGGCTGCAGGCAAACAGGGAGACTACCACCTCTTGCCTACCGCATAGCTGCCCTCTGTTCCAACTTCCAGTGCTATGCGGATGACACTCAGTTCTTCTTCAGGCTCCCCTCAGCCACCTCTACTCCTTCTCTCATTCCAGACCATCTCTCTGCAATCCAGGAGTGGTGTGCCACCAATGATCGCTGCCTTAATGCCAGTAAGACTGAGACCCTCCTCATCTGAACACCAGCTCCCTCCTTTCCTCTCACTCTCTGGCCGCCCAACCGAGGCCCTCTTCCCTCTCCTATCTGTGAGGCAAAGAACCTTGTGTCATCTTCGACTCCACACTCTCTTTCTCTCCTCACATCTCTGACGTCTCCAAGAAGTCAAATTAACAGCTGCACCTACTCAGAGGTATTCTTCCCTTCCGCACTTCCCCCAGAAGCTCACTTTCTCCAGAGCTCAGGTTCTCTCTAGGCTGGACTACTGCAACAGCCATTTTCTAAATCCTCCTGCCTCTACTCTCCGTCCTCTTCTACTCATCCAGAACAGAACTGCGAGACGTGTCCTTGGCCTCAAGCCCAGGGATCGTATCTCTCCAGCTCTGAAATCCCATCACTGGCTCCCAGTGGCAGCAAGGATCAAGTTGAAGACCCTTTGCATTGTCCACAATGTCTTCTGGGGCTGGGGACACACTACCTTCAACTCTCTCTTCCTAAATATCTGCCTTCTCGAGCTCTCTGCTCTTCCATCTCTGAGGGTCAGGCGCTTCTCCAAGCAAAGAGTTGGGGGAAGATCTCTCTCTTTTCGGTGAGGGCATCCCTCTGGAACAGCCTCCCTGCCTCTCTGAAACTTGAGCAGAACCATGTCCAGTTCTGCAAGCAACTATGTCCAGTTCTGCAAGCAACTCAAGACCTTTCTCTTTGCTTCTGCCTTCTCTCGTCCTCTCCCCTGCTGATAACCTGCCTGATCCATCCATGCACTGGTCACTGGGTCACCCTCTGAAATCAGGCCTAGGTCCCTGCCTGTCCAGCTGCAATTTTGCACTGCCCCTTGGCTCCCCTGCACTGGTGGTCTGTTTCTGTAACCCTACAGTCCCCTCCTTTGCACTTATTACCACCCGCTGGCTGCACTTATGAGTACCCGCACTCTTGTTTTTTCCTCCTTTGTCCTGCACTTCGCCTTACTCCCTCTTCAACCTGCACTTCTCCCCTCCCCCTGTCCCTGCTCTTGTGCGATCTGAATGGCACAAGGCCTATTAAGATCATTGTTTTGTCCTCCTATTCATTCCCTCTCCTTGTCTTGTCGCACCTAGAAACACTTGTGTGCAGGCGCGTTATGATTGCCACATCAAATCATATCAAAACCTCTGCAAAAGCTCTGGATTTTTCCCATTGGAGAATACTAACACTTTGAACTCATCGCCGTTAGCCACCAAGTTGTTTCTCGTGGTGCACTCAAAGAAGATATTTAGCCTCCGTTGGAGGTCCCGCGGAGTCCTGTCAAAGATGACAATATCGTACGTGAAGGCCAACCAATGGATGTTAGGGTGGCACAATTTAACAGGTATCAAATCATAAGCTTGTCAAAGCTCGTCAATATCACACAGGTATATGTTAAAAAGTATTGGTGCCAGAGTACAACCCTGCTTGAACCCTACCTTAACCAATATTTGCCTAAAAACAGCTCCATTCTTACTGAGTTTAATTCATAGCTAAGAATCGTGATGTGACAATGCAAACAGCTGAACAGGCTTACCTGGAACCTTAAACCTGGGAGGTTTATCTACAAACATTCCCACACTACACAATCAAAAGCCCAGGATAGATCAAGGGAGGCCATATAAATGTCCACCCCTTGGGATGCTTTCACTTTGTGCAGTAAATGTTTCAGTACCATTGAATTGAGGGAAGGGCCGATTTCCTGTCAAAACCCCACCTGAAAGCATGAAAGAATATTTTCTTTGCTCAGGTAGATGTTCAGATCCCTTAAGAGCAAAATAGAAAATACTTTGCTAGTGGAATCAATCAGTGCAATGGGCCTATAGATCCCAGGCTCCTGGACATTGACTTGTTTATAGATGGGAACAAAGTATTATTCAACATTCAATTTGACGATTCCTCTGTTATCAAGTCCGACTATGTTTGGAGTTAAGGTGTCTGACTGCCTTCCTCACACCTGATGGGTTAACCCCATTTAAAAAAAGCACCTTTGGTTTAGCTAGGCTTCAGCCTTTTTCAGAAAATTGATGACACATTGATTTGCACGAGCACACTAAAAGAACATTGCCAGGTTTTGGCAGATGCGCTGGGTGTTTTTGGAAAACCTTGGATTGCCTTTACAGAAATAGAAATGACATCTTGGTGAAAAAGAAGTGGCGTACTTGGGGCATACATTGACATTTGATGGGCTTTGGCCTAAGACAAAATTAGTTGATGCCCGTATTCAGGCACCAAACACTGAGAGCAGCTAGTGTCCTTTCTATGATTAGTGGCATTTCATTCCAAGTTTGTAAGCGACTTTGTCAAGAAAACAGAGGGTTTGAAAATGTTATTAAGAAAAGGCCAAACCTTTGTATGGAACTAGTGCACGGATGGGTGTTTTGAAGAGATCAAGAATGACATAGTGCATGCTCCTTCATCAAGGCAGTTTGATGTAAGAAAATAATGTACCAATAGTCTAGGTTCAAGTGCATGTGGATTAAAGGCTGTGTATTAAAAAGGCACCAAGGAAAGTAGCCAGTGGCTCTTGTACTCTGACTAGAGCAAAACCATGATACTCTGTTATGCACTGTGAGGCTTTGATGTGCTGTTGGGCTGTTAATAATGTCCATATGCTCATGTGGGTGAAGCACTTTATTCTTAATACTGACCACAAGCCTTTAGGGAGGTGTCCTGAAGTCAGATACATTAGAAATCATTCTCCCTATTTGGAAAGCAAACTTTAACCCTACCAGGTAAATCTAATGCGTACATTGATTTCCTGGCATGTGACCCACTCACATGTGACAGCACTGAGGAAGAATGAGAGTGTGAAGTTGCATGGTTTGATCACTGGGTACTGGCAGTTCAGGATCTTGCATAGGGAATAAGGAGGTGCTGGACACACTGTCATGTATCTGGGGTTTGTGTGGCAGTACAAGCCATTTAAGCCCTCTAAATAGCCCCATTGAGTGCAAGCAGCTATGCAGTACAACGGGGAGATTGTAGGTTTCTATGAAATACACATAGGTAATATTACATACAAATCCCAAATAACCCATTTTGAACTGGATAAGTTGTACACAATGCATGTGCAGCGTTTTAGGTATGAATTAAATGCACATATGCCCTTTTGAACGCAAGATCAAAAATACCACTGTGTTACATCGTGACTAGCACATCGGCACTTTCGAACACCTAGAAACACTTACAACCATAGCACGTCATGTATTCACTGAAAGTGGTAAGAAGTGAAGCAATTGTACCAACACTTGCACAGGCGTAGTAAGATATGGGGTGCCTTACAACTCTATTGTTAACTGTTTGCTAATCCAAGACTCGCAGTTAGAGCAACTGAAAGGGGTTCCAGTCTAAGAATAGCGGTTAGTAGCAGGTTGCCTATTGAATGTGTGAGATATGCATACATATTTGACATATACATTTGCTATTAACATTATACAATGGTAACGGCCTATTTGTCAGAGAATATTGATAATTGAATTTGGAAACGTCTATTTAAGAATAATTTTGGCTCTCAGATCAGCAGAAGCAAGAACAGAATAGGTTAAAACAATCTGTCGAGAGAAAGATACGCCTTGCAAGACAACGACACAGCTGAGCTTAAATGATGTCATTTGTAGCTTATTAAATAAGATAAGGAAGGCCTGAATCACCATATGTTAGACTAATGTAAAGTCTGTTTTTTTAAAACCTAACCAGCAAGTAAAGTGATAATTAGATAAGATTTCAAAAAAGTGTGCACAGGTTCGAGCTTGAGACAGCACAATCTTGTTACACCTGGCAGCTGAAACAAGACAGGTGAGGCAGGAGATGAAATAAGAAAGAGTATTAGCAGCTGTCCAGAGATGAAAAGTCTAGATGTGTGTTCAGGCTGACTTCAAGCCAGCCTACTGAGCTGGTATGCAATGCTAGGCCATTTTCGAAGCACAGATGTACTGAAGATTTGCACAAGGCAAACTTTTACGTTTAACCCTTGAGGGATCTCTCGCACAGTGAAGACTTCAGACAGGTCCCATAGGGTGGATGTCAAAATGGACAGCCCCTAGTAAAAAATATTATCTATTATAGACTTCACTCTGAGGAGAGCCCCTTTCTTCAGGGGTCAGAAGGTCACCAGGGTTAAAATACATGTTTCAGCTAGAGTGGGCGACAGAACAAGGAGGTGATGACATTATTAAGGATGTACAGAATTTCTTCCCATATGGGTGGCCAGTTGACGAACATTTGCCACCAGAATTACAGATTTATTGGAAAGTAAGGGGTGGTTTGCATGGCAGAAACAGAAACATGGGCCCATTTGATACTTTAAATGCGGACTGCAGGAATGCTTGTTGTCATTGATTACCATTTCAAAGGGCCTTATGTTGCCTGCATCCCTGAGTTTACTATTAATCTTGTTATGGAACTGCTAGAGAAGTGGTTTGTCTGGGAGGGATTACCCTTAATGATTGTAACAGCTAACTGAGTACAATTAATTTCAAACAGAATGTGTGAATATTTGGTGAAAAGAGGCACTACATATTCCCTTATTTCTCTCTTTTACTCACAAAGTAACGGGTTATGTGAAGGCTGGAAATGAATGATAAAAGACAATGGGCCTCATTATAAGTTTGCCGGTCCGGGAACCACTGTACCGGTAAGCATGCCGGTACCGTAGTTCCCAGACCGGCAAACTACGAGTTGTGCCTCACAGAAAGGCACCTGGCGGGCAGAAAGGCACCCGCGAGCACAGCATGTCGGGTACACCGGCACCGTTATAAATGGTGCCGGTGCATCCAACCGGGCCGAATGGGAATGGGGAGCATCTTTTTTCCGGCGCCTGCAAAAGGGCAATTACCGGGTCCAGCAGGGCTGTAATGACCCAGTAATTGCCCATTCGTGGACACCGGAAATAAAATGACACCGACGGCAGCCGTACCTGTATTACAGGCACGGCTATCGAAGATGTCATAATGAGGCCCAATGTCATAATTGCGGTAGCTAGCTCATCGGATTGGTCCATAGTTTAATAACATTTATTAGTCTCTTACCACATCACCCCACTTCCCAAGACAGGGTGGCCGCCTTTGAGTTACTTAGAGGAAGTTTAACGTGCACTGAGTTACTTCCTGGATGCTTGTGGGATAGAGACCAGAAGTTCAGTTCGACATCACTTAGCATGGAACAGGTGCAAGGAGTGGCCGAGTGGAAACAGCAGGCAACAAAAAGTTTCCTATGGACGACGCGGTGCTAAGATATGCAGGTTTGAGGTCGGTGAGTTTGTTAAGATGGAACTTCCACACTACTACAGTAAGGGTATGTCCCAGTTTTCTATCACCAATGCTTATTTGGAGGCCGTAGGATGATGAAACGTGTCAAAACATGTTGGTGTGAGCTCGCTTGTTAAACATGGTGAACATGTTCATTTTCAAGTTCCTGATAGCTGTGCAACATCTCATAGTAAACAAGCTGTGGCTGATGGCCTTCACGCTAGTTCCTTACCAGAGCATGCCCAGAATGTGGAAGTGCGAAGTGCAAAAGGAAGGTGTAAAGGCAATCTTCTGTGCTTTTTACACCTACCCTTCGCTCTTCGTAGTTCAAATGATGAAAATTGCATGAAGTGGACTTCTTTGCTACCAAGTGCCAATGTAGGTCGCCTCCGTACAATTCATGACTTTGCGGGACATGATCCACTGTACATATTTGTATAAGTTGGAGGAACTTGCACTGTTATAACCTCACTACATATCATTTAATTTTGTACTTGAGGCTTGACTATAATGATAAACTGTTTTACACTGTGATGAATAATACTGCGATTTGCCATAATTATATATCACACTATTTTTACAGCTATGTACCTTGTAATAGTACATAATTACCTTGAAATTGAAAGTTTCAAACGCCCCCAAATTAAAGCCCCAAACGAGTTTCACACTATCATCAAACAACTCACACCTCCTGACTTGTGGTAGGATACTCACAAGTTAGGAGCCTTTAATATATATATTCAGTGAAAAAACTTTGTTAAAGGGAAGTTATGGTTAAGTTGCGCTACTAAAAACCTATGAAATTCAGTGAAAAAACGTTGTGAAAGGGACGTTATGGTTCCAAGTAAAACAGAAGAAACCCTTGAAATTCGCCAGTTATGGTAAGCTAAGCAACCATAACTCGCGCCACCACCGTGCTCTGCTAAGACTAACACCCAGGACATCAAAGATGACATCACATGTGTATGTACTTTTCATGAAATATGTGTACAAGGGATTGTTATTATAATGTTGCGAAACAAGTGTCAAGGATCATTGCAATAAATAGCATACCCTAATTAGTGCGTTGAACGATGCATTGATATAAATAGCATTCTATTATGGGGTTCTATCTAGTATACTAAGCTACTCATTCAGAAACATAACATTGTGTGCAGTGTACAAGATGAAAGTATAATATTCGAAATGTTAATATGTTGAATAATGAAATGATAATTGTTTTCTTAATAGATTTTTGTGTACTGTGAAATATGTAATAAGTAGCTTATAAAACACATGTATTACATAATTGCATTACTATAGACAAAACACAAAGACAATAAGAACACATACCAATATGGGTATATACAGGAAAAGTGAAGTTAGCAAAAAAGCACAAGTAGTAGCAGAAACAATTCATAACTTAACTGATTATTTTCATGCAAATAAATGATTGCTCTGTTTCAAAGCTGCTATTTACCCTAGGTAGTGTGAGTACAATGTATACAAATATGACCATATACAGGGAAAGTATAGCCATAAAAAAACAACAGAACTATCAGAAAGTGCTCATAAGTCTATTGATTATCTTTATGCACAAAAAGGATTGCTGTCTTTCAAGCTTGTGTCTTCCCGTATGTATATGTTTCATATGATGTGACTGGACTCTAAGGGAATTACTGTAAGAACCTACTTGAAGGATATGTCTACAAATAAAATACAATTTTTAGTTTCTGACTGTTACTGAAGAAAACCATGTGGCCTAGATATGTCAGCAAAAGAAAAAAGAGTGAGCCAGACATGTGATGTCATCAGTGATGTCATCAATGACATTTGTGATGTCATCTTTGATGTCCTGGGTGTTAGTCTTAGCAGTGCACGGTGGTGGCGCGAGTTATGTTGCTTAGCTTACCATAATTGTCGAATTTCAAGGGTTTTTCGGTTTTACTTGGAACCATAACGTCCCTTTGACAAAGTTTTTTCACTGAATTTCATAGGTTTTTAGTAGCGCAACTTAACCATAACGTCCCTTTAACAAAGTTTTTTCATGAAATTTCATAGGATTTTATTAGTGCAACTTAACCATAACGTCCCTGTAACATTTTTTTTAACTAAATTTTAAAGGTTTTTATTAGTGCAACGTCACCATAACATCCTTTTCAATAGATGAAGACCACTAACATCTTATGTCCTCAAAGTGAGAACGCTGGGTGGTAAAAAAAAAAATAGATTTTCCTTCCTACACCGGGACGCCTTCCTGTGTAGGAAGGAAAATCTTTTACCAAGATGGCCACCATGGAAAGAGAAGGCGGGGTGTATAAAGAGAACACAACAGGGCATGAGCGGGGGGTGGGGGGAACAGGGGAGACACATGGGCATGAGCGGGGGGTGAGAGGGAACAGGGTACAAATGGGGCATGAGCAGGGGGTGGGGGGGAAAAGGAAGAAAACACGGGGCATGAGCGGGGGTGGGGGGAACACGAGAGAGACAATGGGCATGAGCAGCGGGTGGGGAGGAACACGAGGGAGACACGGGCATGAGCGGGGGGGATACAGGGCACACACGGGAAATGAGCGGGGTGGGGGGCAAGGAGAGACAAGGGGCATGAGCGGGGGCTGGGGGAACATGAGGGAGACACGGGGCATGAGCGGGGGGTGGGGGAAACACGAGGGAGACACGGGGAATGAGCGGGGGTGAGGGCAACAGGAGACACACGGGGCAGGAGCAGGGGGTGGGGGCAACAGGAGACACATGGGGCTTGAGCGGGGGGTGAGGGGGTACACGATGGAGACAGGGCATGAGTGGGGGGTGGGGGGAACACGAGGGAGACACGGGGCATGAGTGGGGGTTGAGGGGGACGCGAGGGAGACACGGGGCATGAATGGGGGTGGGGGCAACAGGAGACACACAGGGCATGAGCGGGGGTGAGGGGGTACATGAGGGAGACACGGGGCATGAGCGGGGATGGGGGAACAGTGTACACACAGGGCATGAGCGGGGGTGGGGGAACAGGGCGCACACACGGGGCATTAGCGGGGGGTGGGGGGGAACGGGGGAGACACACGGGCATGAATGGGCGGTGGGTTGGAAGGGGAGAGACACACGGGGCATGAGCGGGGGGTGGGGGAAAGGAGGGAGACACGGGGCATGAGCGGGGGGTGGGGGGACGGGGAGAGACACACGGGGCATGAGCGGGGGGTGGGGGGAAGGGGAGAGACACACGGGGCATGAGCGGGGGGTGGGGGGAAGGGGAGAGAGACAGGGGGCATGAGCAGGGGTGGGATGGAAGGGGAGAGACAGAGTGGGCATGAGCTGGGGGTGGGGGGAAAGGAGGGCGACGCGGGGGTGGGGGAGAGACACACAGGGCATGAGCGGGGGGTGGGAGGAAGGGGAGAGAGACACAGGACATGAGCGGGGGGTGGGGGGAAGGGGAGAGAGACACAGGGCATGAGCGGGGGGTGGGGGAAGGGGAGAGAGACACGGGGCATGAGCAGGGGTGGGGGTAGGGGAGAGAGACACGGGGCATGAGCGGGGGGTGGGGGGAAAGGAGGGAGACACGGGACATGAGCGGGGGGTGGGGGGAACATGAGGGAGACACGGGGCATAAGCAGGGGTTGGGGCAACAGGAGACACACGGGGCGTGAGCGGGGGGTGGGGGCAACAGGAGACACACGGGGCATGAGCGAGGGGTGAGGGGGTACACGATGGAGACAGGACATGAGTGGGGGGTGGGGGGATCACGAGGGAGACACGGGGCATGAGTGGGGGTTGGAGGAACACGAGGGAGACACGGGGCATGAGCGGGGGTGGGGGCAACAGGAGACACACAGGGCACGAGCGGGTACACGAGGGAGACACGGGGCATGAGCGGGGGGTGGGGGGAACACGAGGGATACACGGGGCATGAGCGGGGGTGGGGGGAACAGGGCACACACAGGGCATGAGCGGGGGTGGGGGAACGGGGCGCACACACGGGGCATGAGCGGGGGTGGGGGGGACAGGGGAGACACGGGGCATGAACAGGGGTGGGGTGAAGGGGAGAGACACAGGGGGCATGAGCGGGGGGTTGGGGGGAAGGGGAGAGACACATGGGGCATGAGCGGGGGGTGGGGGGAAGGGGAGAGACACAGGGGGCATGAGCGGGGGGTGGGGGAAGGGGAGAGAAACACGGGGCATGAGCGGGGTTGGAGGGAAAGGGAGAGACACACGGGTCATGAGCAGGGGGTGGGGGAAAGGAAGGAGACACGGGGCATGAGCGGGGGGGAAGGGGAGAGACACACAGGGCATGAGCAGGGGGTGGGGGGAAGGGGAGAGAGACACAGGGCATGAGCGGGGGGTGTGGGGGAAAGGGCGAGAGACACGGGGCATGAGCGGGGGGTGGGGGCAACAGGAGACACACGGGGCATGAGCGGGGGTTGAGGGGGTACATGAGGGAGACACGGGGCATGAGCGGGGATGGGGGAACAGTGTACACACACGGGGCATGAGCGGGGGTGGGGGAACAGGGCGCACACACGGGGCATTAGCGGGGGGTGGGGGGAACAGAGGAGACACACGGGCATGAATGGGGGGTGGGGGGGAAGGGGAGAGACACACGGGGCATGAGCGGGGGGTGGGGGAAAGGAGGGAGACACAGGGCATGAGCGGGGGGTGGGGGGAAGGGGAGAGACACACGGGGCATGAGCGGGGGGTGGGGGGAAGGGGAGAGAGACAAGGGGCATGAGCGGGGGGTGGGGGGAACAGGGGAGACACATGGGCATGAGCGGGGGGTGAGAGGGAACAGGGTACAAATGGGGCATGAGCAGGGGTTGGGGGGGAAAAGGAAGAAAACACGGGGCATGAGCGGGGGTGGGGGGAACACGAGAGAGACAATGGGCATGAGCAGCGGGTGGGGAGGAACACGAGGGAGACACGGGCATGAGCGGGGGGGATACAGGGCACACACGGGAAATGAGCGGGGTGGGGGGCAAGGAGAGACAAGGGGCATGAGCGGGGGCTGGGGGAACATGAGGGAGACACGGGGCATGAGCGGGGGTGGGGGAAACACGAGGGAGACACGGGGCATGAGCGGGGGTGAGGGCAACAGGAGACACACGGGGCAGGAGCAGGGGGTGGGGGCAACAGGAGACACATGGGGCTTGAGCGGGGGGTGAGGGGGTACACGATGGAGACAGGGCATGAGTGGGGGGTGGGGGGAACACGAGGGAGACACGGGGCATGAGTGGGGGTTGAGGGGGACGCGAGGGAGACACGGGGCATGAATGGGGGTGGGGGCAACAGGAGACACACAGGGCATGAGCGGGGGTGAGGGGGTACATGAGGGAGACACGGGGCATGAGCGGGGATGGGGGAACAGTGTACACACAGGGCATGAGCGGGGGTGGGGGGAACAGGGCGCACACACGGGGCATTAGCGGGGGGTGGGGGGGAACGGGGGAGACACACGGGCATGAATGGGCGGTGGGTTGGAAGGGGAGAGACACACGGGGCATGAGCGGGGGTGGGGGAAAGGAGGGAGACACGGGGCATGAGCGGGGGGTGGGGGGACGGGGAGAGACACACGGGGCATGAGCGGGGGGTGGGGGGAAGGGGAGAGACACACGGGGCATGAGCGGGGGGTGGGGGGAAGGGGAGAGAGACAGGGGGCATGAGCAGGGGTGGGATGGAAGGGGAGAGACAGAGTGGGCATGAGCTGGGGGTGGGGGGAAAGGAGGGCGACGCGGGGGTGGGGGAGAGACACACAGGGCATGAGCGGGGGGTGGGAGGAAGGGGAGAGAGACACAGGACATGAGCGGGGGGTGGGGGGAAGGGGAGAGAGACACAGGGCATGAGCGGGGGGTGGGGAAGGGGAGAGAGACACGGGGCATGAGCAGGGGTGGGGGTAGGGAGAGAGACACGGGGCATGAGCGGGGGTGGGGGGAAAGGAGGGAGACACGGGACATGAGCGGGGGGTGGGGGGAACATGAGGGAGACACGGGGCATGAGCAGGGGTTGGGGCAACAGGAGACACACGGGGCGTGAGCGGGGGGTGGGGGCAACAGGAGACACACGGGGCATGAGCGAGGGGTGAGGGGGTACACGATGGAGACAGGACATGAGTGGGGGGTGGGGGGATCACGAGGGAGACACGGGGCATGAGTGGGGGTTGGAGGAACACGAGGGAGACACGGGGCATGAGCGGGGGTGGGGGCAACAGGAGACACACAGGGCACGAGCGGGTACACGAGGGAGACACGGGGCATGAGCGGGGGGTGGGGGGAACACGAGGGATACACGGGGCATGAGCGGGGGTGGGGGGAACAGGGCACACACAGGGCATGAGCGGGGGTGGGGGAACGGGGCGCACACACGGGGCATGAGCGGGGGTGGGGGGGACAGGGGAGACACGGGGCATGAACAGGGGTGGGGTGAAGGGGAGAGACACAGGGGGCATGAGCGGGGGGTTGGGGGGAAGGGGAGAGACACATGGGGCATGAGCGGGGGGTGGGGGGAAGGGGAGAGACACAGGGGGCATGAGCGGGGGGTGGGGGAAGGGGAGAGAAACACGGGGCATGAGCGGGGTTGGAGGGAAAGGGAGAGACACACGGGTCATGAGCGGGGGGTGGGGGAAAGGAAGGAGACACGGGGCATGAGCGGGGGGGAAGGGGAGAGACACACAGGGCATGAGCAGGGGGTGGGGGGAAGGGGAGAGAGACACAGGGCATGAGCGGGGGGTGTGGGGGAAAGGGCGAGAGACACGGGGCATGAGCGGGGGTGGGGGCAACAGGAGACACACGGGGCATGAGCGGGGGTTGAGGGGGTACATGAGGGAGACACGGGGCATGAGCGGGGATGGGGGAACAGTGAACACACACGGGGCATGAGCGGGGGTGGGGGAACAGGGCGCACACACAGGGCATTAGCGGGGGGTGGGGGGAACAGAGGAGACACACGGGCATGAATGGGGGGTGGGGGGGAAGGGGAGAGACACACGGGGCATGAGCAGGGGGTGGGGGAAAGGAGGGAGACACAGGGCATGAGCGGGGGGTGGGGGGAAGGGGAGAGACACACGGGGCATGAGCGGGGGGTGGGGGGAAGGGGAGAAAGACAAGGGGCATGAGCGGGGGTGGGATGGAAGGGGAGAGACACAATGGGCATGAACTGGGGGTGGGGGGAAAGGAGGGCGACACGGGGCATGAGCGGGGGGTGGGGGAGAGACACACAGGGCATGAGCGGGGGTTGGGAGGAAGGGGAGAGAGACACAGGACATGAGCGGGGGGTGGGGGGGTGGGGGGTAGGGAAGAGAGACACGGGGCATGAGCGGGGGTGGGGGGAAAGGAGGGAGACACGGACATGAGCGGAGGGTGGGAGGAAGGGGAGAGAGACACAGGACATGAGCGGGGGGTGGGGGAAGGGGAGAGAGACACAGGGCATGAGCGGGGGTGGGGGAAGGGGAGAGAGACATGGGGCATGAGCAGGGGTGGGGGTAGGGGAGAGAGACACGGGGCATGAGCGGGGGGTGGGGGGAAAGGAGGGAGACACGGGACATGAGCGGGGGGTGGGGGGAACATGAGGGAGACACGGGGCATGAGCAGGGGTTGGGGGCAACAGGAGACACACGGGGCGTGAGCGGGGGGTGGGGGCAACAGGAGACACACGGGGCATGAGCGAGGGGTGAGGGGGTACACGATGGAGACAGGACATGAGTGGGGGGTGGGGGGATCACGAGGGAGACACGGGGCATGAGTGGGGGTTGGAGGAACACGAGGGAGACACGGGGCATGAGCAGGGGTGGGGGCAACAGGAGACACACAGGGCACGAGCGGGTACACGAGGGAGACACGGGGCATGAGCGGGGGGTGGGGGGAACACGAGGGATACACGGGGCATGAGCGGGGGTGGGGGGAACAGGGCACACACAGGGCATGAGCGGGGGTGGGGGAACGGGGCACACACACGGGGCATGAGCGGGGGTGGGGGGGACAGGGGAGACACGGGGCATGAACAGGGGTGGGGTGAAGGGGAGAGACACAGGGGGCATGAGCGGGGGGTTGGGGGGAAGGGGAGAGACACATGGGGCATGAGCGGGGGGTGGGGGAAGGGGAGAGACACAGGGGGCATGAGCAGGGGGTGGGGGGAAGGGGAGAGAAACACGGGGCATGAGCGGGGTTGGAGGGAAAGGGAGAGACACACGGGTCATGAGCGGGGGGTGGGGGAAAGGAAGGAGACACGGGGCATGAGCGGGGGGGAAGGGGAGAGACACACAGGGCATGAGCAGGGGGTGGGGGGAAGGGGAGAGAGACACAGGGCATGAGCGGGGGTGTGGGGGAAAGGGCGAGAGACACAGGGCATGAGCGGGGGGTGGGGGCAACAGGAGACACACGGGGCATGAGCGGGGGTTGAGGGGGTACATGAGGGAGACACGGGGCATGAGCGGGGATGGGGGAACAGTGTACACAGACGGGGCATGAGCGGGGGTGGGGGAACAGGGCGCACACACGGGGCATTAGCGGGGGGTGGGGGGAACAGAGGAGACACACGGGCATGAATGGGGGGTGGGGGGGAAGGGGAGAGACACACGGGGCATGAGCGGGGGGTGGGGGAAAGGAGGGAGACACAGGGCATGAGCGGGGGGTGGGGGGAAGGGGAGAGACACACGGGGCATGAGCGGGGGTGGGGGGAAGGGGAGAGAGACAAGGGGCATGAGCGGGGGTGGGATGGAAGGGGAGAGACACAATGGGCATGAACTGGGGGTGGGGGGAAAGGAGGGCGACACGGGGCATGAGCGGGGGGTGGGGGAGAGACACACAGGGCATGAGCGGGGGTTGGGAGGAAGGGGAGAGAGACACAGGACATGAGCGGGGGGTGGGGGGGTGGGGGGTAGGGAAGAGAGACACGGGGCATGAGCGGGGGTGGGGGGAAAGGAGGGAGACACGGGACATGAGCGGAGGGTGGGGGGAACACGAGGGAGACACGGGGCATGAGCAGGGGTTGGGGGCAACAGGAGACACACGGGGCGTGAGCGGGGGTGGGGGCAACAGGAGACACACGGGGCATGAGTGGGGGGTGAGGGGGTACACGATGGAGTCAGGACATGAGTGGGGGGTGGGGGGATCACGAGGGAGACACGGGGCATGAGTGGGGGTTGGAGGAACACGAGGGAGACACGGGCATGAGCGGGGGTGGGGGCAACAGGAGACACACGGGGCATGAGCGGGGGGTGAGGGGGTACACGAGGGAGACACGGGGCATGAGCGGGGGGTGGGGGGAACACGAGGGATACACGGGGCATGAGCGGGGGTGGGGGGAACAGGGCGCCCACGGGGCATGAGCGGGGGTGGGGGAACAGGGCACACACAGGGCATGAGCGGGGGTGGGGGAACGGGGCACACACACGGGGCATGAGCGGGGGTGGGGGGAACAGGGGAGACACAGGGCATGAACAGGGGTGGGGTGAAGGGGAGAGACACACGGGGCATGAGCGGGGGGGTGGGGGGAAGGGGAGAGACACATGGGGCATGAGCGGGGGGTGGGGGGAAGGGGAGAGACACAGGGGCATGAGCCGGGTTGGAGGGAAGGGGAGAGACACACGGGTCATGAGCGGGGGGTGGGGGAAAGGAAGGAGACACGGGGCATGAGTGGGGGGAAGGGGAGAGACACACAGGGCATGAGCGGGGGGTGGGGGGAAGGGGAGAGAGACACAGGGCATGAGGGGGGGTGTGGGGGAAAGGGCGAGAGACACGGGGCATGAGCGGGGGTGCGGGGAAGGGGAGAGAGACACGGGGCATGAGCGGGGGGTGGGGGGGAAGGGGAGAGAGACACGGGGCATGAGCGGGGGGTTGGGGTTAGGGGAGAGAGACACAGGGCATGAGCGGGGGTGGGAGGGAGGGGAGAGACACATGGGGCATGAGCGGGGGGTGGGGGGAAGGGGAGAGAGACACGGGGCATGAGCGGGGGGTGGGGGGGAAGGGGAGAGAGACACAGGGCATGAGCGTGGGGTTGGGGGTAGGGGAGAGAGACACAGGGCATGAGCGGGGGTGGGAGGGAGGGGAGAGACACATGGGGCATGAGCGGGGGGTGGGGGGAAAGGAGGGAGACACGGGGCATGAGCGGGGGATGGGGGGGTAACACAAGGGAGACAGGGGGCATGAGCGGGGGGTGGGGGGTAACAGGGGAGACAGGGCATGGGTGGGGGGGTAACACAAGGGAGACACGGAGCAGGAGCGGGGGGAGGGGGGTAACACAAGGGAGACACGGGGCATGAGCTGGGGTTGGGGGGTAACACAAGGGAGACACGGGGCATGAGCGGGGGTGGGGGGTAATAGGGGAGACAGGTCATGAGTGGGGGGTAACAGGGGAGACACGGGGCATGAGCGGGGGTGGGGAGGAAGTGTAGAGAGACACGGGGCATGAGCGGGGGTGGGGGGAACAGTAGGGAGACACACGGGGCATGAGCGGGGGGTGGGCGGCGGGAGGGATAAACACACGTGGCATGAGCGTGGGGTGGGCGGGAGGAATAGACACACGGGGCATGAGTGGGGGGTGGTCGGCGGGAGGGATAGACACACGGGGCATGAGCGGGGGTCGGGGTGTGGGGGGAGGGGAGAGTCACACGGGGCATGAGTGGGGGAGGAGGGGAGGTTCGAGTCACACGGGCATGAGCGGGGGTGGGCAGCGGGAGGGATAGAGACACGGGGCATGAGCGGGGGGTGGGCGGCAGGAGGGATAGAGACACGGGGCATGAGCGGGGGGTGGGCGGCATGAGGGATAGACACACGGGGCATGAGCGGGAATGGGGAGGAGGGGAGAGACACACAGGGCATGAGCGGGGGTGGGGGGGAGGGGAGAGACACACGGGGGGTGGGCGGTGGGAGGGATAGAGACACGGGGCATGAGCGTGGGGTGGGCGGGAGTAGGGATAGAGACACAGGGCATGAGCGGGGGTGGGCGGCGGGAGGGATAGAGACATGGGGCATGATCAGGGGGTGGGCGGCGTGAGGGATAGAGACACGGGGCATGAGCGGGGGGTGGGCGGCGGGAGGGATAGAAACACACGGGGCATGAACGGGAGGTCAGGGGGTGGGGGGAGGGGAGAGACACACAGGGCATGAGCGGGGGTGGAGGGGAGGGGAGAGACACACGGGGCATGAGCGGGGGGTGGGTGGGAGCAGGGCTGGTCTTACAACAGATTGCACCCCAGGCAGGAAGCATCATTGGCGCCCCCTTCCCCCGACCTGTGATCTCATGCATGTGTCATGGGCTGAGCAGCCAGAGTGGGGTCTATGAGTTAACAAAATTGTCAATGCTGGCATCTGCTGAATTTCATGAACCTCAGAAAACAGCAATTGGACGGTCAAACCCGAACAGGACTGGATATGTTAGTCTGCTTTTGCTCTTCATTTTTAGTAACAATGACTAGTTTTCTGCGGTGACTCGGGTCAGAGAATCGACAATTTCAGATCTACGCTAGTGTCATTCGTATGACCTCAAACATTTAGCCACTCTTAAAAGGTGATGAACTGGTCTTGAACAGTGTTACTCAAACCTTCAAGAACAAGCACCAGCAACATACCCACCGATAGCTGTACACGCCCGTCTATCTCAGCATTAAAATACATGCATTTATGCAATATGTATTGCATCAAATATTTCACGGGAAGTTAAATATATTTAGGAGGGACACACGTAAACAATATCACTACTCCATGTGAGTGGTAAAGTCTACTTTAAACATATACAGAGAGTTAACATGCATGTACGATTCAACATAGCTCCTAATGTTAATGTTGTAGAGGTGGCGTTCTAAAATTATGACATTACAATGTGGACTTTACATTGAAACACACTGCAGTGCATTACCGTGGCAGAGAAATGGCAGTTCGAGTATTGGGGTTTGTTTCACTCATGCTTGTGAACTCTCAAAATTCTTAAATGTTTCCTTCGTGATCACTCATTTTAGCTCCTGACAGCAGCATGAAACTGTGAGATTGCAAAGAAAACTGATGTCTACCATCCCAACATAAAAACAAAAACAATCAAATTCTTAAAGGGTGGAAGATCACCTTTTCTTGGGACTCATTAAGTTTACTTTTTACAAATTACTAGTCACGTGCTGCTTGAATAACAGCGGCCCTTGCACATTGTGCAGTGTATATACGAATTTCATTTCAAGGGACTTGGAGTACTGCGGGTATCAGGGGAAGCATCTCCAGTGTACCCCAAGCGTAGTGCGCTTTGCCCTCCACCCTCACCCCCCAGCCTTGCAGCCCTGCGTCTTTTCACTTTCTCCATTATGGTAAAGAACATTGTCCCGAGCTTGGGAGTGAAATGGACTATGCAGAAGGAGCTGCCTCCCCAGGGTGTGTTTAGCTGCTGGTGTATTAAATGCAGAAATGGGTGGCATCAAGAGCCCCGTGCTCTGAAACATCTTTTGCGCACTGGTTGGTCACACGACCTAGTGTGAGCCGGTGATTCCCCAACACTTGAACCATTCTTTAGAGACCTGCCTCTGATTAATGTGGCGTTAGGTAGTCATGGCCATTTCCCAGCGTTTGTGTTAAAGGAGATCGGAAGCTGCACCGTGCAGGGTATTTTAAAGGCCATGAATTGATGCTACAGCATGTCACCCCCAATGGAAAAAAGAAAGTGAAGCATGCATCCTGCAAGCCTGGGTATTTGCATTATACGGAAGACAGGTCAACCGTCCACGGATACAGTTTCTACTGTAGTTGCTGAGTCGCTTTCCCAAGCGAGCTGCTGTGCTTTTGGTCCAGCGCCTGCAACCATCCTTCACAGTATCATTCACAATGCACGTTCGTGTAGGTGTTTGTTTATCTTGTTAGACTAGCGTGATTGCTATTGCAAACAAAAGAAGCACAACAACAAACAAGAGTATAAGACAAGTCTGAGCGAACAGTGAAATGTATGAAACTCTTGCACTAAACTAAAGTCAGCAGTGCATGCCCAGGAAAGAGGGAACGACGAACAATATGCTCGGGAGCGGGACAAGGGGGGTAGAAACCCCCAAACCTGCCCAAGCATGGTACCGGCCCCCAGGGCCTCGCCCTCGAAGTGATTTTGGCCTGGCCAAAGGACTGACCAATCCAACCCCGCTGGAACGTGCAACTGTCTAAGATCTGCTGACGGTGACACTCTGCCCAGGTCTTCTGAGAATCGGCCTTTTGATCTCCTGAGGAGAATCCAGCACCAGTGCTCGCTTCCTTTTTCATGACTACTTGAGCCTTGATAAAAGTGTCTAGCTTTGTGGCCCCCAGAGGCTGTTCTTGGATGGCCCAGTCATCTCTGCAATACCATTTTAAAATAAATAAAATTCCTATGCAGCAATAGGCCTCACCTGCGAGGACGGGAGCAGGAGGAAAGAAGTGTGCTTGCCTCGGCAGGCTGTAGTTACTGCCGAGTTTCCTGAAACGAGGCCAATCAGGGAGGGCAGGATGCAGAAACTGTTTGTATTTGCTGATTCTGCTGCTGCTTGGCAGTGTGTGCTTGTGATGGGAACAACTTCAGGATTTAGTGACCCACTTGCTCCTCTTTTCTGTAATGGCCGGGGCTGACAACACCAGCCAGCCCCAATCGATCCACACTTCAGTGTCAGTGCGTGCCCAAAACCTGGAGGAGGGCACACCGCACATGCGCCCATGGGCCTGGCTGGCGCCAGCAGCGCTGGCCCCGCCCGGGGCTGTGGGAAGGTAATAAAGCAACAAATGTTGCTAATTTATTTGCCCATTGCCCTGCCCTGCCTGAGGGCCGAGGCCAGGCCCATTTCTTGGCACGGGCGAGGCGGGCAACTGTCCGGGGCGCAATTGCCCCGGGCCCTGTAGCCTCTGGAGGGGATGGAATTCCCCAGTTTGTGGGGCGGCGCAGTGAAGTGGGGAAAGTTCTGCAGGTCAGGTGCTGGTGCTGCCCCTTCTGACTGTAATGTTACGTAGTACAAAAGTACTACGTGACATTACAGAATTCGGAGGCTCCCTCTGACCACTTTCGCGCAACTTGGGGTGGGGGTCATAAGCACACCAATAAAAACACTTTAGTTCCCCCTGCAGCTAAAACCAGCCCCTTCCATCACAATGCCGGCAGGAAACTGCTAATGGTGGCCCATTAGTCACTAAATGGTTTTGTGTTGGCATTAAGATGGGAGGGGAGGTGCAGTGGGTTGTGGGGTGTGGGCGTGCCTTGCAGGGACGCACCGTGGGCCCTGAAACGGTACAAACGGAGACCTGTTTGGGCCCATGGTGCATCCCGGCAAGCCCAGAAAATGGCCAAAATAATAGTTTAAAGCAGCGCTATTTCTTTCATGCCACTTCTTTTCCAAACTATATATCAATTACACTGTAAACCACTTCCATGGCACTGGTGATGAGTTACTTCACTATGTGGATAATAGTTTTGAATAGTGCTGCTGAGTAAATATTCTTTAAGCTACGAACCAGTTTATTTATTTATGCAATGTTTGTCGGGTACATGGAGATGAATTATTTATTTATGCAATGTTTGTCGGATACCTGCATCCGACACACATTGCATAAATAAATATGCAGGTACCCGACAAACACTGCATGAATAAATAAATAATCCTGGTCCATGTATCCTTCCAACAGTCAAGTCTTTACTGTATCAAAGCATACACTTGATTCCCATTCAAAGAATGTTAAAGTCATTGTTTATTGGGTTCAGGTGTCTCCTTGTCATTGCTCTTTTGGCTTAGGTTGCCTCCAAACCCCCTTCAGCATCTTGTGTTCTTTGTTGGTTGTATATACTGCATCCTTTGCCATATTCATGGCCTCTTGGTTGGTGTGCCCAGTCCTCATTATCTGCAGCCTAAGTGGGACTGGGGCATAAAATTGTCTTGGACACCATTGAACAAGTGGCCCACCGTTGCAAATGGCAATTCATTCCTTGTGTGACGGACTGTTTGACTTTAGGTAGGAGTTCCTTAGCAGTGTAGTTTGGGAATGGCACGCAGGGTGCAGTGGGATTGATGCGCGGGGTGGGGTGGGAGTAGAGCGCGGGGTGCGGTGGGAGTGGCGCATGGGATAGGATGCGGGGGGTGTATTCCTGGGCACCAAATGGACTAGAAACTGCCCTGGCCGAGGCCACAGCCTGCAGCAGTGCCAGTGGTAGAATACACGTGTGACACGTCCGTTTCCTAACATTATAAAGAACAGGCACATTCATTTTTATAATGTTAGGAAACAAACGTGTTACACGTGTATTCTAGCACTGTGGCACTGTGGACTGCTGGTGCAGCGCCCCCTAGAGGCTGGCTGACGTCAGGCAGCCGCCTGGGCTGCCTGACGCAAAGACCAGCCCTGGGCGGGAGTGGGAGAGACACACGGGGCATGAGCGGGGGTGGTTGGGAGGGGAGAGACACACGGGGCATGAGCGGGGGGTGGCCGGCGGGAGGTATAGAGACACGTGGCATGAGCGGGAGGGAGAGAGACACACGGGGCATGAGCAGGGAGTTGGTGGGAGGGGGAGAGACACACGGGGCATGAGCGGGGGGTGGGCAGCGGGAGGGATAGAGACACGGGGCATGAGCGGGGGGTGGGTGGCGGGAGGGATAGAGACACAGGGCATGAGCGGGGAGTGGGCGGTGGGAGGGATAGAGACACGGGGCATGAGCGGGGGGTGGGCGGCGGGAGGGATAGACACACGGGGCATGAGTGGAGGGTGGGCGGCGTGAGGAATAGAGACATGGGGCATGAGCGGGGGGTGGGCGGCGGGAGGGATAGACACACAGGGCATGAGCGAGGGTGGGCGGCAGGAGGGATAGACACACGGGGCATGAGCGGGAGGTATAGAGACACGGGGCATGAGCGGGAGGGAGAGAGACACATGGGGCATGAGCAGGGGGTGGGTGGGAGGGGGAGAGACTCACGGGGCATGAGCGGGGGGTGGGCGGCGGGAGGAATAGAGACATGGGGCATGAGCGGGGGGTGGGCGGCGGGAGGGATAGACACACAGGGCATGAGCGAGGGTGGGCGGCAGGAGGGATAGACACACGGGGCATGAGCGGGGGTGGGCAGCGGGAGAGATAGAGACACGGGGTATGAGCCGGGGGTGGGCAGCGTGAGGGATAGACACACGAGGCATGAGCGGGGGATGGGCAGCGGGAGGGATAGAGACACGGGGCATGAGAGGGGGTGGGCGGCAGGAGGGATAGAGACACAGGGCATGAGCGGGGAGTGGGCGGTGGGAGGGATAGAGACACGGGGCATGAGCGGGGGGTGGGCGGCGGGAGGGATAGACACACAGGGCATGAGCGGGAGGGAGGGATAGACACACGGGGTATGAGCGGGAGGGAGAGAGACACACAGGGCATGAGCGTGGGGTGGGGGGAGGGAGAGAGACACACGGGGCATGAGCGACGGGTGGGGGGAGGGAGAGAGACACACGGGGCATGAGCGGGGGGTGGGGTGAAG
This sequence comes from Ambystoma mexicanum, assembly GCF_040938575.1. Taxonomy (NCBI): domain Eukaryota; kingdom Metazoa; phylum Chordata; class Amphibia; order Caudata; family Ambystomatidae; genus Ambystoma; species Ambystoma mexicanum. The sequence goes on along the minus strand of NC_090937.1, from coordinate 905,333,831 downwards.
GAGAGAGACACACGGGGCATGAGCGTGGGGTGGGCGGGAGGGGAGAGACACACGGGGCATGAGCGGGGGTGGGGGGAGGGAGAGAGACACACGGGGCATGAGCGGGGGGTGGGTGGGAGAGACACACGGGGCATGAGCGGGGGGTAGGCGGGAGGGGGAGAGATACACGGGGCATGAGCGGGGGTGGCCGGGAGGGGGAGAGACACACGAGGCATGAGCGGGGGTCGGGGGGAGGGAGAGAGACACACGGGGCTGAGCGTGGGGTGGAGGGAGGGAGAGAGACACACAGCGTTCGTGTGCAGGCGGCAGATCCTGCTCCTCGGCCCTCTGCTGGCCACTGTGTGCCGATGGCGTGAGCGGGGGGTTGGAGGAACAGGGGAGACACGGAGCATGAGTGGGGGTGGGGGAACAAGAAGGACACACGGGGCATGAGCGGGGGTGGGAGGAACAGGAGACTGACACGAAAGACTTACTGTGCAGGCGGCAGATCCCGCTCCTGCTGACAAAGCCTCTCATGCGAGGAACAAAGATGGCGGACGTCTCTGAAGCCAGACGCACTGCACGCTTTCACCACATCCAATGAGAGAGCACGTCAGATGTCCGCGGACATCACGCAAGCTGCTTGCCCAATCACCGTCCTGTCCGCGGAGCGAACAGGGAAGTGTGTCCGCGAAGTGAACACAGATATCACTGATTTTTTTCACTTACATTTTTAGTAATTTTTTAAAAAAATACTGGACGGATTTACACCAAATAAAGCAAAGCACGCTTTCTGGACCAAGCCGCCGCTCCTGCCGCACATTTGGTGTAAATCCGTCCAGCAGTTTGGGCTGTAGGCGTGAGCAAAGTTTTTTCCCATTATGTCTATGGGGAAAAAACAAAGTTTTGGGACCCCCTCTATAACTTTTCCCCCCCTGGACGAATCATCACCAAACTTTGCAAATAAATTCAGAATGGGCCATATACTTTTTTTTGCAAAGTTTGGTGAGGATTCGTCCAGGGGGAGCGAAGTTATAAGCTGCCCACAAAGTGCTCTTCCTATGGAAACAACAACTTAACCATAACTACATGGCCACTGCTGTGGCCATGTAATATATCCCTATGCAGATATATAGAAAGGGAGATAGATAGAAACATTCTCTATTTGTTTCTCTCTGTCTCTCGGTCTCTGTCTCCTCTTCTTCTCTGCTGCTGTCCGCATTGGCCAGGTGACTGGCATTAATGAGAACAGGAACAAACAGGCAGGGCTGAATTCCTGAGCTGGGGAAGAAGTGCATTTGGAGCCCCTGAGTATAGGGAAATGGGCTATCAACATCATTCTCTCTTTGCTAGCCTGCTCTGCTGATTAGTTGTTTTGTTCTTTATTGTGTTATAGTTCTTACGAACTTTTCACAAGTATACAACAACATATTAAATAACAGAGGAGAAAAGGGCGAGGCTCAAGGTAAGAGAAATATACAAAGTAAATCAAAATAATTATTCATAAAATTACATATCCATATAACAATAGGTTAAAATATTCAATTGCTGAACATCCAACGACATAAAAATACAACACAATAAAAAATAATAATGTCCTGTTAGCCAAAGATAACAGTTTTCTCCATGTTTGCTCCTAATCTCGAAATCTAATGACTTTTCATTACTTGGATCTATAAACCTCATGTTGCCTAACCTACTGATGATAAGTTAGGATTTCAGCCTGGACATCTTTCACCTGGAGGACATATCACTCAGCCTCAAAATGTTATATTCAAATGCCTGCCATACCCTAACCAGGGCTAAGGACCTCGACATACTACAGCCTGAAAGGCAGTTCAGCCAAAACCTTACACCCTTTAAGTCTAGCAGGCTATCGGCAAGCTGCAAATAATTTTTCACATAAATCTTAGTCATGCTACTACATGAGGTAAGTATATGCCTGAGAAATCCATTCACACCCTCTCTTTTACACAGGCAGCAATTACACTATTCATTTGCGAGACTCATCCATGCCCGTTTGACTTCCATTACCTGTAGTTTTATTAAATGCATTAGCATAAATAGCTCCCTGGCAATGGGGCTTGGAAATTGATATATGTCATTTTGGGCCTTACGATATGGAAAGTATAGCTTAGTATAGGTGCTTAAAGATGGTAAGCTTCCTATATGGCCATGGCAGCAAGCCCAATCCCATTTTAGAGCTTTGTTTTTAAATGTCCTTAACAGGGAACCCAGACCTTCAGACCATTCAGGGCACCATGCCAATCTGGAGACAAATTCCTCATTCCTCGCTCAAAACTCAGATAGAGATCTGTTAGAGCCCCTAATCAATTCCAACCGTAGCAAGCCTAGTATTGATGAGGATTCATTATACATTATTTTTATGAATAGATTACCTTGAATCACATTAATAATTGTGCTCAAAGAAGAAAGACTCAACTCAGTTCAGAGAGCATAAATATGATTTCCCTTTGTAAGACCCAGGATGCGGCGCCAAATGCAACCCTTGAGATGACTGGCCCATAAATCATGATTTACATAGGGGGTTTCCAGTGCATAAGATATACGTGTTGTTAATTTTTGGCAATATAGTGATAAAATCCCAATAAAGCTATATCCTGCACTGGAACTGACAAATTTCCACATTATTACAATAGCTTTGACATGGTGTTTTTTAAAGCCATTCGTTCATTTGGTTGCTTTTCGACCGCATATCCTAGGTACTGATAGTTACACTGATAGTTACACACACTCCCACGTGTTGTAACAATACCTTCTCTGTCATTCTTTACTTTACGATACCATATGAATTTAGATTTATCTAATTTAATAACTAAGTTGTTAATTTTGGCATAATCAATCACTGCATTCGCACTTCTGCAAATCCAATATAGGTGGAATCAAAAATAGCCAGGTTATCAGAATTTGTCAGATATAAAACTCTCAGGTTGTCCAGCTTGGGTGGTAAATTGCCATTATTCATTAGAAAATCCCCCAATTCTGACATAAACAAAATAAATAGAACAATAGGCACCCCTGCTTGGACGCCCCTGGCAATACTTATCGTATCAGACAAATAGCCATAACCATTGAGCTTCACACATGCAGTGTTATTTTCAGGCAATAGTCAGCAGTCCCAAAGTAGATAGTTTGGCATTTTCAACCGCTTTAGTTTATCCCACAATAGAGAACAGTCAATCATGTCAAATGCAGAAGAAAATTCCATGAATAGTATGTTTAATGGTGTAGCAGATTTGCCTCTGGCTTTTCTTATTAATAAGTTAAGAATAAAGATGTTATAGTAAGCAGGGTGACCTTTTCTGATCCCCATCTGGAAGTAGCTTAGAATGTGCCTTTCCTCAATCCATTTTCAATCTTCAATAAATGATACTTGACAAAAATGTAAAGATAGGGATGAAATGGGACACCTTCCATAAATCAGGAATTTGGCAACACTCCACAATTTGCTTAAAAAGAGTAAGCAGAATATGTGCCCAGAGCTCCGGGTTAGTGCACACAAACAAGTTGGAAACACTGTCTGGGCGCGGAGTTCTGGATTTCTTTTGTCTGTTTATATCAACCAAATCGTCCCTATCAAAAAACAAGTTCAAAGGACGAGGAGGAGATAGTGAGCTAAAGGGTTTTTCTCAGCAAATTTATTGTGTAAATACAAATCTCAGTTTTTGCTCGCAATTGGGTTGGCCATATTAGAGTGTATCTGTGACTAGTGGATATTAAATATTCATGTTTGTGAATAACTTCATATAGATCTCTCCAGACTACTGTTTTGACAAGAAAGACAATACTATTTTAACTATCTATTTGTAAGATTCCAATGTCTACATATTTGCTCTGGTTGTCTGTACATTGGTCTTTCACCTTTCTAATCTCTTGTTTCATATTTCTTTTTTTAAAGGGTAGAGCCTTGTCATAATGGTGAGTATGCTTACTTCCCAGCCGCAGTAGAGTACCTTACACTCTAGACAGAAAACAATTAGCAATCAAGCTGATCCACTCTATAATTAAATTAGGGGAGCTACAGTTTGTGTATATCGCTTCCAAATTGCACAAATATCTTGTAATAGCCTCTTTGTTTCTATTTGTCCATCCAATTCTATTCCAGGAATTATTTACTCTAATTTCACCCACACTGTCGTGCTCAAGGGATTTCATGGATAGCCTTCTTATCTTTGCTTTCACTATCCCATGATAACTAAATGCAGAGTGACTTATTGACATATCCTGAACCTTATTAAACAAAGCAATAAAGCAATACTTCCATTCAAATAGTAAATTGTAGATTGACAAAAGAAATGCCTTTATGCCAGGTCTTAGATGCCAGAACGTCATTATTTGTGTAGCCATTAAACATATAAAGACCCAAAATGTTGACCACAAATGCGCTGAGCAGCTTGATTTTAGGCGCTTCTGATCATTTACCAATACCATCACTTCCCCATTTTAATTTGCTGGATAGTTAATACAAGGGGAATTAAAGTTGCACCCAATAATAAGATCTATATCCTGATAATTCATGCTGTCTGAAATGATGCATTCGTAAATTGCCATTTGAATCTCTTCAGTCAGTTCACCCCCGGGGGACTATTTAAATTCAACACCAACATATGCTGGCCATCAAAGAATTTAACATTGACCAGCATAACATTGGGATTATCATAAAGTATCTCAGTTGCCCCCGCCACGAGGGAGGTTGAACACATACTACCATATGGGTAGTCACCTCTCCCCTTTTCTGGCCATTTTATAAAAACTCAGCTATCCATCAAAAATAACCTTGCCAATAAACCAGGTCTCCTGAAATAATATTATATCTGAATCAGAAAACAAACTTGAGAAGCCACCCTACAGGTGACGATGACCACAAGTATTCCAGGAGAAAATGGTAAACTCATTTACTCCCAATGTGATTTAGCTATAATATATTCAGAGATATTAGTTACTTTAGTTTTAGATGATTGTGGTTCAACAGTTGACATTAGCACAGAAGGTGGTATATGTACTGCATTGATGTCTTTACCCTGTGACCGTATTTTCTCATTTAGAACTAGAACTTGGTCTATGCCATATCCCTATTTTTTACAAAGGGGTTGCATTTCCTCTGTCCAGGGCAGGAATTTCAGAATCTTTACACTGCACTCTGGTTACCACAGAGCTAAACCCTTCCATTGGTTGCACAAAATACAGCTCTCCACTCTATCATTTTAAGAGCAGGTAGATAAAGTTCCAAGACGAGACGCCGATTTACTGGTAAAAGGCCATCCTCAAAGAGTCTGGATATAGTGAAAGAGGTAGGAGGTAACCGATGTTGGCTATGCTCTGTGTGCATAATAATAGCGGTAACACCCCCTGCCACTGCATTGCCAAATTCTCTTTCCACCACCCTCTACTAAGAAGGAGCCACTACAGTGGTTTTTACAGACTCCTCCCCAGAGATCTGACTGAATAGTTGCATCTTCCTGACTGTCATACACCATATTTTCTGTATCCTTTTGTTGCGGGGGCTTACTCTGCTGTCCAGTTATCAACCACAAAGTTAAGTTACCCTCCTTGTTCTTGATTCTTTGTGATCTTCTAGCTGCCCTTTTGCATGCCTTCTTCTGTGAAAGTCCTGCCTTGGGAGAACTACGTGGCACTTCAATTATGTTTTTGCCCTTCTTAGTTGATTGAGGGATACTGATTTTGCGCTCTTTTCTTTGAATATTTTTTGTCGTCTATGTTTCTGTTTTCTTGAGATAACCACCTCAAAGCTGGAATCAGACTCGGCAGCTTCCCCTTCCAAGGCATTAGGGGATTGAACGAAAGTGCACTATCTGGGGATCATTTTTCCCCTTGCCCCCACCAACACCAAGGGAGGCGTGATGGTTTTTACTTTAAGGCAGTGGGGCACATTTTTTGCAGAGATCCCAGGGTGTTTATCAATATTGACCTCATTTGTAGGAAACCTTTGTGAGATATATTCAAGTAAGTTAGTCTGTTTCTGGTCTTGTTGCACATGAAATTACAGAGTTTCAAAAGTAACTTAAAGGTGAAATTGATGGCTTTATTCTGTAGGGCTAAACATTTGTTCTACTCTGTCAAGATGGATCAGTTACTCATCCCCTATGATACCCCGACTTTCATCCTCACAAATGACACATTCATTTGGACTGATGGAGCATGCTAACCTTTGAACAACAGTTTGTAAGGATAAGCACAGATTAAGAAAGGAATTGTTCTTGTCTTTCACGGTCGAAGCATTACCTGACCCTGAATTGGTTTCCAGATCTATTGCATGCAAGATAGAATTTTCAGGTGTTACATTTCTTGTGGGCACTTTGAGAGACTTGCCAATCTTTGATGCAACATAAGTATTTACTGTTTTGAAAGGAGGCTACTGTCTGCTACTATCCTCCTGGATGGACAGGTCTTCCGTCTCACAAGCTTGCATAGCTGAGCTTCTTTTTACCACTTTTTACACCTTTTTCCGTTTGTCGTAAATTGTACATTCTTTTTGGCTGCATTTAGAAATTGTAATAACAGATGGTTAATATAGTATTCACACTCAGTGATTACCTATTTCTGGCAATATCCCACAAACACCAATCAGTACTATTGGTTAATGTGCCTTAGCCAAGTCACACACCGTCGCCAAGTTTCGTTCACCGAAATTGTCAGAGTCAGTTTTAAAGGGATGTATGGCAAACGCATGCTGCCTTTAACTGGAGTGATCGCGGGCAATACTATTTAGCTCGTCATGCCATTAAACAACGAGAGCCGATAAAATGTATTTAGTTTGTCTCATATCCAAAGACAAATGAGTGTGCCACAGCAGTTTGTTAAATTGGGCACAAAGATACAATTTACCCTCCTAGAATTCGAGGAGCTTTTCATCTATTACTTCACAATCTAGCAGACTTTTGGCTCTCTATACTTCAGATCTATTTCTTTTACAGGAAAAGTGGTTGACTTCTGCCTTGGGAAATGATGTGTTTACAACATTCCAACAATTAGATCTCTACTCATGAGGGGGGTAGACCGATGTGTGGTCTACTTATGGCCTGTAAAAACAATGTCTTTACCTTTTCAGAACTGCTCTCTAAAGAGAAACAGGGCATACTGATAGTGAGAGTTGGTAAAACCGGTGGTCAGGCAGATTTTTGCTGGAAAGTTGTTAATCTGTACTGGAATCCGCTCGGGTCCAATTTACTTGTGTTCTTGCAGGACCTGTCTGACAGTCTGGTTGAGTTCTCATCTCTCTTCCAATATGATCAAATTATAATAGCGGGTGATTTGAATTCCCAATGTGTGTCAACAAAAAATAAGATCTTGGGTAAAGCAAAATTTTGCACTAAGTATGGTAAAACCTGGCTAAACTTCATGAGGGAATGGGATCTTTTGATGCTCAAAGGAAACGTGGCGGTGGACATCCAAGGTGCACTGACTTGGCACAGGGGACCATCTTTCTCAACGTTAGATTATTTATTTGTAACCCAGAGCATTTTTGACAGATGTCTTAAATTGGAAATTGAGGAGGGGAACAGAGATGACCACGAAATGTTGATAGTAACAATGATTCCAGAAGTTGTAAATATTCCATCTGACCACTTTGGTAATCTTTCCACAAACTCTGCAGGAAATAGTCTGAGAAAATTTGAGAAAGGGGGCTCGATCCTAACTGATAATTTGAGTGAACGAGTCGGGCTGCCTGGTAGTCAGATATCGCAGTGTTGTGAACCGGCCAGAATTCTGACATTCCTATGGCATTTAAGCCCCCCAATTAACTCTGTTCACAAAAAACCAGTGGTACGTAAGCACTTATATGATCATCTAATTCAAGAATAAAAAAGGATTAGACGCCAACAGAGGACGAGATTAGAAAAGTGGGGTTTTGACAAAAAGCACCTGGAACAACATCTAAGAACTCTGAAAAACAACTACAGGAATTGATACGCTCAGATAGGCACTTAATATGCCAACAAGATGGCAAAAAGATGCTAAGTACTCTATCTCTAAGAAATTCTAGAAATATTTGGGTTCTAGTGGGCTCCCTCAATAATCAATTCACTGATAAACTATACTATACTACAGGAAACTATACTACAGGAACTGGTATGGGCCAAGCACTTCTCGTAGGTATATGGATTGTCAGATCTTCTGGTTCCAAAGACTGAGGTGAAGTGTAGGTGGTCCCTATCCTTTTCCTGTGAGAAGATTGAAAACATGATTAAAAAATCATCTACCTGAAGAGCGGCTGGTCCCAACGGATTGAGCAATTCCATACTAAAAAGTAACCCGGTCATCTGGGCTAGGGTGTTAAAATGCCTCTTTGATCAAATCTTGCTGTCCAATCAAACTACCAAACTCTTGGAGATTGTCCATTGTAATTGTCCATTGTCCTATATATAAAAAGGGGGACCGCCTAGCTACTTCTAATTATCGTCCCATCTCATTATTAGAAGCAGATAGTAAAATCTTTGTAGGTCTTATTTTGGATGAGATGGAGAGCTCGGCCAAGAGAAAGGTATCATACCTAAAAACCAAACTGGTTTCAGAAGGGGTCTCTCAACCTCCCTTAATGGGTTGGGTTTCAGTTGTTTAAGTGCAGAATCCTTCATGAAAGGCGGTTTCACTGTTTGTCGCATGGATAGACCTGTCACAGGCGTTTGACACTATTAATAGAAATCTTCTCTGGAAAAAGTTGAACGCTTTGGGGGGGGGGGCCCACAAAACCTCCTTTCTATCCTGATCGAACTCCATCATGACTCATCAATGCGAGTCAGGCTATCTAGATCGCGTGCAGTTGGGTCCAATTAAGATTGAGCGAGGAGTCTGGCAGGAGTGTCTGAGTGCCCCATTTCTCTTTATTCTTTTTATATCTGACCTGAGTCTATGTGTGCAAGATGAAGGACAAATTACTCCAAAAATTGGAGACACTCAAATGAACTGGTTAGCGTATGCTGACAATGTGGTGGTCTTCCACCACTCTCAAGTTGGGCTGCAATGATTACTCTCAGCATTGGTGGGATACACCAAATGTAATGATTTAAAAATCAACCCAAAGAAATCCAGGGTTCTTGTTTTCAAGCACTTAAATCTTACCTCTGGGATTTGGAGAAACGCCAAATTGATATAGTGTCTGAAATTACATATTTGGGGGGGAGTTATTGAAACCTTTGCAACCATGGGCCATCTTCTTGCAATCATTGATCTTAAGGTCCTCAATATGGGGTCACAGATGAAAACAATCCATCCAAAATTGTGTACATTCTCAATCCAACCCCTGATGATGTTTTTTATAGGTAAAGTGGCTCTGATTATTCTGTTTGGCCTAGATTCTAATCCCTTATCCATTAACATAGACTCGGATAAAATAGAGTCCAAACTTTGGAAAAGAACATTGAATTTGCCAATCTGTGTACCCATTGCATGTCTACGGTTTGAACTCGGTTTGACATCTCTTAGGGCTATGATGGAGTGGAAATGGGTATCTATGCTGAGATTAATGTTAGATCCGCCTAAAGGGTCCTTATATGAGGATGTGGCACTATTAATGCAAAAAGGAGGAAATGGGTTCCTCAACAACCTTAGCTTAAAGTGCCAGGATATCTTGCTTAAATCAGACTGCTTGACCAAAATCTTGATCAATAATCCAATGAAAGTCAAAGTCTGTTTGCAACAAATTGACTGGATTTGGACAATTGATCAAATGAGGCTTGCAAATATCCCTGCTTCACATACATGAACAGATAAACCAATGTCTTTTATGCCCCAATATCTCCGGTGATCAGATCTGAATTTCTAAGATTCAGATTAAATTTATTTCCCACGCTGGAAATCCTCTCAATAAGAAATAGAGAGAAGTTTCCTACTGCCCTCTGTGATAGATGCGATGATAATGTAATCCAGTCACTCTATCACCTATTAACAAAATGCTCGGGCATGTGGGCTTTAAGAATGGCAAGATTCAAGTGTTGTGTCCATGATGTTAGGTGGTTGAACTCGGACATATTCTGGGATAGATTATCTTCAGGTAATGAGACTCTTTTGACTTTTGAAGTTGTTGCCGTCTTAAAAGCTCTGGGTTTGGGGGACAATGGTTAATCTCTGATAACAAATTAGCTGCTCAGATTTGAAGAATCTTGGAAAGTGGTGTTGACTGTGATTTGATGACTCTTTGGTCTATATCTGTTTTGTTATTCCCTATTTCGTTGAATATTCCTTGTTTGGAGATGTATTTAGTCTGACTTTTAAGATTGTTGAGGGGCTACGTCCCTCTTATCTTTTCTTTTCTTAAAATGTGTTTATCTTTTTCTGCCTTTTTAGGAATTTTATGATATTTTTATGTTATAAGTCTTAGAACCCATCAACTATTTTTTTTTCCTTTTGTTTATATTAAATGTGGCTATAGCACTATAATAAACAATTTAAGAAAAGATACTATTTAATTCTTCAGGCCATTAAACAAAGGATAAGATGGTATATATTTAAATTGTCTGCTAGCTCAGAAACAAACACATACAACCGGCAGGTCCACGTAATGAAAGCTGGTCTTACTTTGAACTTACTGGTCGGAGCGCCTCACTGTGTAGAATGTTTTCCGGCCAGAGACTGTGGCCCACTCCCCAACTGACCGCCAAAGACCAAAAAGACCACTTTGGATCCACTTCACATCGCTTCAATAGTTTTAAGCACTGCAGGCAGCCGAGCACAATAGGCACCTCCCAGTGTAATGCAGTGACTGTGAACAGACTCTGCTGGAAAGACAACTTTGGATCCACTGATCAGTAGGGCCACACTAAAGTGTGTTGCTGTCACCTGAGATTTGCATAGCATAGCGGGGCCATCCCCCATTGCCCACCCCTTTTCTTGGGGCATAAGACATCATGCAATAGATACACATACCTGAGAATAATGAGGACAACTGGTGTATATTTGGAAACACAAGATTACATTTATTGGAGTCATACAGCAATACAGGGGGCAGTCCCAGTCCTAAGTAAATTAACATCCTTAGACTTCTAAGGTAGTCCCTTAGTTGAGCATTGTCATTGCCATAAGGTCCCGGGGACACTTGTCACTTCCGGTTTGCAGAGTAGCAGACGTATGCCTCTGATTCGTCAATTTCGTTTTGCATCGTAGTGGACATACACCTCTGATTTGTCACTTCCGGTTTTGAGAGTAGTGGGCATACGCCTCTGATTGTAACTGTCAAACAGTAATTCTTTGGGACCACTGAATCACATTGACAAGGAGTCTCACCTGTCCCTAAAGGACTCAGTGCCCCTCATCCAAATTTGATTAGAGTGTGGCATTCGGGAAACCACCCATGGCCGAAACCGCAGCGTCCTTCTCCTCCTCCTCCCCAGCTAAGACTACCCCATAACTCCAACTGTGAAAGAAAAAAGAAAATTAGCAACCTTTATAAAAGCATGAAAAAAACAACCTAGAAACGTACACACTTTGAAGTCCGCTGAAAAGCAATAGAATTCCACCTTAACTTTAATGGGCAAACTAAAATTTATAATACACAAACATAATCCTTGCTTGCATGTCACTTGCACTAAAAAACCCATAACCATCCATAACTTCTTATACGGGCTCTGGGTATCCTACAAATTAGCAACCGTTACAAAAGCATGAACAAAACAACCTGAAACGTACACCCTTCGAAGTCCAATGAAAAGCAAAAGAAATCCAAATCCTTAATTCCAATGGGTGAACTAAACTTTATAATAAGCAAACATAATCGTTAATTACCTATCACTTGCACTAAAAACCACCGAACCACTTCGTAAATTCTTCTGCGGGCTCCTGACATTCTACTAGAATGGAGAGGGCAGGTGGGTCTTTAGGCGAGGGGGCTACAGACAGAGAATGGGCTGCTGCACAGTCCGCCCACCCCTATATGTGCCCCCAGATACCAGAGACCAGCCGCATGCGGCTGAGCCCGGCGATGCCCCTTCCTTCCAAGGAGGAGGCGTGTTGGGGTGCCCCTGAAAGGGGGTGACCAGAAGGGCGGCTTGCTATGCAGGCTGTCCTGGTAGTGCCCCCTGTGGGGTCCCGACATCCCCTTAGCGGGACCATCCCCAACTGCCCACCCCTTTTCTGGGGGCATAAGACATCATGCAATAGATACACATACCTGAGAATAATGAAGACAACTGGTGTATATTTGGAAACACAAGATCACATTTATTGGAGTCATACAGCAATACAGGGGGCTGTCCCAGCCCTAAGTAAATTCACATCCTTAGACTTCTAATGTAGCCCCTTAGTCGGGCATTGTCATTGTCATAAGGTCCCGGGGACACTTGTCACTCCCGGTTTGCAGAGTAGCAGATATACGCCTCTGACTCGTCACTTACGGTTTGCAGAGCAGCGGAAAAAAGCCTCTGAATGTAACTGTCAAACAGTAATTCTTCGGGACCACTGTATCTAGTTGACGAGGAGTCTCAACTGTCCCTAAAGGATTCAGTGCCCATCGTCCAAATTTAGGTCGAGTGCGGCCATCGGGAAACCGCCCATGGCCAAAACCACAGCATCCTTCTCCTCCTCCTCCCCGGCTAAGCCTGCCCCGTAACTCTGCCATGCTTTGGGGTGGCCCTAGCTGCCCCCAATACCCCCACTAACCTTTGACTTTATCTACACTCCTCGTCTCTGATTAGCAAATCCTGGCCTCAAGGTGCTGACCACAACCACAAGATCTTTTTGCGTGTGCTAACACAAATACCTTCCTTGAGGGCCTCTGGTATCTTACTGCCAGGACGGTCACTCCCATACACTTTGTATGTATCTATCCTGTTACAGTCCCAGCGAGAATGGCCCTCCTCTGGTTTCCAATTGCCAGATCAGTCAAACCCACTACCTTTGTATGGATCACTCCTGTTTCTGTTCCTGTGAGGGTGGCCCCCCGCCAGTATCCAACTGCCAGCAATCGCTCACATACCCTATGTTTGGATCACTATGTCACTACTCTTCCGAGCACGGTCCAGCTCTAGACTGTGCCCGCCAAGTCAAGTCCCCCATCACTGCCCCACATATCTTGGGACAGATATACTCCACATCCTCCTTTTGGGTGTCCCCAAGGCACATTAGTTTACCAAATGTGCCCAGTTTTTTGTGGACATAACCTTAATCCTAGCGGGGCTATACTAACCATGCAGCTATGGCTGGGTAGTGTGACCCAAGGGAAATTGTACGTTTATCAGCGGGGGCGCTCTGTCACCTGTGGTGCCACTCATCACTAGCTGGCTTATTCCTCCCGTGTGCTCACTCCCTAAGCAATCCCCCGACCTGACCCTATTTCTTCAATTGATAATCGGCCCAAGTCATAACGTAACCATTTCCCATCATACTGGCTGGCATTCCAACCCTAGGCCGCCACATGCTTTTCTGCTCACATTTCCCAGGATCCCTGTTTCCGGTTCTAATACCTATTGTATGGCACTGTGGCAGTAATACCTATTGCACGGCACTGTGGCACCTGGGCCCCCGTAACAGCGCACACCTCCGAATCCAGGGTCCCTGACCTGTGGCTAAGACCATATTTGCCAAAATTACCATTGCACTTAAAATCACTGTCCAATATTACATTGTAGCTAAACAGGCCATCCTGGGGGCACCTCCACCTGTGGTGCCTGACCAACTGGTCAACCATAACTTACCTACCGCCCTGAAAGATATTAAAAGGACCGGTCTGTCAACACTACTTAATGCCCAAGTCTCACAGCCTTAACCTGGGGTGGAGTTTAATACGGTCTCAAGTTTCGTTTTTCTGAGACCTTAGTTGTTTTTTTTTTAAAACAGCCCTGGTGCTGAGAATGCCATAATTACATGCAGGTGGGCCAAGTATCCATTGTGCTATTGATGTCCTGCTGACCAACCGAACATCTGGCAACAATGTGCATGCTTTCCTCAGTTGCATTGTAACCAAATGTTCTCATTGTCAGTACACTTAAGCATCCTTCCCGTCTTACGCTGAGCCTGTACCCTGTGGGAGTGTCCCACACCTTACCAAATATCAATGCAGCTCTGTTGTACTCATAGCCATAATCCAGAGACCAACCTGAAGCGGTCCTCCTTGTCCTTAGATATCTCCAATTCCTATGACAGTACGTAAACACAAGTCTGTTAATTATAGACACTGCAAGTGTTCCGGACAATTCCCCCCCAATCGGGCCCCGTTAATGATGGACCCTCTGGCGAGTCAGTAATTTACATTTCCACTATCCTTTCGTCCATACCCCCTTGCATAAGGAACAAACAGCAAATCATAATATCTACCTTCCAGACTTAACGACAAATTGAGGTTGACATCTGAAGCCCTATGGGTCCTTTTGGCGGGTGCTCACCGTATGCTATAGTGGCCTAATTTGACCGAACTGCAGATCAGATGGGCACGCCCAAAGCTGAAAAGCTCCAAAGCACCGGAATGAATACAGCAAATGTATTGTACCTGAGTTGCACCTGCAAACCTTACCAATATTTCCTTGCTCCTCCTTTGTCCATGACAGGCCTGCCAATGTTCCTTTACCTTTCCACAATGACCTTGTATTTAGCATGTAAAACAAATCTTTATTGCTGTGAAGTAAAATATGCAACCTTCAGCCCCCCCAATACTCCTACTTCTTGACTTTCACCTTGTGTATAGGCGCATTATATATACCCGATAAACCACCAACAAATGTACCATAAAGTAAAAAGGGGGTGAACTTTGTCTTGTGTACAGCCCCATTATAAACGGAAAAAAACATCAGCCATATGCACCCAATTGAATTAAGTGCATCGTAGAGTTTAACATTGGTGTGCACCAATGCAGGCTTCCGATGTCATGGTACACCTCCGCTTTCCCCAGTTGGGTAATATTATCGTGCACACGGAGGAGGTGTGGGGTCCTATTCAATATGCTGGTTGTGGGCATCCCTTGGATAGAGCAGACAACAGTCTCAGACACCTGCAGGTCTAATTTTACAATGGCTTCTTATTATATGAGACGACTGGTACGTCGGGAGCCAAAACACTCAATTGCCACTGATAGCAGAACGAATATTTACCAGCCAGCGGCTGGTGTAGAGGACCGCTGTTCAAAATGCAAGTCTAGCAATGTCCTCAGAAGGCAAAGGGTAGAGAACTGCAATGCCGCCGCCAGTGCACAATCCACTGAACCATCTCAGCTTTTTAAACCAGACAGTGAACCTGGCCATTATTAGAGTCATGACGATATTACTGTGGTGTCAATTGTTCATATTGGGCACTTATATCTATAATTTTCACTGTGCTTGTTTAAACCACAACAATTCAGAACACAGGCCGCTCCTTCCAGTACCAGTTAGTCTCTCATTATACAAACCTATCTGCCGGTATGTATGCCCCACTGACCTGCCAGTCCTATTCCAAACAATGAAAGCAGGCAGTTGGGGGCGAGGGGGTGTATTTAATTTGAGACCGCCACACATCCTCAACCTTTTTGTTGTGCATTTATGAAGCATATTAATTCAGTGACCTTGGTCATATTACCATACTTTTTACCTATATTGCAAAAGCAGACGCTTCCTGAACTTCAATGCCTAGCAATCCCGTCTCCGCCAGCTTATAAATCCCAAGGTTGGGGCTGGTGCCGCCAACACCGCATGATACTGGCCCACAAAACCTGACTGGTCATAAAATTGCAAGTGGCTGGTGTGGAGGACCGTCGCTCAACCCACCGAGCTATCAGCTCTTTAAACCAAAAAGTTAATATGACCATAGTCTGAGTCCTCTCCCCATCCAAACTGTCTGTGCTGAACAATACTATCCCAGTTATACCTATCGGGAGATAATCCATAAGCAATCCATTCCTTTGCTCAATAGGTTCCTCAATCTACAGTGAATTCATACTGTTTGTATTGGGTCCTTTAGTTGGTATGATCATATTCTTCCTAAAAACATATAATTAAACGCCATGTCACTCTCAATTCGAATCCCATTTTGGTTACAGACTTCCTAACTTCCTAAGACTTGTATATATTTATATTCTTACCTCCTATGGGAGATTATGAGTTTAGTGTCTGCTCCCTTGATTCTGCCCCAGCCTTAACAGTGTGTTGATGCCTCTGTGATTATCCTCAAATTAAAATAATGATAAGGTATTTCAAAAGGGAATCCCCATATGCCTTCTCCCCATCTTACCTCCTGACTATATGAGGACATCAGTGCTCACCTAATGTGGACATCTCTCTGCCATGCTGAGTAGCTGTTCTGAACCACGAGAAATGCGGAATTCAAAATGGCTGCTATTTATGGCCGCGTCATCACATTGGTGCGTGATGACATCATCAATGTTTACATAACGTCACGTCGTGAGGTTAGTGATGCTTTAACTTCAAATCGAAGGGTGTTAATTATGTGTAGCCATTGGTTCTTCGAAAATGTGAATCCATTATCTTGTAATACTCTATTGCATTAGGTACCCCATATCCTAATCATTCCTGAATGCTTATACTTAGGCAGATGTCAAACCATATATTTTAAATATGTGCATGATACCTTTCAGCAATTTTAGAAAATGACTGTTCCCTACTTTTTCGATCTGTAGAATTATTCAACAATTCTTTATCATAACTTTGTCTACGTGTATCAGCCTGGTAACAATTAATCTCAGTGGATGGTTTCCCTTTACCCCTGTTCATTTTTGAAGTTGTAGTTTCTGGGGGCAGAATTGATGGCAGCTTGCCATTTAAAGGGCGGGGCTCAGACTGGTAGAATTAGTCAAAAATTCTGCTAAAAATATAATCAAATGTGGTTGTTTATTGAACACACATAGGGTGTGCAAGGGACGGGAGTATTCCACTAGACTGTGGACTTCTGCTGCTTTTTACCTCCACTGTACCTTGACAGACACAAACAAGAGCTGTCCTTTCCTGCAATCTTTAAACCTCTTTTCTGCACAGAGAAATACATAAATATTAGCACCAGATTGAATACATTTGGTTTGAACCTGTGTTTGTGGTGCCTCGCCATACTCCCCTGTCATGTACCTTGTACAGGCTCTTGAAATCAAAATCCCTCTCCATATTTCAATGGAATCTCCCCAGCACGACATACATTTACCTCCCTCATAAACCCACGATTTCATTTCAAAGGTGAGACTCCAGCAATAAAACTAACCCCTTGAGCAGCATACAGCGCAATACTACTGAACCCGGATTTCCACACTGCGTGATGGAAACTGCGTTGCTCTGCGTCATTCTGTTTCCAAATTGGGCACATTACCACTGTTAAATCTGTCTCCAAAATGTGACACAGCAAAGCACATGAGAATGAAAAAGATGCAGCCCTGTACTTCCATTCAAATCACTGAACAAAACTCGCCACTGTGCGTCCCCTGGTAACGTTCTTAATTCCTCCTATGTGTGTATCCTTCACGCTCCCGCAGCTGGCTACCAAACGAGGGAAGAAACAAAGTAGTAGCACACAACCCACATCGTGGACTCCCAAACTTGGTGCAAACCCAGCAGGCCGCCACACACGAAAGTGCCAACAAGGTGGCCAGACTGCAGGTATGGTATATTTAACAAAAAACCCCAATGAGGCACGGAAAACCCGTGCCTTCATTTAAAAGTCCTTAAAAACACAACTTAATTAATATTGCCACGTACAGCAGTCGCTCCCAAGCCTAAACATAGAACATTTACATGACCGTAAGGCCTGCGCTGGTGACGGACCACAAAGGACACAAAAAATGTCTACATTATTTACACATTAGCACGCGGTACGCAGGCCGCAAAGCATAAACCTACTCGCATCACGCAATCCTGAAAGGCCATGTTACCTAAATTGGTAGTCGCCCCAACATGGGACGGCGAATCTGTGCCTTATTTAAAATGCCTTAAAACAAAATGTATAGTAGTCGTGCCAGGAATTGCCCATGCGGCACGGCGGTCGCAAATATAAACCCCCTCAAATCCCTTTAAAAGACCACTTGTCCTGACAAAAATTACCACATCCAATCCTGCCCGCATCCAATCCTGCCCGGGGGCACGGCAACCAGACCAGGAGTTTAAGCTGCAGCTGAACTATAAGCCCCGCCGGTGCGGCAACCGGGTGGCAAAGTAGTAAAATAAACCAAGCGCTGTAACCAAACAAGCACATGGTCTACAAGCCCCGCCGGTGCCGCGACCGAGCGGAAACGTAGTAAAAATAATCAAAGCACTGTAACCAAACATGCACATGAGCTACAAGCCCCGCCGGCACGGCGACCGGGAGGGAACATAGTAAATTAAACCAAGCACTTGTTCTTAAACCTGTACATAGCAAACATAGTACATAGCACTATGACCAGGCATGGGCAAGACCCGCAAGCTCCACCGGCATGTCGACCGGTGCAAGCATAGTAAAGTAAACCAGGCACTCTCATTGAACATGCACATGGTCGACAAGCCCCGCTGGCGCCGGGGCGAGGGCGGAACCATAGCAAACAAAATCAAACAAGCGAACATGTAAGAAATAAAATGACGCCCAGTGGTACTGCAGCCAGACCTGGGATATAAACCTATGGTACATGTTCCACACGACCGCTGGTGCGGCGACCGGACAACAACAATAAGACACGTTCCAAACCCCCCATCTCCCTCTGTAGCACAGCGCCCCGGTGCAGGCCACAAGGCCCGTACCCATACCTACCACACAATGGGAAATCCGACGCGCGATCACGACAAGTTTTCAGGTGGGGGGCTGCAGACAGAGGCTGGGCTGTGCAGTCCCCCCACCCTTAAATATGCCCCCCGGAGACTAGCCGGATGCGGCTGGGCGCGGGGACGCCCCTTCATCCCAAGGAAGAGGCGAGGTGGGGGTGCCCAAAAGGGGGTGGCTAGAAGGGTGGGCCGCTATGCAGGTGTGCCTCTAGCACCCTCTGCTAGGGTTGGAGATTCCCTGAGCAGAGGGTGGCAGAGAGCTATATCCAAGATCATTGTTCGTACCTTCATTCATTGCAAACACGACACTAGGACACTAGTTTCAGCAATCCAAGTTACATTAGGGACCAAGTGAGCTGCGTTTCAGACTAGTACTACCATTCTATTGCAGCCACTGGAAAAGGTCTCCAGGGTCCTGGAATGATGGAGACTTTCTGCCCTCTATTCATTAGTGCAGGTATGGACGGCCAACTGTTGCTTTGCTTCATGTTGCAATGCTTTTTCTGATAGGCTGTACCTTGCCTTCCAATTAGGTATCATCCACTAAAAGATGCAGTGGTCTCCTTATTTCCCTGAAAAATACCAATTTAAAATCTAAAGCTTAGAAGTAGCTGTTTCCTTTCTTTTCCAGTCTGAAGAGCATCAAACAATATCAGGGGAGCTCAATAGCAGATCCGTGACCTCATTGATAGAATATTGACTGAAATCACTTATTTCTGTTCCATCTTATTGCTGTCAGCTTGCTACATTTCTTGAAAAGATGCAAAGGGTGTATGCCAGAACCAGCGACTCCATGTGTGGATAACTTGCCTCCTGTGATGATAGTCAATGAGAAGAAAAACGGATAGGAAATATTGCAGCTGCTTCTGATGGTTTGATGGGCTGAATAACACCCTGAGAGCGGCCCGAATCAGCAGAGTTGGAAGAGGACATCTCTCTTCAGCCTGATTTCATTTTTATGGAGTCCGTGCAGTATTTAAACTGCGCGATAAGAAGGCAGGAGATAAACATTTTATCGGCTTGCTATTTCTTTTTGGATTTGTCAAAGGAAGCATGTCAGGGTTCTCCTGCTGAAAGATCTCCATGTGCTGAGCTCGCCACAGTAGCCCGCAGTACCCAGGTGTGGGAAGTGCAGGCTGAAGGCCAAAGCGGCAGAGTGAAACATGGAAATACTCTGTGCACCGCTTCCCCACACATATGCAGGTGGTACTAATGGATTTCATTGTGTGACAGCTTTCGCTGGCATAACTCGTAGATCATTGCAAAATAGCTTTCATGGTTCCCATCCTGGGCCCGGATCGGGAGACAGTCAGCATCTAACTACATTTATAAATTCCTATGCAAGCCAGGGTGCTAGAAGGTTCTGTGATATTATGCAGTCGATAACTCAGACCCTCCAGACAGTCTATTATACGTGAATGTATTTGTCTCAACCCTGCTGTAAATGGATTGTTTGAATGATAGAGTCAGCAATACCTTAAAATATACTATTCTATACAGAACAGTGCATTTTTCACCATCATGTCATTGCAGTGCTCATGTATGACATTGTTAGGCATATAACATATCATGTGTTTCTTTCCTGAAACTAGACCAGGACTTTATATATCTGCTTGTTGACAAATTACTTTCAGGCAGTCTTTGCATTCTAAGTACGTGCACGTTTTGAAACACAATTCTCTACACAATCCAGTCGTTCCTTCTTTGTCTAGAGTCAAGCTTTCTGATGGTGGACCGTCATTCATGGATACATTACTATCTGTTGCAATCTACCAGAATATATCAAACAACTTGTGACGCTCCTTGAAGACTAATGTCCGGTCTGCGGAAATTGAACGTATTGGTTTAGGACTGGTGTTGGCTGCACCTACCTTTGAATCTGTACTTCCTGCAAGCACTTTGTAAATACATTGTATCAAGTATTCTTCTTAATGTATGCTTTGTGGGTATAACAGTGTCAGTGTATCTTCTCTATGAATGCTCACGGTGCAGTGAGTTTTTGCAGGGAATAACTATGAATGGTTCTGTGTTCCCCTGTAGAAGGTTATTGCGTGCCACGTCTAAGCAAGGCCTAGGAGTACTTGGATTACAAAAGATAGACGTTCTGATAGATAAAGCTAGTGTTTATTTGTATTTATTGTTTTATATAGTGCCTAAATCCAAGGCGCTTTACAGTTAACATCAAGAACACATTAAACATGGAACAGTAGAAGCAATAACAGTAAACATGAATCAAACCAGAAAATCGGCATGTAGAACAATTTACATAAGAAAAGGGGAATGGAGAGGAAGGGGTTGGGAAGGAGGGAAGAGGGAGAGAAAGTAGTGAGTGAAGTGAAGAGTAGGAGAATTTAGAAGAGAAGGTTAAAGTTAAAGAGAACACAAGGAAGGGTACTAGAGGGAGGGAGAGAAGGGTGAGAGGGGGAAGGAAGTCAGGGAGGGGAATGAAGAAGGAAATATTTCAATGAGGAGCAGAAGGAGGAATAGGTAAGGGAGGAGCAGATAGATATGGTAGGGAGTTCCAGTGTAAGGGGCCAAGGAGCTGAAAAGAGCGGAAACGAGAGAAGGCACAAGGGGGTGGGGGAACCAAGAGTAAGAGGAGATCAGCGGAACGAAAAGAGCGAGAGGGCGTGTAGAAGGACAGAAGAGAGGAGAGGCAAGGAGGAGCAAGGTCGTGAAGTGATTTGTAGACAAGACAAGGGAAGTGGAATTTAAGTTGGGAGTGGAAAGGAAGCCAACCTAAGTGAGAAAGGGAGTTGGAAATGGAGTCATGAGGGGAGAGAAGACAGAGGGTGCGGATGGCGCAGTGGTAAAGGGATTTGTGGGGTGCAAAATGGGAAGCAGGGAGACCTAAGAAGAAAGAAGAACAATAGAAAAGGTGAGAAAAAATGAGGGAGGAAATTAAGAGTTTAGTAGACCAGGGTGACATTAGAGAGGGATGATGGCTTCTTCCATTGGACAGCTCTGCTTCTGGTTAGAAGAGTACATGTTGTTATGGTGCAATGTGGCACATGTCTTCCCCCTTTACTGCCTGTACATTACAGGCAAGGCCTAACCCAAGACAACCATTATGAATGGTGGTAATTTATTTATTTAATTTGCATTTGTAAAGCATGCTAAACCCACAGGCATCGAGGCGCTGATTACAGGAAGCTGGTGGTGGGGGATTGATAGAAGAGAAGAGGAGGGATGGGGAAAGTGTAGCAGGGATGCTGCTGGATCTCAGAGTGCTACATTACAGCAGTGTATATTCACTCCAGACACTGGCCCATACGGGGCCTCTGTCAGACATATCCCTTGCATTCCCTCGAATTGTAAGCTCTCAGATGGAGACTGGTGACACCTTGGCCCTGAATAGGAAAGGAAACATGTTTTACTACAGTGTGTCTGATAGGCAGATATTAGCACTTTACTGGCTAGGTTCTGGCGATCAGACCAATTAACATACATTAGGACAATCACATCCTCATTGAAAAAGCTAGCCCATCTTCTTTACTAGGCTTGGCTTGCGTCAGCCACACCTCTTCCCACTACCCAGTAAGAGTAGGAAAGGTATTTTGGAACTATCCATGTTAGAGGAATAGGAAGGAACTATCAAGTTAACAGTAGCATTTGGAAGGACCAGAGCAAGCACCCTCATTTATTTAGACCAGTCCTTTTTCCCTTGATAGTATGAGTTTCTTTTTGGAATAGCTATGTTTCAGGAAAGCTCTTTGAGGTCATGTGCCTTTCTGACATTAGTGCCATTTACTTCCTGTGGGATTTTGGTGAGGAAAACCGCTCTGTCCCCACAGCTGCCAGCTGAACTGTAGGTTGATAAAGCTCAGCTTCCTATAATGGTGGTGGTCTTTGAATAGAGAAGGGATCAGGTATTGTTGAGAGTCTGTCTCACCTGTACTCACGATCATCTGTATCTCATCTTTGGTGGGATTTGATGAGCCAGTGTTCCCTACAGTAGTTCTCTCCTGGTTCCTGAGATCTTTCCACAGCGATAGGCAAAGGATCCGCACATTGAGAATGTATCACTGAACAAGTGCTCAGTCTTGCAGAAACAAGCCGGCAGTGACATTTCCTGGTGACTAGAAATAGTCTGACTGTCCAATGGGTCAACAATAAAAAGCAAAGCAGGTAAGTTTGAAAATAATGTTAGTACATCATCTGAGCATTATCATTGAGACATCATGTGTCCCCCTTTATGTTTATGTTTATGTTTAACATTTATATAGCGCAACAAGGTACCCTAAGGCTTAAGGGCGCTGTGAAACGTAAAACAAAACAAACAGAACTAAAACAGAAAAGGCGGACCTGAGTCCAAAATAGACTCCAGAGCATGAATCAAACACACACAGGATCAGGCAAGAGTCAGAAGTGATTTATGCAAAAGGAGCGGTTTTCAGCCCCTTTTTAAATATTTCCGTTGAAGAAGTGGTCCTCAATATGGCTGCTAGCGAATTCCACTTAAGGGGGGCTGCCGAGGAGAATGCTGAGTCCCTGGATTTTTTTGTTTTCAAACGTGGCATAGCCAAGGTGTTGGAATCATCCGATCGAAGGGATCTAATGTTGTTTTTTACCATGACTAATTCTTTCAGATAGAGTGGCATGACTCCATGTATGCATTTATGTGTGATGAGGAGAAGCCTGAACACAACCCTGGCCTGCACAGGTAACCAGTGTAAACTACGCCGAGCATCCGACACGTGATCTCTTCTAGACAGACCTTTCACTACCCTAACTGCACCATTCTGTATGACCTGTAACCTATGAACGTCCAATAACGCCAACCCCACAAGGAGACTACAACAATAGTCGATCTTAGATCCAATTATGGCTTTTGCCAGGGTTTTGGAGTTTGATTCTGAGATAAAAGGTCTAAGGCAGTGAAATATCATGAGAAAATATGAGGCCGATGAAACGAGACTATTCACTTGGGCACTCATATTCAGATTTTTGTCGAGATAAATGCCGAGGGTTTTTACCTTGCTCATGACCTCAATATGGCAGCTATCTATGAGAAACGACTTATGGCTAGGTCCTAACTTCTCTAATTTGGACTCTGAGCCGATAAGTAAAAGCTCTGTTTTGGCGCTATTAATGGCTACGCCATTTATCACCATCCAATTTTGAATTTTTTATAGAACTCATTAATTCTTTGTTCATCTTCCACATGGAATCCGGATATGGGGATGACACATTGAGTGTCATCCACATAATTTGCAGATATGATCCCCTCTTTCTCCAGCATCTAGAAGAAGGGGATCATAAATATATTATAGAAGCACAGTGACATGCAGGCTCCTTGAGGGACCCCGTACGTAAGTACTGTCGGTTTTGCTTCGGCGATGTCACTGGCCACTCTATTTTGTCTGTTCTTCAGAAAGGAGATGACCCAATTTGTTGATTCGTCAGAGAAATTGACATTCCTCTTTAGCCTGGTGGACAGTATGGTATGGTCCACCAGGTCAAAGGCAGCCGAGAGATCTAAAATCATAAGGAGTGAGATGTGACCAACATCCATCCTCTGCAGGAGATGAGATTTAAGGGCCAAGAAGGCCGTCTCTGTACCATGATTCAGACAAAATCCTGATTGATATTTATGATAAATGTGGTTTTGCTCCAAAAAGATGGCAATCTGATTATAGGCAACTCTGTCCACGATCTTCAACAGAAAAGTAGTGTTAGTAATAGGCCTATAATTAGAAGCAGTGAGAGGACAGACATTAGGTTTTTTTTTAACAATGGACTAATCCATGCCTTTTTTATATTGCCGGGAACTTCATTAACTAAAAGGGAAGCATTAACCTTCTGGGCACCTCACACAATGCAACAATGTAGCTGCTCCAAAGACCAATGCAGAAGCCATCTGGAAAAGACACACAGCCATGTTAATCCCTCATCAGTCTCCTGGATCATACAACAGGTTCAGTTGTCTAACCAGCTTCTAACACCTTGCAGCTGCTGAGTTAATGTTATTTTCTACTCTGGAAACTTAGACTGTGAGTAAGCATTAGCCTCTAAAACTCTGTAGGTCCTCAACTTGTAATACCCCAATAACGCTAGACTGTTTACGGTCAGGGCTGCACACAATGTCAGAAACTGCCTGGTGCAGACAACCTTTATACTTATTTTTTTTGCATTCACAGACAGACATGCTTTGGCTTATCCCAGTGAAAAGTAGTTTATGGAGGAGCATGTTTATGGGATAACACCAGGCCATTGGTTTTTGGATTGACTTTGGTACCCAGGATTAGGGGGTCATCAAAGAACCCCAGTTCCCATAGATGGAATAATGCATGCATCCTTTAAATGAGGTGACTTGTCCTAACGCTAATCCTCCAGCCTCCCCAGTTACCCATTCATCGGTTTCCACATTCCAATGTTATTCCATTTGATTTTTATATCTATCTTTTTTAATCTGCATACCGTTAGACTCCTTTGTCTTAGTGACTTAGGGTTTCAAAAATTATTTCAGTATAGTGTCTTGAATTTAACGTTCTGCTGTTGTGTACAGAAACGCTTTCTGTTATACAACGAATGCCTAACTGTGCCTGCATCTGTTATTGCCTTCATCGTTTTGGGTAACATACTACCTCCGAAAATGTACACAAACATCAGCATGCGGCTCTCACAATGTACTGTTAGATGGAACCTTAAAAGCGGCTGTTGCATTGGTTCATTTTATACCATGCTCACTATAACTCTGCTCCTCTAGTCCCTCAGTAAAGAGACAAGAAACCTTCTCCCTGCTATATCATCCGTATGAAAATGCCCACACAGTTCTTAGCAGGATGCGGTTTAATCGGACGGTGGTGCCTTGCACTGTGCACATTTCTACACAGCTTGCAAATCTCCCGATATCAATTCTGTTCCCATTACTGAATGCTGGGTGAGAGAAGGTGCATCCCAACTTATAGACATCATTTTATAGATACAACCACCCCCTCCCTATCTTTTTGTCTTCCTCATTCAGATCACAGACCTATAGAATATATCAGAAACATGCTTTTTTATTTTTTATTATTGCAAAGCATTTGATTATTTTCCCCAGAAAAATTCAGATAAAAGTCATGACTGCTGATATAATCCCTAGACAGAGTTTATCATTTAAATCCATGTCATAGGTAGGATAATATGGTCTTGGAGAGTGTCCTTTTTCCAATAATGTTGGCCTTGCTGGGTGTGGCTCTGTAAAAAAGATGGGTTTGTGGGGGGTGTTAGAGGAATATAGGGAGATTCAGATTCAGACATACTTTGTGTCGAAGTACCCCTTACCTGTGCGGCAGCAAGCATTCTCTGTGATCAGGGAGAGAAAAGAGGCTGGGCAGGTTATCCGTAATGGAGATCTTAGGGTTGTGAGGGCTGCAGTGGATGCCGTGTGAGTGTTCATTGCAGCAGGAGAGGGTGGGAGGCTGTGATTACTACTCCAAACCTTGTGGATTGCCGGATATATAGGGTATGCGTTTGATATAAACAATGCAGGACTACAGCAATGATGGTGTTAGTGTGGTCTGAAACATAGGGAAAATGAGGGAAGGTCATGAGAGCCCAGCAAAACCGTACTCAGTCACAAGATGGGATCCTTCCTTGGTTCCAGGGGTTGTGTTCTGGTTTGAACATTGTAAGAAGGGGATAAGCTTTCAGGCAAGGGTATAAGAGTTGTGGTCTGTTGATGGAAAGTGTAAACTCGTTGTTCAGTTATGGATAGCTGGTGATAGCAGTTAGTGGAAAAGTCATATCTTTAACTTTTTCCAGAAAGTCCAATTGTCCTCTTCCATTTTAAGTTAGATGGAAAGTGAGTTCCATAATTTGGTAGCCAGTAGCTATGAAGAAGATCATCGGTCCCTTTTTCTGCTTAAGTAAGAAACTGTTACCAAATCATCATAACTGGGCTTTAAAACATTTGAGAATTTGTGCTGCTTTGACTTCATTATGAAGGTAACTGGGCCATTTCCATGGTAAGTATCGTGGGCGATGCACAGAATTTTGAGTTGTATTATTTTCTTGACTGGGAACCAAAGGGGACCAGCAGAGAATTTGCAGCACCATGGTAATGTGTTCAAACGTTTTCATTCAAAAGAGTAGTCAGGCTGTTGCATTTTGGACTCTCTGGAGTTTTTCCTTCAGGTATTATGTGAAGCCAAGATCCAGGGTGTTTGCAAAGCACAGTGTTGACAGTACCAGTATATCAAAGCCATGGCCCTATAGATAAAGACTGTGTGATGCACCGTAGAGTTGTAAATTCAAAATGCTACTACTGACATTTGGCTCTCACCTGTGGCTGAAGTGTGTGGCCACAGTCCATTGTTGTTCTTAGGTTCTTTACTGAGGATGACGGTACTTGGGATGGGCCCATCTAGTTGGGCCAAGTAATTGAGGCGGTATTTGTTGCAACTGCAATGCAGATCACAAGCTCTGTTTAGGGTGTGTGCAGGGGGTAAATCTTTAATCTGTTGTCACCTATGCACTCACCTGTGTGAGGCATATTTTTAGGTTAATTGACTCCTTTCAGGATTTCTTTTAAGGTTTGTAGTGTATCTGTATGTCATTGTCGTAACTTCATCAGGTTGATGTGTTCCAGTGGGGGAGTCATGAAAATGTTGAACAGGAGGGGAATCCTTGAGATACTCCACAGGTTAGAAGGTGTTGCAGAATCTGTAGAGAGCAATGATGGCTGTTTCAGTTCTTCCCTTGGAAAGGAGGTGATCGAGTGTAGAGCAGCTGCTTTTATTCCAATGTCGTCTTCTCTCATTTGAAGAATGTTGTGCTGATGGTGGCAAACGCTGCTGAGATGTCTAGTAGGAGTAGAGCATTCTCCGAGTTGTAACCCGCATTGTTCTTAAGCATAACTCAGATTGTGAAGTGGTCCCAGATCAGGCGGTGTATGATTCTTTCCAGAATTGTACACATGAAATGAGTGTTTGAGATGAAGCAGCACCTTGTCAGGTTGGTTATGTCAGCTCTGTGTTTTTTGAGATGTGGCCTGAGAAAAGCTGACTTCAAACACAGTCCAACACACACAGTAGTGATTGAGCCCATGAGGGAGGAAAACAACAGAGATGACATCTCCTGCTGTTTCATGAATGAGTTGTATACGTTGGGGTATTGGCCTACTAGGGGCTTCTCTGGGTTGCATGATTTGACAGTTATGTATGGAAAAGGGGTCTAGCAATTACAGAGGAGTGCTTGGTGCAGTGGGTGTTGATTCGTTGGTCTGGTGGAGTGGTGCTCCTTTACTCGAGTGCTCTTGGATTTTCATGATCTTTATTAAAAAATGCACAACAATTTGGTAGCTGAATTATTAAGTTGCTATTGGGTTGTTTTATAAGCAGCTGGGTCTTTTAATTCTGGGATGATCATAAACATTTACTTTTGGCTGTGTTGTGAGCTTCTATGCGTACAGAATAATGTGCTTTCTTGTATTTGTAGATTTCGGCTTCAGGTTGTCTTTTCTACAGCTGTATTCCAATTTTTCGATTTTATTTTTCATGTTGTTTATTTTTGGAATAAACTATTTATCAAGTTTTTGTGAGATTTAAAATGTTTTTTAATGCTATGCTGTCCAAAGATTATTATGGATATTAGGTTGCATGGCTTACTATGGTCTAATTATGGTGGCAGGTCCTTTTAACAGTTCACAAGTGTGGGCGCTTTTGTGAAAATTGTAAACACCATTGATAGGTGAGCTCCTTTGGGAAGGTGAACTGGGGAGCAGAATGTGATGATGTTCTCTTTGTAAATGATGCCGTCCACTGTGTGACCAGCTGTGTGGGTGGGATTCCTCACTATTTGTTGGAGATGTAAAGTGACAAGTTATGCTGCCTTGTAG
The DNA here is from genome assembly GCF_040938575.1 of Ambystoma mexicanum. NCBI lineage: Eukaryota > Metazoa > Chordata > Amphibia > Caudata > Ambystomatidae > Ambystoma > Ambystoma mexicanum. Next base: position 905,305,355 of record NC_090937.1, on the reverse strand, counting down.
TAATATTGTCCTGTTACTGGAGTCAGATGTTGAAATCTGAGTGATGTGAGGTATTTTGAGCTATGGATAGGCTTGCAACCACATCAGCACAGTCTAGGGATGTGACGAGCTCAGTCTGGGATATTTGGATGCACAGTATAAGCAACGTTATGTGCCTATTTAATGGTACTTAAAAGCAGAAAACACTACGAGTGTGCCAAGCTCAATATATAGGATGTATAACAAGGTTATTGTGAGATGTTAAAAAGAAGAGAACAGTGCAAGCAACTAAACACAACAACAGGGTAAATGCATCAACACAGAAACAGTAATAATTCTAACAAGCTTAATCTGGGATATTTAAAGCAGAGCACGGTAAAAGAAAGGTGTTTAATCTATGTTACTAATGTTAATGTTAAAGGACATTTGTACCGCGCACTATCACCACCGAAGTGGTCCCCTGGCGCTCTGGCGGGTCTGAAAAAGGGGAAGAGAGGGGGTGGGTTAGTGGGAATAAGCTGGAAAAGTGCAAGGGAGCAGTGATGTGCTGTTGGCAGCCTCAGCCCGGTGGGTCCATTGGCGGGGCTTGGGGTGTTTTATGGTCCGTAGTCGTCGTGTGCTTTTGTGCAAGTCTATGTGTCTATATTTACAAAATGCACCAATCACAGTATAGGATACTGTTTTAAAAGCACAATATAGTATAATAAATGCAGTCGAACCATATAGGAGATAGAATGAGCTGAGTCTGGGATGTGTAAATGTGGTAGGACAATATAAGCAATGTACTATGCTCTGTCTATGCTGTTAAAACTTTGATATTTTAACATAACTCAGCGAAACGCATCACAGATTAAGCAGGGTGATATGTTTAGTCTGAGCTGTTAAAACAGAAAATAGTAAAAGTGCAGCAGGGCAGTATAAAAGGTGTACTGACCAGAGGCTGCAATATGTAAATGCAGGAGCAGTTTAAGCACGCTAATGTACTCAATCTATGTTACTTATACTCAAATAGAATATATAAATGCGCCAAAAACAGTGCAGGAAAGGAAACATTTTCTGTCTTGCATATTTAAATACAGATCTTAGTATAAGCAGTGAGTGATTTATGTCTGGGATGACCTGGATGTGAAGTACAGTATGAGCAATGAAATGAGTTCTATTCAAAACTCTGAGCTGGGTGGATGTAGAGGTTAATGTGAGGAACCTTTGTCGGACATCTTAAATGAAGTATTCAGTATAAAAAGAAAGACACATTGGCCCTCATTACGACCCTGGCGCTAAGGGGTTTGCGCCAGCGTTAGCTGCGCCGACCCCTTACCGCCAACTACGAGTTCCCATAGCGCCATGGTCATTTTTCCGCCCGCTTTTTGCGGGCGTAAAAATCCATGGCGCTATGGGACCTCGGTGTTAATTACGCCACCGTAGTGTACGGTGGCGTAATTAACACCTTCCCCACTCCCATTGAGCCCTATGGGGCCGAAATGGGAATGGGGAAGGGTAAATGGGTCAATGGGGACTTACCGCCCCGCCGACCTCGGAATGGGGCGGTAAGTCCGCCATCCGCCATGGCGTAAAGGGACTTTGCGCCATGGCGGAAAAGTCCGCCGATGGCGGAAAAAATCCGCCAGGGTCGTAATGAGGGCCATTGGCTTTTATTGATTGTGTTGATCATCTGGTGATGTATTGCCTTGCTTGGACTGCTGCACATTGCTGTGTTTTAAATCCCCGTTAGTTCAATCTTCCTTTGTTTGCCGTTTTTTTGTTGCGTTTTATCAAAATGGCCACCGCATTTTCCCTGTAACAGTGGCTTCCGCTCTGGGCCTTTCCACCCTCATCTGTCCTGCAATTGGTCACTTGGCCAGCCTTATTGGGACCTGTTGTTCTAGGCCCACTTCTAAGGCCCCTGTCAGCTTCCCTGTCCTCTGCTAGTTCGCTACATGAATCCAATACTGTACCTTGACCCTCCCGGGTGCTGTCAGTTAATAGCCATGAACTGGACTACTAAGACTCTTGTAACTCCTGCCCCATGGGTAAGTTTGCATCCTTCTGCTTACCCTTTCTATTCCCCTCATTGACTTTCACTTTTCCCTCTGCTAACTTCAACTGGTCTCCCTGTACGCTATCAAATGCTCTAGACTCAGCGGCTGCCTCTAACTCTCATTTCTTTCACCAATGTAGCCTTAACATTACAATTTGGGTTGTTTCTGAAAGTCAAATTTGGGTGCATTTTGTAACTGCAATTTGGGTGTGTTTTCTAACTGCAGTTTGGGTTGTTTCTGAAAGTCAAATCTGGGTGTGCTTTGTAACTGCAATTTGGGTGTGTTTTGTAACTGCAATTTGGGTTGTTCTGAAAGTCAAATTTGGGTGTGTTTTTGTAACTGCAATTTGGGTTGTTCTGAAAGTGAAATTTGGGTGTGTTTTCCACATCACTTCAGGTCCTAAATTGTAACCGGCTAGCCCAGTGACTGTACCTTACCGCTTCTCTTGCATATTTCTCCTTACTGCCTCCTCTCTCTACTCACTCATGGTGTTATCTATCTCTCATATGTACTCCAACTGCTTCTCTATCAACTATCCTTCCCTTCTCATTAAGTCTGGTAAGAAGAAATTCAAAAAGGATATCTTGGTTTCAAACCCAGGTCTCCCCGTCGCCGATACTTATTCTAGTGCCTCTGCCAGACAAACCCTCACTGACATTCTCTTTTTCGTTCCTTCACCTGATCTATGGACCCCTCATATGATCTCTGTGCTTTGTCCTGTCTCCTGTCCCATTAATGGTGGCACCTGATGGGAAGTCCTCATGGCTTTCTTAGACTCCTCCAGAGTCATAATTAATGTCTACCTATGTGGCATTGTCATGGTGGAAGGCCCTCAGGCTAATCTCCTACTCCTTGATAGACGGTTCCCTCACCTCATTAATTTCCTCTCATCTCCTGCTGTCTCCTCCTCTCCCCCCTTGGCTACCTTGCCCTCTCTCTCCTCCTCCTCTGCCCCTCCTAGGGCTCTTTCTCCTCCTCAAGGCATGCCTCTGTTTTGTACCCTTCCCTGGAAGGTCTTTAAGGCTGCCAACCTTCTTCATCTCACCACTCTCAACTCTCACTCGGCTGTCAAACACTCATCTGACATCTGCTACCTCCTCGAAGAACTGGACTTTGATGTCCTCGGTCTTACCGAGACCTGGTTCACGGCCAGCTCTGTCATGAGTTTTGACACTCTCCTCCCTGACGGCTACAAGATCATCTCCACTCCCATATCCAACCGGCCTAGACGGGGTGTAGCTCTGATCTACCCTGAGTGGATTCCAGCCTCTTTCATCCCTACTCAGACTTACTCTTCTTTCAAATGTCTTGTATGCAGGCTCTCCCTCTCTCCTAGCCACTCTCTTACTGTTGCTACTCTCTACCGGCCCCCTGGTCAAATTACGTCTTTTCTCTCTGAGTGGGCAGACCTCTCCTCCTCCATCCTGGCCTCAACCACTCAACTCCTCCTCATTGGTGACCTCAATATCCATCTGGATTCTCCCTGTTCTTTATCTGTGCTCTTTCGTGACCTCTGCAATTCACTCTCCCTCTCCATCCTCCCCTCCGGCCTGACTCACTCTGCCAGTCACACACTTGATGTCTTGATCTCCTCTGGCCTCCCCCTCTCCATCCCTCTGACTACTCCTCTCTCCTGGAGGGACCACTGCCTCTTCTCGTCTCATCTCTTAATCGCCTAGCCCCAAGCCAAGCCTATCCTAACACTGCCACCTACTTCCTCAGAGATCTGGCCCATGATGCGTGTGTCAGTTGAGGCTTTCGCTGCCACCTTCTCTCTCCCCCCTCATCCTCTGACTGACTCACACCCGGATACAGCCCTCTTCATTCTCTACTCTTCTATTTCTGATACTCTTGATGTTCTTGCCCCTGTCATGAGGATCCGTTTGAAGTCCAAAGCCAAGTGCAATTCCTGGTATGACTCTGACCTAGCTACACTTAAACGTAAGTGTAGGGCGGCTGAAAGGAAATGGAGGGCTTTTTGTTCATCCTCTGAAAAACTGCCCTGCCACCTGCTCAAAAGGCAACACAGACTTTCTGTCCGCACCAAGAAGAGAGACCACATTCAAGCCTGTGTCTCTGCGGCATCTAACAAGTCGGCTGAACTCTGTAAAATCTGCAAGGAGCTGGCCAACCCTGCTGCAGTGTCCACACCCACCTCACCTCCCATGCTCTTTGCAATGCCCTTGCCACTCACAGTATCTCTAAAACCCAGGACATCTTGTCCACCCTCTCCTCCGCTCCACCTCCTCTCCCTTCTCTGTCTCTGCTTGCTGTCCCTCCTCCAGCTACCCCTCCACCCTCGTTCTCCTCCTTTCCTTATTTCTCCCCTGATGAAGTCACTAGACAAGTCAGATCTATGAAAGCCTCATCAAAAGAAGTCCATCCCTGCTCCTCCAAAACCATTAATGACCACATTGATACTCTTGTTCCGGACCTTGCCAATTTCTGCAACCTCTCCTTTGCCTCTGGATCTTTCCCCTTCCCCCTGAAGCACTCCATTGTGCATCCTCTGCTCAAGAACCCACAGCCGATCCTTCTTGTCCGGTTAACTATCACCCAATTTCCATTACTCCCTTTTTGGGTAAACTCCTGGAAAATGTGTCCATCTCTCAGCTAAACCTTCATTTCAATTCTCTTGGCTCTCTCCATGACCACCAATCTGGCTTCAGAGCTGGCAGAAGCACAGAAACTGCTCTCCTGAACATCTGTGAAGATCTGCTTTACAACCTTGACTCTAACATTCCCTCTGTTCTTATCCTACTTGATCTCTCCTCTGCCTTCGGCACGGTCAACCACACCACCCTGCTAAACCGTCTCTATGACAACCTGGGTATCACTGATCAGGCTCTGGCCTGGCTGACCTAGTTCCTCTCTGATCTACCCTCCCAGGTATAAATTGGGTCCTTCCTTTCATCGATCTCCCTCTCTACCTGTGGTGTTCCCCAGGGGTCTAACCTCTCTCCCTGGCTTTTCAACCTATACCTGGCAGCTCTCGCTTACTGCATTTCCATTTTCTGCTCAAACTTCCAGTGTTATGCTGATGACCCTCAACTCATTTTCAGGCTGCCCTCGGCCACCTCCTATCCCTCCCTCATTTCTGATTACCTAATTGCCATTCAAAATTGGTGTACTGCCAATGATCATTGTCTAAATGCAAACAAGACTGAGATCCTCCTCATCGGTACACCTTCACCATCTTTTCCCCTTACTCTTTGGCCGGCCTCCCTTGGCCCTCCACCTACCCACACCTGTGAGGCCAAGAACCTCGGGGTCATCTTTGGATCCACACTTTCCTTCTCCACACACATTTCTGACATCTCTAAAAAGTCAAACTTCTTACTCCACCTCCTCAGAGGTACTCTCCCTTTCCTCTCCTTCCCCCAGAAGCTCACTGTCTCTCAAGCTCTGGTTCTCTCCAGGTTGGACTACTGTAACAGCCTCTTTCTAAATCTGCCTGCCTTCACTCTCCGCCCTCTACAACTAATCCAGAACAGGACTGCAAGACTTGTCCTTGGCCTCAAGCCATGGGATAGTATCTCTCCAGCTCTGAAATCCCTCCATTGGCTCCCAGTGGATGCAAGGATTACATTTAAAACCCTCTGCATTGTCCACAAGGCTTTCTGGGGGCTGGGTCTAAAATACCTTCAACTATCCCTCCGCAAATACCTCCCCTCTTGAGCCCTTCACTCCTCTACCTCTAACTCCGTCAGGGTCAGTCGTTTTTCAAAGAAACGAGCTGGGGGCAGATCTCCGTCTTCAGCTGGGGTCTCCCTTTGGAACAGCCTACCGGCCACCTTGAAACTTGAGGAGGACCATCTCCGGTTCCGGAAGTACCTCAAGACCTTCCTCTTCGCTTCCACCTTTGCCCCTCTTCTCCCCTGCTGACCTGTTTTTCTCTCTTGGCACTGTCCACCTGCACACACTCTGTCCTTCGGGCCCAGGTACCTGCTCTCCCGGCCTCGCTCCTGCACTGTCTCCAGTACTCCCATTGCACTGGGTTCTGTATCTGTACCCATACAGCACCCCACTCTTCCTCTGCACTTATCAGATATACCCTATCTGACCAATGTTGCACTTGCCACTTGCTGGCTGCACTACCGCTTTTTCATTACCTGTATTTATTCATTTATTTAACTTATTCTTTTCTCTCCTCTGTTCTGCACTTTCCACTTCCCCACTTCCACACACTTTCCCCCTTTTCCCTTCTCCATGCACTTATGCGTTCTTAATGTCACTGGGCCTAATAAGATCGTTGTTTTTATTTTTTGTTCTCCCTTGTTCCCCTCCCTTTGCTTTGTCGCACTCCGAAACATGTGTGTACGAGCGCGATATAAATAAAATATCATATCATATCATAGGTATTGCAAATAGCTTATTCTAAGTTTGCAGCCTTTTCACAACTGATGGTGAGATCCCTTATTGTTCAATCAGATAATTGTTTGTTGGTTTGCTGCACCGTTGTGGTGCTTGTTATCATTGAGGCTGCCCAATGTATGATAAATAATTGTTGATAAATAACAAGTACCCTTAGGTGGTGCCCATCAACCTTGTTTTATTTCAACTGATATTTTCACTAATTCTTGCACATTTTCATGTTTAAAGATTTTTATTGGATAAAATGAGGTATGCAAGGCAAAAAAGAAAAAAAGTATACAAACAACCTATGTGAAGGTTAACATTGGATGCACAACTAGGATATAATGTGGATTAATACAAGGATGGCCAAGTATATTTCAATCACAAAGTTCATACATGAGCAAGAAGATTTCTAAATATTGAAGGGGAAACACACAATGACAAACAAGACGTAAAGTTGAGCAAGACACAAACAAAAGGAGGGATGGGGAAGGAAGGCAGGGGACAAATATAACATGCATCATAAGGATATTGATTATAAGTTCTAAGAGCAAATTTACATCGATAAAAGTTAATAAAATGGTTGCCATTTCAACTGAAACTTGTTCTGTAATTGAGGGGCGGAAGCATTACACCTTTCTAATCTGTGAATATTACATATAGAATTCCACCAAAATTTATAATGAATTTGGTTTAGGTTTTTCCAATTTGTAGTAATGTTTTGAATAGCCACCATAAAGCATAAATCAAACAGATAACTAGCCTGTTTATTGACTGGGCAATCATGCAATATGAAGCTGCCTAAAATAAGAAAATCAAAACAAAAATCTATAGTAACGTGAAAGATACATTTGATGGCATTCCACACAGAGATCCAGAATGGTTTAACATATTGGCAGTGTATAAACATACGTTTAAAAGAACCTTGAACCTGTAAGCAGCTCCAGCAATTATCATTAGGTGATATACCATATTTGAAAAGGGCGAACAGGGTGATAAAGGCTCTGTGATGGAAAAAGGAAAGGCTTTGGATAAGGCTGGCAGAGGTGGTCATTTTAGAAATTCTTTGCCATTGGAGCGGCCGGCAGAACTGATGATCCAATCTTATACAGTCTTCTCTCCAGTCAGTGTGAAGGCATTCAAGCCTCGGGGTAGAAGTAGAATTTAATAATATGGTATAGTAGATTGAAACAGTCATATTACAGTTGAGCATATGAAGGAGTCTTTGTGCCTCAGGATTATTGGAATTACATAACAGTGACTCTAGATGTTCTACAATTGCAGCAATAATTGTAAGGAATTGTGTCAGGGAAGAGGCAGGCATATGAAAATTGACAATTAATTCATTGAAAGTAATAGGAACACCACATTTAAGTAATTGGTTACAAAATGTAATGCCCTCAGAGAGCCACGGCTTCCAGAAAATGGATTTTCCTCTAATTTTAATTAAAGGGTTATGCCAAATGAAAGGAGATATAAAAGATGATTGCTTAGCTATAGAGAGAAACATGAATGTTTTAAGGGAGAGGATGGATTGATGGATACAGGAGTATTTGGTAAATTTGTTTTTCCCCTTGATTAAGTAAAGGTCTGCAAGGGATATTGGGGAAGTCATAGCTCTCTCCAGGCTAAACCAGTTAGGCACACAAAATGACACATCTTGCACAAACCACCACTATGATTGTTTAATGGGAAAGGCTAGATGATTTTTTTTTCAATCGGGGAAACGAACCCCTCCTTGAACACGTGGTTTTTTGAGTTTGCTTCATGAGATTCTATGTTTCTTTCTCCCCCATAAGAATTTTATGAGACAGGAATCTATAGATTTGAAGAAGGAGGGGGGCATAGGAAGAGGCATCATATAGAGAAGATAGAGTATTATTGGAGAGATTATCATCTGTATCGATTCAATTCTGCCCCACCAGGAGAGATAAAGGCGGGATCAGGAGAATACTAACTCTTTGACTCTGGCTAATGTGCATTACATTACGTTTGCGAATACCATTAATGGATGGGGATATGTGGATCCCAAGATATTTGAATCCCAAAGGACACCATTTCATACATAGATTGTTGGCATGAAATGGGGTACAATGCACATTTAGCTGAAGAATCTCAGATTTGTCAGTATTAAGTTTGTATCCTGACGCATCTGAAAATCTAGAGATAATATTAAGATAATATTAAGGTAATATTAAGAAGGTGCATTTTTTAAGAAAATAAGTACATCATTGGCATATGCCACAGTTTTAATATGTAGATTGTCAAATGGGATTCCCACAACAGAGTTATTTTGCTTTATGGCTTTGAGAAAGGGCTCTAATGCAAGGATAAACAGAATAGGGCATAGTGGACAGCCCTGACGTGTTCCTCTAAATAGGGGAAAAAAAGAGGATGATTGTCCATTCACAGAGATTGCGGTTTTGGGATTAGAATATAGGACTTTAATCATAGATAGAATAGGGGGGCCAAAACCATGCCACTTGAGTGCTTGGAACATAAAGTTCCATTCAACTCTATCGAAAGCTTTTTCAGCATCCAGAGCTATTGCTGCAACGGGGTCGTTCGATTTGTTTAAAATATCGTTAACATCTAAAATTAGCCTTATATGGGAAGCAGAGACTCTACCTTTTACATAACCTACTTGTTCTTGTTTGAGGAGTTTGGGTAGGAAAGGGAAAATTCTATTGGCAAGGATTTTTGCATACATTTTACAGTCCGTGTTAATAAGGGGAATTGGACGGTAATTTTGGGGGAGTTCTGGATCTTTATCCAGTTTAGGGAATACTATTAGGATAGCTTCTAGGAAGGAGCCTTGATCCATGTTGTTTAGAATTAAATGAGATAAAAGATTACTTAATTTAGGAACTAAAAGATTGGAGAAGTGGGTATAGAAATCAATAGGGACACCCTCTGGTCCTGGGGCTTTGCCTTTTTTGAGGTTATTAATAGCTAAGTGTATTTCAGGAGATGTAATAGGATCATTAAGGGAGGATAAATCAATCTGAGGATAGGAGTAGTGAGGTACATTATGTAGGAAGTCTTGAATAGCAGGGCTATTAGGGGGGCTTCAGATGTATATAATTTGGTATACAATTCCTTAAAGACTTGCACAATATTTTTATCAGACATTTTCCTAATTCCTGAGAGATCTTTAATCACCACAATTCTGGTTTTCTCCTTCTTAAATTTAAGGTAAGAAGCCAAGGTTTTGATAGTTTTGTTGGACAATTGATATATTTGGGCATTGTATTTAAGCAGATTGGAACAGGAGTATTGTGTGATAAGTTTATTATATTGGAATCTTAGATTCATAATGTCTCGAAGGATAGTGGATGAGTTGGTGTGAGAACATTTAGTTTCTAATGGTTTAAGCCATTTGGGAATGGATTCCGATTCTGCTTTAAGGTTTCTCTTCTTGTTCTCTACATAGTAAATAATGTGACCTCTAAGTACCGCTTTGTAGCAGTCCCCATTGTTGGAGATAGATGTATGCTGGTCTTTATTTTCAGAGAAAAAATGATTATGTTGTTCTGTGATGAAATTAGTAAAAGCTGTATCACCTAATAGGCTACTATTCCATCTATGAGAGTTGTGAGAGGTTCTGGGGTTAGCAATTTTGATATGTATTGGAGTATGATCAGATATTGTGATGGATTCTATCTGGGCATCGAGTAGAAGATTAACCATAGAATTAGGAATACAAATATTATCAAGTCATGACAAGAAGTTGTGGGGTGTAGAGTAAAAGGTACATTCTGAATCTGTGGGATGTAGGATCCACCATGCATCACTAAGACCAGTTTCCGAGATAAAGTTAATAAATTGTGTATGGAAAGTAGTATTAGTATACCTCACATCTGATTTCCTATCCACAAAAGGATCCAAGACTTGATTACAGTCTCCACAAACAATCACATTGAGGGGGTTATTTCGTATTATATAATTTCTAAGTTGTTTCCAAAAGGATGGTTCAACAGAGGTAGGTCCATAAACATTCAGAATTGTATAGGTTGTAGCTTCTACCAATATGCTAGTAATAACCCATCTTCCTATCTGGTCAGATTCCGTAGATATTATTTTTACATTTAAGGTTTTTGTTGACAAGTGTAATAACACCATTCTTTTTACCGTAGGCAGCAGTTGAGAAGACTTGACCTACCCAGAGGTGCTTGAGTTTTGCTGCTTCAGTAACAGATAGATGTGATTCTTGTATGCATGCTATCGAGGGCTTTAATCTAGTAAGGTGTGAGAGCACTTTTTGTCTTTGGATGGGATTGTGTAGTCCCTTAAAAGAAAAACAGAGTGGGATCCACCCTGTAAAGCCTGGTGCTCCTCGTTGCTCCTCGAAAGGAGCTCAGTTCATTTGTTCTCAAGTTCCAAAATTAAAAGCTTTTGTTTGTAATATGTTTGCTTCAATCTTCGATTATATTATTGCTAGTTTACTTGCTTCAATGATCAGATGTTCAAAATATACTCATTCGAAAATATGCTGTAAAATATTTGTGTTTTAATCACACAATTATCCCAAGAGAATCAACAAATCCTCAGTTAACAGTACAAGCTCTTTGGCCAATGCATTTCGGTGCAAAGCACCTTCGTCAGGGCTTAGCTATGACTGGCGAGAGTATGTGTCTTGTGTTCCTTCAATTTCAAGTATATGGGGTTGATATCTCTCTAGGCCATATTCGTTGAACCGTTCTGCTCGCGCGGCGGGCTGCATTGACGATATTTGTAGTCCCTTAACATTTCAGGATACAATATTAAGAGGCATCATTCAAGAAAATGGATTAATATATAACTACATGGATCATGATTTAAAAACAACAGTAACCAGAACGCATCTCAGGTCAATGGCATATGAAAAAAATTGAGTACCCTACATGGAGTAGAACAACATAGATGGAGTGAGACATAGTGAAGGGGGAAGACAAACGAAAAAGACATGGAATTTGGTAAAAAGTAGTTGTAATCCAAAAAGATCAGAAGAGCAGTGGCAAACAGGAACCAACCACACCAGTCCATGTCCAAAAAAAGTGAAGAAAAGGGGGAAGGAGAGCTGAAAAAGAAAAAGGACAGCCTATTATTTTCCACTCCAATGATGCAAATAACATTTTAAGATGAAAAAACAAAATGCACAGAAATGTAGTTTTTGATCACGTAATGGGGTTAGAAGTACACATATCAGATCTTTTGTGAGATTGAATATAGTGTCTTAAATCCGTTGTGTTTTGAAAGATTGATGTGTGCCCATTTAAAGTAACTTTCAGGGTAGCAGGGTGGATAATACCATATCTGGCATTTAATTGCCTCAGAGTAGGTCGGAAAGTTAAAAGATCTCTTCTTTGTGCCGCAGTTATCTTGGAAACATCTTGGGTAATAAATCCCTTGTTACCTTCCCATGTTAACTGTTTAAGCTGTCTGACTTTTTGCATTATAAGGGTAAAATGTGTGAAGTCAAGAAGAGCAAGAATCATAGTTCTGGAATGACTATGAGAATTGGAGGCTGAATTGCTGGGGCCAATTCGATGAGCTCGCTGGATATTGATTTGTATTGAGTTTGGTAGATTAAGGATTTGAGGAAGAAATGTGTATAGGAAGGCAATAGGATCAGATCTTTCAATTCCTTCCGGAAGGCCAACAATGCGCAAGTTGTTTCTTCTGTTCCTATTTTCAAGGTTTTCAGTTTGGTGCTGTAAAGAGGCAACCTGTGCTTCTAAATTCACAACCTTATTAGAAACGTCTTCTGCATTGCTAACTTGCCTTTCAACTTCATTAATGCGGGATTCAAAAAAATAGCCATTTATTATCAAGAAGTCGTAGCTTTGCATTTGTATCCTCCATGAAGGGCTTCAAGGCTCTAATTTATGTCAAAATGGTCTGCATGACTGGGTCTGTTATATCTTCTTTAGGTGTTGGAGACTCTTTGGTCTCTTTAAAGGAGTAGGAGACGACACACAAGCTTCTTTGGTTTGACCTTTTTTAGCAGCCATGTTGTGTGAACATGAGTTTAGAGACAAAATAGTTGTGCACAAAACAGATTTTTCTTTTGCAAAGTTACAAAATTGTATTCATTTTCCCTCCTCGCATCAGATTCCTATATGCAGAGCATAGTGCTTAAAATATTGTGATGTAGTATTGTTATAAAACTACACCAACACAGAGTGCTATTGTTGGTTATTGATATCTTGCAGGAGTGAGCAAACTCATTATGAGGTAAAATTATGTGATATTGCAAACCTCCATCTGTAGACACAGACAAGATCATCCATAAGAGTTATTTGTGAGAAACCTTGCTTCAGGAAAATCGCATTTATGTGAGGTGTTAAATCCAAGTATACATTTTTTTTGTTTTGCATTCAAATGAATATAAGCAAGGATGCAATCCAAAACATTTGATGAAAATTTAAATATGCCACTACAATAATGGCATATTGTTGAAACAGGATTTAGAATATGAGTGGCACACTATCTTTAATTTTCATTTTCTCCTCTCCTTCCCCTCCATATGAGGTAAATTTGAGTAATATTACTTATTTTCGTATATGCAAGTAAGACATTTGCGTGCACGCATGAAGTGCATTAAAAATGAAGCATCCAGATTGAAAAAAGGAGAAAAAAGAAAGGAAAAAACCTGTGTTAGGGAGAAAACTGCACTCCTGTGTACCGCGCATTACCCGCGCTTTGACTGCGGATCAGCTGGCAGGAGACATCGGCTCAATAATCACGGGATGCTGGGGCTTCGGGCCCGCCCTTCCAGGTGAACAGGAAACTCGATGTATGGAAGGCGCAATCCTCACCAGAACGCTGCAGAGGTCGGGCTGCTCCCCAATAATATAACAAGGCACCAGCAAAGCAGAATTAAGGTTCGTTGAGTATATTTAAATAGTAATAATAAAGTCATCAGAGTGGAGCGCTGCCACTAGGCATGCGCTCTCATTGGGGCTAAGCCACACCCCCCTCCTCTTGCACATTTTCAATGTTGTCAACAATGCTTTCACTTTAATATTGTCACAAATAATTTCACATTTGCTGTTGATTTCACTGTTTCCTCATGCTTATTTGTATATCAATCCCTCTTTCCTGTTAAATTCACAGTTTCTTCACAATTTGTTTGTATTTCTATCCCTCTACACGTGTTTCACCATCATGTGTAAATGATTTCTCAGGAGGGATTATTGAATACTTTTGGTTACGATGCATAAAGTAAAAGAGTTTGGGAACAAGAGAATATATAGGACCACGATTTGTGAACTGATATGGGCCTTCTTGATGGAAAAACATATTGTCTTTGTATCCAGAATATAAAAAAAACCTATGTTTTATTTTCTATATTTAAATCAATCAATCAAACAAATTTGTGTTGCTGTCTGCGCTAAGAATACGTTTTTGTCTCATGTTTGTTATTAGCTTCTCGTTTATCTATATAGATAAAAATTATGTCAGAGCTTTTTATGGGTCCCACAATCCATTTGTTCTTACTAATTACAATTATTATTGATAATTCTTACCTCTGTTTGTTGAGTTCTTCTCCTGCATTGATTTACACGTGCCAGATGGACATGATAATCCATTGACTGGCTTTAAGATGGCGGCTTTTATCTTGCGTGCAGACACTTACGTTACATTACGTGCGTAATGGCGTCATCACGTGACAATATTGAAAATGTGCAAGAACTGGTGAAAAAATCGATTGAAATAAAATAAGGTTGATGCGCACCACCTAAGGATACTTGTTATTTATTAACAATTGCAGATAGTTTAGTTTGAGAATACCAAGGTGTAGCAGAAACCAAACTCTGGACTCAAATCTTGGGTGCAGTAAATCTTGGCATCCGCAGAAATAATCGCGAGAAAAATGGCGAATGGAAAAATGACTGCATATATTTTGCAATTATTTTTCCAACTATGGGGACATTTTTAGGAAATGTAGTGATGGGCTGTAGACAGGGGTATCTCCCCCCACATTTTTACCAAAAATAAAAGAGATGCAATCATTTCTACATTCGTTTTTTTTCACAGATATCCGTAAATGTTTCATAGCAGCAATCTAGTGAACACAGAAACAGAGAGTACATGATCCCCAAACAATCCTAAAGCTGTGTTACCCCTCTTCTGGTACAACATGGTACATAGATTTGTAAGTGCATAGGGTCTAATGTAAATACAAGAAGATTTTATGGCTTCATTAAGGAGGATTCCACTCCTCCCAATTAGTACAATAGAACTTGTTGAGGAGAAAGGCAAGCTTCAGTTTATTAAAGTCACTCCTATCACCATCAAGAGCTACCAGCACAGATATTCAGTTATTACTAAAATAAAGAACACACCCTTCTACCACTAGTAATTTGTAGCAGTTTCATTTAATGCATAAACATCCTCCTGGAAAGGCAAGTGAGGTTAAACAATGCGTGATGAGGCAGCAGAAAACTAGCATACAATAAAGTACTGCTTCAGTGAGCCAAGTATAGATTCTGCATTCTGACAGCAAGTATACAGTGCATTGAATATAAGGCCTAGTTCTCTTACACCAATACAATTTTCTTATTTTTCGCTTGAAGAGGGTTCGAAATTTAGGGGAGCTAGGAGCTACTTAGCTCCTGCTTGTAGCCTAGAAGAGCCTGGTTAGCTTGACACCAATAGCTACCAGGAGCTACTTTTGGCTCCCGAGGTAAACTGATGCTGAACAAACATACCTATATGAATTTAACTCTGTGAATTTAACTCGATAAATAAATATTCAGACACATCTATGCAATATTTAAATCCTGCAAGATGATAAATAATGGATAAAATCATATGTTTGCATCCTGTGTGGAATTTAGATTTGGGGAACGCTATGTACTAGCTCCTCGTTCCCCAGTGGTAGCTCCTTGTCACAGGTTACTGCTAGATACCCAGAAGCTGCTTTAATTTCAATCCCTGTTGAATGTACTCACAATCCTATTTTAGTCCACATTCTTTTAAATCCTCATCACATACAACTGCATTTTTCTTCCACATAAGGGTGAGCTAGGTCTGGGTGTGTTAAGATGCAGTGAATGGTATACGTATGATAAAAGGGTAGCCTCCTAGAGCTAAAGTGAAACATTACAAACAGTGTAATGCAGAGGGCACTCTAATATGCACAAAGAAGAACAAATAATAAGATTTGCAGGAATACCCAGAAGAAGGCGCAATTTCCTAGAGGCAATGGGTAAGTGTGGGGCACCTGTGTAAAGTTTAAAGTGCTTTGTCTGGACCAAAACAGTGTATTTTACTGTTGCGCAGGTGTATGTTGTCATGTGAAACAGTGCCACTTGCCAGGGCAAGATTGCTGTGTGCACATAAGGAAAGGTGGTATCTTTTGTTGTCGTAGAGTAGACTTGAGTTACAGCGAGGAGGAAGGCCAGTGTAGAAAGTAACACACAATAAGTGTTGTCCCGTTACCTGTTTTTAGATCAACCCTTGTCCTGGAGCTGGAGCAGGGCTTGGGTTCCAAGCAAAGAGGCAAATGGAAGCCCGCTTTGCCTCTGCCCTAGGCTATTTGGAGAAATAGTACTGGGGTGGGTCAGCTGCCTTCCTGGGAATATAGATGCCTTAGATTTCATAAAGGGATTCTGAGAAAGTGGTGGGGAAGATGGATACATGCAGATGTGCATATTTCTTTTTCATAGACTCCAATAAAAGAAGAAAAATTGAAATCTAAACAAAATCCCTGAAGAATAACTCATGACAGGAAAGAAAGGGATTTTGAGAAAGGGATGGTAAGGTCAGTGTGAAGAATTGTCATCTAGCAAAGGTGTTGAAGCCCTGGCTTTTTTGATTTGTAATCATTAATAAAACAATGTGGTAAATTCCAGGTTAGAGCGGGTGGTCTGCTTACCAGATTCACCTTTCAAACCCCCTACAGCACCTCCTCTCCAGCGGCAGAGGGAGTGTTCAGATGTTACTTGACATCTGCTGTGGCATCAAGGCCACTTCTGCACAGAGGTTGTATTTAAAGTCTGCACCTTTTTTTCCAAACAACATAGTTATAATGAATTATTATGCTGGTGGCAGTTTAATATTTAAACATAAAGCCATACCCACGTTTAGGGGAATGGGGATAGTGCTATAAGGAGCCACATCTGATTTATGTAATATATGTGTGAACACTGGGTGCCCAGAAGAGCTGTGGAAGGATTGTGTGCATTTGGTTAGACAGTATGGCCCTGACAGCCTGCAGGGCAAGAGTCTGAAAGATGGTGCCTCTCCTTTAATCCTTTATGAGGTCTGGTAACACCTCTCGCCAGCAGGACAGCCTCCCAGCAAAACCCGTCAATGGAAACAGGAATAAAAGGGCAATCCCTGCACAAAATGATTAACCTCCTACCAGGGTGTTGCATACCAAAGAGTCTTTGATGCTATGTGTCTGAGAAGGGGGCAGAGTTAATGTAGAAAGAGGGAGCTCAGCACATGTGGGGAAGGGTTCCACCATCTTGTTTCTCTCTGTACCTCACTTTCCTTCATGTACCCTCCACTTCCTTTAGCACAATGCACTCTGGGTATGGTGCAAACTGGTAAAGTCCTCCTGTCACAAGAACAGACTATTTAAAGCAAGATTGTTTTTTGTTCAATCACCTGTGGACTTTTGCCTTGGATTCACCTTTGAATCATTCAGGCAGAAGGAAGAATTCACATTGACTCTTTTTGAGACAGTTGACTTATCAAATCCCTCGGCCAGTGGGGTGAACAGTGCGCGCGTGCGAATCCCTGCGCCAGCCACGTGCGCTAAAATCCATTTCTGCGCACAGCGTATTCATGGATTCCAGCTACCAAAACCAGCCGTGGCGCACAGTGGCGCAGCGACCCTGCAGCAGCGCCAGTTACGCCCTCAAGAACGCCTCTCGCGCAGGGAAAAGCCATAAAAATCCCCAAACCAGCGCAAAGGGCTGCGCTAACCCTGTACCAGCACGGCAAGCGGGCTACGTGTATCACTGGGGTGCGCGGGAAGTACCTCATGTCATTTCAGCTGGGTACGTGTATTTCAGGAGTGCGCTGGAAGTTCCACACGCGATTCCATCAGGGTACGTGTACATCAGGGGTGCGCGGGAAGTTTCACACGTGAATTCAGAGGGGTACGTGTATATCAGGGGTGCGAGGGAAGTTCCACACGAAAATGTCCTGGGTACGTGTATTTCGGGGTGCACGGGAAGTTTCACACGCGATATCAGCAGGGTACGTGTATTCCAGGGGTGCGCTGGAAGTTCCACACGCGAATGTCCTGGCTACGTGTATCTTGGGGTGCGTGGGAAGTTTCACACGTGATATCAGCAGGGTATGTGTATATCAGGGGTGCGCGGGAAGTTCCACACGCGAATGTCCTGGCTACGTGTATTTCGGGGTGCGCAGGAAGTTTCATACGCAATATCAGCAGAGTACGTGTATTCCAGGGGTGCGCTGGAAGTTCCACACGCGAATGTCCTGGCTACGTGTATCTTGGGGTACGCGGGAAGTTTCACACGCGATATCAGCAGGGTACGTGTATATCAGGGGTGCGCGGGAAGTTCCACACGTGAATGTCCTGGCTACGTGTATTTCGGGGTGCGCGGGAAGTTTCACACGCGATATCAGCAGGGTACGTGTATTCCAGGGGTGCGTGGAAGTATCACACGCGATTCCATCAGGGTACGTGTATTCCAGGGGTGCGCGGGAAGTATCACACGCAAAAACAGCAGGGTATGTGTATTCCAGGGGTGCACGGGAAGTATCACACGCAAAATCAGCAGGGTACGTGTATTTCAGGGGTGCGCGGGAAGTATCACACGCGATTCCATCAGGGTACGTGTATTACAAGGGTGCGGGGGTGTGGAAACAGAAAAATTGATATGAGGCCGGGAAGCCCAAAGGAAACACACCAACACAGGTTACAAAGGACATACAAAGCGCTTTATTCAAAGTTACAACAATTACCAAAGTCAATTGACATACGGATAGCTATTCGGCCCTCAGAGTAACAGAACGAACCATCAACGGTAGTTCGCCGTGTTAGTGTGAGAGAGCGAACATTGGGATACTCGGGTTTTTATACTTTTTATCCAGCCTTTGCCAACCCCCTCACGGGTTAACCATTCTTTGGACCAGGCCTACGGTTCGTTGCCAGGTCAATCCCATAATGTATGCAATTTGATCAGTTCCGCTGATACAGTTGTTCATTTACACATAGGTCAGGGATAGGACAAGGTCCCAGTTCGCGACCCCAACAAGTGGCCTGCGGGCATATTACTTATTCATGTGTGCGGAGGTCACAACGGCCAGAATCCCACTCGTAATGTCATTCGGCCTCCATTTTGTTGTTCAGGGTGACTTCCACACTGCAAGAGTACCTAAAATGGCGGCTTAATCCAAGATGGCGATTTGCACAATACATTAAGGTCAAGACCTTGCCGCGGAATCTATGTACACAATGTTTTTAGGGTTGCCAGTCATTTGGTCGAAAACAATTGGTCGACTGGACAACTGGTCGAATCAATTTGGTCGAAAACCAAATGGTCGAATTTCTTTTTTATTTTATTTTTACCCCTTTTTTTTTTTTTTTGGGGAGGTCCCCCCAACCCCCTTTTTTTCTTTCTTTTTTTTTTTTCAACACGAAAACCCACAAAACACATATATAAATAAAAATAAAAAAATTCGACCATTTGGTTTTCGACCAAATGACGTCGACCAAATTGCAGTCGACCAGTTTGTAGTCGACCAAATGACTGGACACCGTTTTTAGACAACTTGGCGTAGGCCAACATACATTCAAACAATGCGATAGGAGGTACAATATTATTTCGATTTCCACAGACCCTCCTTTTGGCCTATGCCAAGTGCTAAACATCATCCCTAATACTTTCGAAAATTACTCCATGTATTATCATCCATAGGTTCTGCATCATTGTCTGTAATGTCTATAGCCATAAGGTCGTTCATAAGAACCTCTTGCAACTATAATTCTTTAGATGCTGTATCTGGGGTATATATTTTATGCCCTATTGCGCTCACTGCTTGAGCACAACACCCCCCTATCATTCCACATATACTTGGGAGGCATTGAAAACAACAACAAAGGAATAACAGAATCCCTAAAATAACCAAAATGACAGAAAGCACCTTCCAACTCCAAGATCGCAGAGAATCCCAAAACCAAGTACTAAGGTTCCAGTCTCCTACAGGGATATGGACTTCAGAACTGAGAGTATGCAAGTTCTGAATTGCTTTAAAAATTGTTGGTGAGGAGTCTGGAACGAAAACACAACAAGCGGACCCCACTAATTTGCATACTCCACCTCGTTCTGCCAAGATGACATCTAATGCCATCCGATTTTGAAGTGCTACCAATCTTATCGCCTTTTGCTCTAAGGTCATATTGTAGAGTATGTCCGTGGTCCGGTTGATCGTTCTCTCCAATACCCTTGCTAATTCCCTTATGTTCTCTGAGTTTGCTATTTGTCCCCAAAAGGGCACAACCGATTTAGCTATGTCCCCAAATACTTGCCCAGGGGTATCTCCATTGTTGTCTCGCCGTGGGCGAGCCTTAGAAACCTCCAAGGTACTTGCTATAAATACCTCGGGTAACAATATTCCTAAATAACAGGTTCCCTGCCAATCCTTGGGCAACCAGGGAAATGCTAAACTACCACAAACAAAATAAACAGGCCCTCCTACATACAGAGGCCTGTTTTCCCCAGTCAAATTTACAATATTTTTACAAGTTTCAAAATCTCCCATTGGCCTAGTGCCATTTCTCTGTACACAGAAGGGAACCTAATCGGGACTATGATTTACAGAATAAGAAGGAGGTACAGCGTCCTTATTGCCTATCGGAGCCATTTTAAAGGAAATCAGAGTTTGAAAAGGAAGAGATAGTTTGTTTGTCAGACGGCCTAATAGAAGCAACGTTAGGTTTACTTCTATTTGCGAAAAGCGAGCATCCCAGGGGAGTCAATTCACGTTTCTTGAAATCATTCAAATTAGTTCCATCAAAGTTCCCTGAGATGCTATCATTCCATCGGCCAAAGAATAGTGCTCTAAGAGAGGCATAGCAAGAAGTCGTTAAAGGTAGAGGATGTATATACCATCCCAGTCCCTTGTTCCCATGTTGCGGTAAGTGAGTACAAATCCAACAATTACTCTTATTAAAAATGGCATGAGTAGCATTCATTACTATCATCAGAGTGTTATTATGATACTTCTGTCTATGTTGGGAGTCTCTAGGGGACAGAGTGTGAAGGTGTACAAAGGGAGTCAAAACAGTTGGTACGATCTTGGTCGGTAATAAAGGTTTCAAAGGATAGACTTCTTCGAAATACCAAAGTCCTACAGCAGCAGTTGCAAAAATAACAATATTCAAAATCAAAACACAACAGTACATTTTCGGGGCCCAGGCACATTGTTCATTGTTCGATTTGGTCACCCCCATATCTAAAAGTCCAGTGCGGGGAGCAGCGGTGAAGGTGGCAGGCATCGTAGTTCCTTGATCGACGGCCCCAATGTTCGTTGCTGGCGACACTACGGTCACGTGATTTCTTAGTCCTTCCCAACCCTAGCCAGCAGAATCCCTTTTTTGTTCAACAAAACAAAACAATTTTCCGATCACTTCCTTTTCCAGATGCACGACACTCGTGCCGTAGTTTATTTCCGTGGTCGAAGGTTGTACCTGATGGTACCCAAATTTGTCTGGTCCAAAAGCAAAGTATCGTCACTTCCTGAGGGAAGCGACGTGTCGGTGGCGACGGAAGTCGCAGAGCTCGAAACAGTGTTTTCCGGAAGTGATCTTTCAAGAGAGTGCGGAGACGAGATGGACTGTTCCCCAAGCTCCTCAGGCTCAGAGACCTTCTCCGACGCACTCACAGCGCTGTTTGCTACTCCAAGATCAGAGACTGTAGCACCAGCGAGGGGTTCTGCTTCTTCTGTAGCGTGTGGCGTCGGGTGAGGAAGTTTCTTGATATGTGTCGCGTGAATCCAGTTCTTCTTTCCAGCCACCCGCACTGCTGTCCTGGTGACCAACAATACCTGGTGGGGTCTCCGCCAGCGAGGCGCGAGACAGGAAGACCTCTCGTAGGCCTTCACGAGGACCCAACTTCCAGGCTGTATGTCGTGTCCTGGGCCCATGAACCGTACAGGTAAAGCAGCATGCACCTGGTGGTAGATGGTTAACTGGTTACAGTAGTCTACAAGCAATACATTCTCCACCTCCCTCAGGGCTTTAGGTTTCGGGAGATCCCAAATGTTAGCAGGCCTCCCCATCACTACCTCAAATGGAGAAATCCCAGTTCTAGTCTGAGGTGTGGTACGCATAGCTAATAACACAATAGGCAAAGCATCTGGCCATTTCAGTTTGGTATCAGCACATGTTTTCGCAAGTTTATTCTTTAGAATACCGTTGTGTCTTTCTACCAACCCAGCACTTTGAGGATATCTAGCTGAATGAAATCGTTTCTCAATACCTAGGGCTGTACATATTTGCAAAATTACTGCTGCGATAAAGTGAGGACCATTGTCCGACCAGATTATCCTCGGGAGCCCAAATCGAGGAAAGAATTCTTTTACCATAATCTTTGCAGTGGTCATGGCGGTAGCATCTCTGACGGGGAAAGCCTCGACCCATTTACTAAAGGCACAAATAATTACAAGAACATATTTCAGATTATTACATCTCTCCATTTCAATAAAATCAAAGTGAAGGACCTCAAAAGGGACAGAGGGGGGCCCGAAACTTCCCCTTGGAGTCACTGTCCCTTTACCCACATTGTGCTGTAGGCAGATCATGCAGTTCTGAACGTGCCTCTTTGCAGTTTCCAGAATTTTGTCATTTACCCAAACCTGTTCTAACATTTTCGTGATCTGCTGGGCACACACATGCGTAGGACCGTGTGCCATCGTAACCATCGCCAATACATAAGAATCAGGAAGCAACCATTTCCCTTCGGATGTATCCACCCAACACCCTTCGTCATCCAGTTTCCCCATTGCTTCAGCCCACTTTCTAGATTCTTCCATCGTAGCATCAGCCTGAATATCTCGCACAGACCCAATACCTTCATCCATTATGCAAACGTCTCTCATTTCCCTCGAGGTATACATGTCCGTGCTAAGGTCTGTGGCCGTTTGTCTGGCTATCAAATCTGCAAAAGCGTTCCCTCTGCCCACATCATCTATGACCTTGCGATGTGCTGCACATTTCATGATTGCTAACCGTTTAGGGAGTGAGAGCGCCGAAAGTAATTGCACTATCAAAGGGCCATGCTGAATCTTGGTCCCATGTGAGGTCAGGAACCCTCTTTCCGACCAAAGTTTTCTGAAGTTGTGAGCCACCCCAAATGCGTACTGGCTATCGGTATATATATTTACTCTTCGCCCTTGGGAAAGTTCACAAGCTCGGGTCAATGCTATAATCTCTGCGGCCTGCGCGGAGTTATGCGAAATTCTCTTAGTTTCAACAATTTTACTCAATGTAGTAAATGCATAAGCAGCTGTAGATGTACCATTCGAAAGTTTGAAGCAGGAGCCATCACAAAACAGCTCCCCTTCTGCATTATCCAAAGGAGTATCTATGAGATCTATCCTGCCCTTCGTTTCTTGCTCGGTGGTATACAAGCAGTCATGTGATTCTTCGTCACCGCAAACAGTGTTTTGCGGGAAAGGTAAGAGTTCAGCCGGATTGAGAACACAACACCTCTTAATTTGAATATGAGGGGCAAACAGAATTAGTTCATACCTTGTTAACCGTGCAGAGGTGAGGTGTTGCGTTTGGGTTTTGTTCAATAGGATATCAACAGAGTGAGGTACCATCAAAATCAAATCATGGCCTAGGACCATTCCCTCACTCTGTTTTACAGACTCGGCAGCAGCAGCAACAGCGCGCAAACATCTTGGCAAAGCGCATGCGAAAGGATCAAGGGCGGAGGAGTAGTAGCCGCACGGCCTATTCTTCCCTCCGTGTTCCTGTGTTAACACAGCCAAAGCACATCCATCACATTCATGCACAAACAACACAAAGGCCTTGTCATAATTTGGAGTACCCAGAACCGGTGCCGAACATAGCGCGGTTTTGAGAAGCTCAAATGATCGTTGATGTTCCGATTCCCATGGCAGTGGCAGAGAAATGCCCTTCTTCGTCAAAGCCAACATCGGTTTTACCACTAGTGCGAAATTCGGGATCCACAACCTACAGTAAGACGCCATCCCTATCAGGGCTCTGACTTCCTTCTCTGTATTTGGAACAGACATGCCAGAAATGTGTTTTATTCTTTCAGGTGTCAATCTTCTGCCCTCCTTTGACAGGAGGTAGCCTAGATAGGCAACCTCCTGACAACAATATTGACATTTTTTAAGCGAAGCTTTGTGACCATTTTTAGCTAGATGAACAAGCAATAGTATAGTGCCTTCTTTACAGGCCTTCTCAGAATCTGCAGCCAAAAGTAAATCGTCAACATATTGAAGCAGCGTGCAAGTAGGTGGCAATTCAAGGGTGTCGAGCTGCTCTTTTAAAGCTCTACTATAAATATTGGGACTTTCAGTATACACTTGAGGTGCCCTTGTAAATGTAAATGAGCGTCCCCCCAAGGTGAACGCAAACAAATATCTGCTTTCTTTATGTATAGGGATACTAAAGAAAGCGTTTTTAGATCCACAACGCTGAGGTGCGTAGCTGAAGCAGGGATCATTGTTAATATCGTCGTCACATCAGGCACAATTGGAAATTGTGGGGCGACCACTCGGTTAATAGCACGAAGATCAATTATAAACCGATATGGAATTGCATTGTCGCCTTTCTTATATACAGGTAAGATCGGACTGTTACACAGACTACCTGTAATCTCCTCGATCACCCCACGATGTACAAAATCGGAGACAATGCATTTCAAAGCACGTTCACCTTCTACTGATATTTTATACTGCGGGATGCGTGGCAGTTTCACCCCATGTTTTAGGACTATTTTAACGGGCTCAATCTGTAACACTCCGACATCATTGTCGTCCACCGCCCACAAGTATTCCGGGACAATGCTGAACTCGGGAGGTAAGGGTCGAATCAAGAACTGAGAATTAGGAAGTTGCTGTGGTGAAACCGTTAGCCGTACTCCATCCGAAGAACAATGAATTACTGCGTTCAATTTCTTTAACAAATTCAACCCCAGCAAATTCTCTCCACAGTTTGAAGTGAGAAGAAAAGGGCAATGGTCCGTGAAGGGACCCAAAGAAACGGATACCGGCGCAGAAACCGGACAGACAGTTGGTATACCAGAAAACCCTACGGAAACATTTGTTTGCCCTGACAGTGGGATGTTTGGGACCCTGGAATGATCAATGGAGCACTTCCGTGCTCCAGTGTCGATCAAAAACTGGTGTTTCCTATTCCCCACTAATAATTCAACGTAGGGGCCTTTTTGATTAACGGGAATAGGCAAAGGTTCCAAACCCTGCTTCGGGCAATCCTAATAAAATAGAGGCTCATCAGAAGGGAGCTCTTCAGAAAGGTAGGCAGCAGAAGGGTGATCAAATATGTTTCTCGAGTCCATACTCGAGGTCTGATTTTCCCGTAAAAAAGGTTGCTGAGAATCTTGCAAAAGCTGACCTCTGTCAGGGCCCCCTGCTCCAGGGCGCCCCCTAGGTCGTCCACCCATACCCCCAAATGCACTGCTTGACCTCTGGCAAAGGACAGGGCACTGTGCTCGCCAATGACCTTCCTGGCGGCAATAAGCACATTGATTAATATTTACAGGACTCAGGGGAGCATTTCCTTTTGGAACGAACTGACCTTTAGTTTGTGTCATACCTCCTCTGGGGTTTCTAATAATTTGCTGTAATAATACTTTAGTTTTCAAATCTCCCTTTCTCTTTTCAATTTTTTCCTTCTCATTATTAACACGGTTCTCATAATACTGAGCCATGTGCAAAACCTCAGATTGAGATTTTGCCTGCCAAGCGCTCTCAGAGGACATCATTTGTGACTGGATGTCAGGTAACAATCCACGTACAAATTTGTCCACGAACAACCTCTTCCCCGACTCTGTACCTAAATCCTGTCCACTGAAGTCAGAAAATACCTGCTCGAATCTATTGAAAAATTCGGTGGCGCCTTCAGTTTTTCCTTGAACACAGGCCGTAAACTTGTCCCAAATAATCCTTTTTTCTGGGATTATAGTTTTTAGTTTAGCGACAATCCTATCAGGTAAAGTAAGTATTACCTGTGGCGGTTTCTCACCAGCTGGTCTTTCTCCATCAATTCTAATCATATTTGCCCAC
Organism: Ambystoma mexicanum; assembly: GCF_040938575.1. Classification (NCBI taxonomy): domain Eukaryota; kingdom Metazoa; phylum Chordata; class Amphibia; order Caudata; family Ambystomatidae; genus Ambystoma; species Ambystoma mexicanum. The sequence goes on along the minus strand of NC_090937.1, from coordinate 905,279,727 downwards.
GTATCTCCCAACCCCGGCACATCGTCTATTGTCCGAACCTGTTTCCATACATCTACGGGTAGGAGTACAGGGAATAACAAGTCAATGTCACTCAAGGTGAACACAGAGGACTGCAGAACGGACTCTATTTCTTTGTAAAACCCCGTCGGGTTTTTCCTAATATCGGGAACTGATTGTCTAATTGTGTTCACTTCCTGTCGTGAAAACGGGACGTGAACGAATTGTGATACATAATGTGCAGGGATATCCACCGCGGGGGCACCAGTCGCAGCGTTGGCGGGGATCTCAACTTTTGGGACAAAGGTCGGAGGAACCTCTCTCATAGGCAACTGAGATATAGGTACCTCCGGCCGCTTACTAAGCAATAGAGCCAGGTCGAGCGCTAAGGCAGCTGTGGAGGTGTCGGGTGAAAAAGCCCTTTTACAAATCCCCAATAATTCTATGGGGCAACTAACCCTCTTCCTTACACATTCCTCTTGCAGGTGCTGTACCATCACCTGAATTACTTTTCTTTGCATTTCTACTGTATACTGACTATACGTGTCATTCACTTCGTCTGGCGGTATCGATGAATCTGAGATCCATCGAACCGCATCTTTGGTACAAATTCATACTTCCTCACGTGCTGTTCTTCGGCACGGAAGGAACCGTTTCTGTACATATATTCTATCGTCCTCATCATCCTCATCTCGTAATTTTTCAAAGTCTTTTCCTAAACTCAAACAATCTTTCAACATGTCCATATACTTTCTGCTCTGTGTCCATCGAAAGTGCCAAAGCATTCAGATCTCTCACCCCTTGTGGAAGATCCGAATTTTGTAATCTACCCCACATCACACACAAATGAGTCCCCAAACCTTTGATAAAAACATTTTTCTCGGGAAAACTATTCAAATTAGATAATGTAGAAAAAACATTCATTAGCTTGATCACCTTTTTCCATGCAATGCTTAGCCCATGCAAACAATTCCTGTTTCCTATCTACAGAAACAGTACTACAAGTCACAATCTTTGACCCTGCACCTGGATCGACTCCAATTAATACGTGGCCACTCGGGAGCGGAGGTATAGGTAAATTTAACAAAGGTGCAGGTGCAGGGGGAAGGGGCGGTGCGATAGGCGGAGGAACGACAAACAAAGTACTAGGAACAATAGGCTGTACAGGGGGAACAGGAATAGCAACAGGAACAACAGCAGGAATGGGCAGAGTGCCCAAAACAGGAGCATACAGAGGTGGCGCTGAGGCATCGGGCCTGCGTTCATTTAATAATTTCTCAATAAATTCCTCAGACACATGGAAATCTTTAGAGGGATACATTTTCTGGATCCCGAGTGAAAAGGCTCTATCCATATTTTTAACTGTTTCTGTCCGCTTTTCTTTATCATATAATAATGCTTTTTCAGCGTTTGTTTTATGACGACGTGCATGTTTATCCCTACTTTTAAGCTGCTGCAATGCTTCTTTCTTCCAATTTTTGTAACACATCAAAGGCTGCTGGTCTAGCCTTTTTCTTTAACAAGATCGATTCTAAGTATTCAATACGGGGGATCTCAAAACTACCGTTGATTGGCCACTGAAATTCAGAGGCATGTCTGGTCTGTCTGTGCCAAATATCATTAAATACTATACTTCCAATGCCATACTTACAGTACATAGTACACGCCGGCGAACCCTCCTGTGGTGCCGGGCGGCTAAATTCCAAGGATTGCCGATCGCTGCAGAACAGAGCCCTAAAACAGCTAGACAATTTCCCAGGCATTTCTCAAAATATTGGTGTTACCGGGTCCAATAATTGTGTCTGCAGATACAATACGCCAAATTCAAAGTGTCAGGGTTAAATTAAGAGCCGGGTCACGACTGCACCTGACCAAACCTAAGGAGGACCGTACGGTTTACAAAGAACTTACCTAACGAATTTTACCTTGCGTTTGGTGGTTTTGGCAAATCTGCCTGCCTCAAAATTGGACCCTCGTCAAGATGCCGTGTCAGACCACACGACTATCTTCCAAGGATCGGATCGTGCAGCGCTGCCAAGGTATCGCGTCTCGATCGGTCGGGCCCACAGAATCACACCGTCCGATCCCGGTTCGATAGCCTGCGTCAACCTTCAATGATCCGGCATCAATCTTGAGGGTCCCTGTTCGGGCGCCAACTGTGGAAACAGAAAAATTGATATGAGGCCGGGAAGCCCAAAGGAAACACACCAACACAGGTTGAAAAGGACATACAAAGCGCTTTATTCAAAGTTACAACAATTACCAAAGTCAATTGACATACGGATAGCTATTCGGCCCTCAGAGTAACAGAACGAACCATCAACGGTAGTTCGCCGTGTTAGTGTGAGAGAGTGAACATTGGGATACTCGGGTTTTTATTCTTTTTATCCAGCCTTGGCCAACCCCCTCACGGGTTAACCATTCTTTGGACCAGGCCTAGGGTTCGTTGCCAGGTCAATCCCATAATGTATGCAATTTGATCAGTTCCGCTGATACAGTTGTTCATTTACACATAGGTCAGGGATAGGACAAGGTCCCAGTTCGCGACCCCAACAAGTGGCCTGCGGGCATATTACTTATTCATATGTGCGGAGGTCACAACGGCCAGAATCCCACTCGTAATGTCATTCGGCCTCCATTTTGTTGTTCAGGGTGACTTCCACACTGCAAGAGTACCTAAAATGGCGGCTTAATCCAAGATGGCGATTTGCACAATACATTAAGGTCAAGACCTTGCAGCGGAATCTATGTACACAATGTTTTTAGACAACTTGGCCTAGGCCAACATACATTCAAACAATGCGATAGGAGGTACAATATTATTTCGATTTCCACAGGGGGAGCACCACACGTGAATTGCACGTGTGGGTCCTCCCAGGTGTTCCCTCTACACCCTCCACGGCCCCTGCAGGTGGCCCACACCACAGGGGCCTACCCTGCACATGTCCTGCAGGCACCCCATCCACCATGGCCATGCCCCCCAGCCAACCCACATGTCACCTTGCACTACTGCCCACCAAGGCATGTCCCCCTGCACCCTCAGCCACCAGGGGCAGCCTCCACCAGGCCCCCACCCATGTCTCCCATCACCCCCACCCCCCAGCCACCAGGGGCAGCCTCCACCAGGCCCCCACTCATGTCTCCCATCACTCCCACCCCCCAGCCACCAGGGGCTGCCTCCACCAGGCCCCCACTCATGTCCCCTATCACCCCCACCCCCCAGCAGTGCAGGTGCAGCCTCCACCAGGCGCCCACCCATGTCTACCACCACCCCCACCCCCCAGCAGTGCAGGGGCAACCTCCACCAGGCCCCCACTCATGTCCCCTATCACCCCCACCCCCCAGCCACCAGGGGCAGCCTCCACCAGGCCCCCATTCATGTCTCCCATCACCCCCACCCCCCAGCCACCAGGGACAGCCTCCACCAGGCCCCCACTCATGTCTCCCATCACCCCCACCCCCCACCCCCCAGGGGCAGCCTCCACCAGGCCCCCAACCATGTCTCCCAACACCCCCACCCCCCAGCCACCAGGGGCAGCCTCCACCAGGCCCCCACGCATGTCTCCCATCACCCCAACCCCCCAGCCACCAGGGGCAGCCTCCACCAGGCTCCCACCCATGTCTCCCATCACCCCCACCCCCCAGCCACCAGGGGCAGCCTCCACCAGGCCCCCACTCATGTCCAACTCATGTTCCCCTGCACCCCCACCCCCCAGCACAGTGGTGCCCCCTCCACCAGGCCCCCACTCATGTTCTCCTGCACCCCCACCCCCCAGCACTGTGGGGCACCTGCCAGCAGGCCCCCACTCATGTCCAACTCATGTTCCCCTGCACCCCCACCCCCCAGCACTGTGGTGCACCTGCCAACAGGCCCCCACTCATGTCCAACTCATGTTCCCCTGCACCCCCATCCCACAGCACTGTGGGGCACCTCCCAGCAGGCCCCCACTCATGTCCAACTCATGTTCCCCTGCACCCCCACCCCCCACTGTGGTGCACCCTCCACCAGGCCCCAACTCATGTTCCCCTGCACCCCCACCCCCCAGCACTGTGGGGCACCTGCCAGCAGCCCCCACTCATGTCCAACTCATGTTCCCATGCACCCCCACCCCCCAGCACTGTGGTGCAACCTCCACCAGGCCCCAACCCATGTTCCCCTGCACCCCTACCCCCCAGCACTGTGGGGCACCGGCCAGCAGGCCCCCACTCATGTCCAACTCATATTCCCCTGCACCCCCACCCCCCAGCACTGTGGGGCACCTGCCAGCAGGCCCCCACTCATGTCCGACTCATGTTCCCCAGCCAACATGTCATCACAATCTAGATCCCTGGTCCCTATGGTCAGCCTCCAAATGCAAAACACCCACCCGAGTATTGCATCCACCCACTTAGAAATGGCAATAACATGATAGAACACCAATTGCAAGTTTAGAAACGAACACATGTCCCTCACATACACCCAATGGGTGTCAGTGAATCTCAAAACCCATATCATGATATGCATGAAACCAATGAGATGATACTACACATTGAAGTTTGATAAAAAAAAATGTATTAAAGGAAACATAAATTGAATCAAAAATAAACAAACCGAAATGGGAATGTGAAAAAATGAAAAGAAGCATGTCCGTGAAAAAATGCAAAACCAAAAATCATAATCCAAACGAATGGTGTCCAAAGTCACAGTCCACAAAAGAAAATCCAATGGAAAATTATAATTGAAAGCCATTGCTCCATGGGTAAATTGTAAAATAAAAAGAAAATCCAACAGTGAACTATGTACAGATGAACAAGCCAGGGTCCATGATCCCAACAAAAGAAATGAAACCTATCTAACAACACTACCTAATAAAAAAAAACTATATACAAAAATGTGGCCCATTGTCCAAAAGGTCAAAAAAAAAATGCAAAAACAAAGGAAACCTAACACTAACTACAGAACTATGTACAAGGGCAGCGGGCTAGTCCGACGGCTCACTTTTGGATGTCCCGGGCCAGGACATCATCGAACTCCTGCTCAATGTCCCGGAGGCGGTCCTCCTCCATGGCCCCGAGGGTCCGCAGGACCGTCGACGTGTCCACCTCCAACCCCCTGCGGATTGCCTCGAGGCACTCAGCCTGCCTCAGGGCCCTCCGCATGGAGTTCTCTGCCCTGACCATCGTGAGCCCTGCCTCTTCCGCCCGCTGCCGCTCCGCTTCTATGGGGTGGCCCAACCGCTGCCACACGGAAGACACTTTCTGTCCTGGGTCCTCCTGCCCTCCGGCCGATGCCTGCCCCTCCGATGTCGAAGTCCCCGAGCCTTCATGGCTCCCACCATGTTGCTGCTGCTGCTGTGCCTCTGCCCGTGCACTGCCTCCTGCTGCCTGCACATCCTCCGCTGGCTGGGGTGCAGTCGTTGATGTGGCCACCCCTGCTGGACATCCGACTCCCGACAGTGGCAGGGATGCCTCCTCCACCAGCCTGGCCGCACCGTCAGGGGCAGCTCCACAGGGCACCCAGGTGACTGATGGGTGGGAAGATGGCACGGAGGACGACTGGCGCATAGGGGGTTCAGTTGAGGTGGGGGGTCGCAGCAAGCCCCATCAAACGGAGGAATCCGGCCTGGGTGACCTGTCCCAGTAGGCTGATGCGGTCAACAAGCCATTCGAGATGACGTGCAGTCTCCTCATGAAAAGACTGCAGGTCACCTCGCATGGCCCGTTAACGCAATGCCACACCAGTCAGGACAGGCTCAACCCGGACCCGGATAGCCACGTCCGCAGGCAGAGGACGGCCAGTTGTCGTGAGCTCATCCCCTGCCTGAAAACGGGTCTGGACGTAGGCATCTCTGCTGGTGCAAGATGATGCAGGGACAGGATCAGGGACAGGATTGCACATAGGCACCTCCGCGGAGGCCTGTGCTGCCTCCTGTCCCTGGTCCTGCACTGCACCACTAGCACCAGTGAAATCCTCACCTCCAGACCCCGTTTCTGTTGCTTGCATGGCCTCCTCCTCCACCAAACCCCCCACCAACCTGGATGACTCCGTGCCATCTTCCCCCGTTGGACACACATGTCATTTCAACTCGCACACATGAGCCATACCATAGCCATATCGCAACTGCCAGCACCATCCATACACATACAACAGCATGAGCAGGCAAAGCTGAGCCAGACATCACATGCAATACAGGAAGTGCACAACACATGTACACACACCACCACACTTGCATGCCAAGTGTCGCAGTGTTCAGATGGGCATCCATGTCACATCTGCCAATCAGGCTTCCACATCCCGCTGTCACATGCATCCATGTTGCATCACTGTTGCACCCTTGTCAAATACACACAAATGCACATGTACACAGTGCTGATACATGCAGCTGAAAACAACATACATGCGTGACATCACAAACATGTCTACTTACATACACATTCATCCAAACATCTGTGCCCACACAACTGCATTTGGCATGCAAGCCTACACACACAAGCACCATCCATGTCTCACACATTACAGCCTTCGCATGTGTTAGCCTCACGGCCCTGTACACCCCCACCCATACTCGACCCCATACAAACAGATGTGCAACCTGCACACTACTGAAACATTAACACACGCACAGCTCACAATCAGGATGCATGTACACTTACCGCTTGACTCCAGACGGATCTGCCTCTCAAGGACCTGGACGTGGAGCGCTGGGGATATGCGTTCCAGGACCCTCATCTGATCTTCCGACAAGTGGCCCCGGCGCCCCTTAGCATCCGCTGCCTTCAAGAGGCGCCGGGCCTTGTTCAGGGTCCTGGACCTGAAGTCCTCCCAGCGCTTCTTGACATGTTGGAAGTCGCGGACTGGCCCCCCCTCCGCGTTGATGGCAGTCACGATGTCAGTCCAGATCCGAGTCCGTCCTTCCTTGTCGGCGTGGGAACTTCCGAAGAGGGCATCATACTGCCCCAGGACTTGCTCCACCAGGACACCAACTTCCCTGGCACTGAAGCTGGTGCCCCTCTGCCTATCTGGCGGGGGGTTGTCAGTGGTGCCAGATGTTGCAGTGCCCGACATGACAACCCCAGAGGCAGGAGCGGGTGGGCAACTGGGTCCTGGGGCTGGGCTGTGGAGCGATGCAATCCCAGTCAGGAGTCTTCGGTTCCAGCAGGGGTGGTCACAGCAACAGCACCCCTGGCTGATGTGCAGGCAGCAAATGGCAGGGCACGTGGGCAGCAGGCAGTCAGGCAGCAGCAGATGGCAGGTGGGAGCATGCTCGGGGCTCTGGGGGGCAGTAATTCGGCCTTCTGGGCAGGAGCGTGGTCTTCCGTGTGCTTACGCGTGGCAAGCTTGATACGGAGTGATTTGGCATGTGAAAATTCTGCACGTCAGCGTGTAATTTGAGGAAAGGCCCTTAGCGCGTAAGCGTGTCTGCACGCATACGCAATTTCATTGGACAGAAGGCCCCTCAAGCGCAAGCGCCCCTGTGACATGACGCGCGCAGGCGTGCATGGGCATTTCAGCACGCGTGAAAAACTGCACGTCTGCATGTAATCCGAGGAAAGGGCCCATGCACGTAAGTGATGTGACGCGCGCGGGCGTTTCCCTCAGCACGGGTTAAAGGTGAGCGGGCCCAGCAGTTCGGTGTATGTGCCTTTCGTGGAGACCAACGTGTGTTGCTGCTTCCTGTTGTTTCGCGCGCCATCACAAATTCACAGCTATCAAGGATGTATCTCTTCTTTTGGCGGGGGTATTGGCTACGCGTGTTTTTCTGCATTGCGCTAGTCAGACGGTGAGTCGCACATGCTCTTTTTCCCACTGCGGGTGCCCCTGTGTATCGCACCCATTTTCGATGTCATAGTAGCCTGCGTGTCCCACGCGTACGCGTTATTCGTGTTACTCGGTGCCACCACGTACTGCGGGAGGTTGAATCCACGCACATAGGCTGCAGGGTTGCGTGCACGGTTTTACTGCAGTTTTGGGGTGCCTGAGCGTTGCGTGACCCGTCACTACATCACCGGAGTCACATACAGCCTTGCAGGTGCAGTGGGGCTCCCCTTCACCCCAATTGCCCAGGTCAATTGTGGTGTACACCTCCCATTGGCACCACTCCATCTGTGCCGGCACTACTACATCTGTGCCATGGTTGGGAGGCCACCAAAGGTGAGGGGCGCCTCAGCTGGGCGTCCTCCTCGTGGCGGGCGTGGTCGGGGACGTGGCCGTGGTGACCAGGGAGTAGGCGGACTCCAGGGTGTCCAGGGCGGCCACAGAGGGGGAAGAGGCAGGGGTGCGCCACTTGAGCACAATGTTGTGCCATGTGTCGGTGCAGTCATGCCACCACCCCCTGTGGTTCCGGGGGATGCAGCTTCTGCATCTGGCACTGGCGCCCGTGTGACCCGGCAGTCCGTTCCATCGACTGCCACGGGCCCAAGGGTAGTGGTAGCTGCAGGTGCAGCTGTGGACACCACCACCCAGGCTCAGGGTCTGCCAGCGCAGGCTGCGTTGGCACTTGAGGAGCCCTTGGTAGATCTCCAACAGGCCAGGAGGGAAACCATAGGGGCAGGCCGGGCTGCTCAGACCAAGACACGTGTCCCTGGGGCAGTCATGTCATCTGCTGCCCCGAACAGCTGGGTGTTGGCAAGTGCAGGGGCAGATGTACCCAACAACACCCCGGTTGTGAGTCTGCCAACCAGGACCGTTGCGGTCAATGACCCTGCCACAGCTGATGTTGCTGCGCAGGGTCCATTAGTGGGCACCCAGCTGCCACTGACACAAGTCAGGCCTTTGGTCGTCCCTCCACCTGCCACTCCCTTGGCTCAATCCACCAAACCCACTGGCCATACTGGTCAGGGCGGCATTAGCCAGCCAGGGTCTGCGCCACAGTCCAAGAGGAGGAAGGCTGCACCTGCAGCACAGGCTGGGACCCCACACACAGCCACGACATCCTGCACGTCGAGGAAGAAGCCTTTCTGCAAGCAGGAACTGGACTTCCTCGTGGACTAAGTGCGGGGCCACAGCCGTGACATGCTAGAGGGTGCCAATAGTCAGACTACGGCTGCCCAACGTGACACCCACTGGAAGCATGTTGCGGAACATGTCAGTTAATTCGGCCATGAGGTGCGCACGGCGCAAGTGTCCTGGCTGGAAGATTCCGCTAACTCCCGTCCCACCCCACTCTCCTCACCTGATTCAAAATCCTCTGCTTGCAGTTGCCTGTGAGAGAGGTAGTCCTTCTCCTTTTTGTGTAGAACGTATCTGTCTCGAGAGGAAGCCACAGTGAGCGCTAAAGTATAGCAAACCTGGGGCCCCCTTCCCGAGACCAGACAGTGCGAAGGGAAAAAGCCTGTTCAGGCAGAAAAAACCCTCCGAGGAGTGAAGCGGCTTGAGAGGATCCGGAGCAAGCAGTTGTTGTGGCGTTCTTGAGGCAGGTAGCTGATGGGAGCAGGCGAAGCCGGACATCCAAAGTAGAGAAGGAACCAGAGAGAAAGAGAGCCACCGGAGAAAACTACTCCGGAGCAACAGAAACCAAGGCAGCAGAATGACAGCGCAGCCGAAAGTAAGGCAGAGAAGGCGGGCGCGGAGGACCGTGCACCGTAAGAGAAAACAAGCCGGAAGGTAAGGAGAAAGAGGGAAGAAGAGGCAAGGCAGGGAAAGGGAGAGAGAAGGAAAGACAGTCCGAGGGAGGCGGACCGAAGGTACAGAGAAGTGACCGTGGCGGTCGAGGCTGGAAAAACAAGCGTGTAAACCCAAAGAAGCGAGCTAGCACAGTGAAGGGGGTTGCAACGCGGCGATCGCTGGGAGAGGAGGAAAGAAATACTTCCCAGCAGCGCCATGTTGGAAAACCACTAGTCCGTAGGATGCGTAAAGGAGGAATCACGTAGAGGAACCTCCGCTCGCCCTTCCAGCGTGTAACCGCCAACGCGGATATAAACGCCAAACAGGACGGCGAATGACAGCAAGAGTGCAAAAAGCGTTGGAATGACATCAAACTCAGCACTAAGGCTAAGCGTGCCTCTAATTACAACTTGACTCTGGTGACTGGCGGTGGGCCTGCACCAGAGGAGGAAGAGCTCACTCCGCATGAGGCACTCGTTGCGGAGTTCATACCACCTGAATTGGTCGAAGGAGTGGGAGAGATGCTGGACTTTGATGCCTAGTCCAGTGAGTGTTGATGCGTGTTGTTGAGGACGTGTGTGTTTCACTTGTGGAATGTGTTGTGCATGATTGCCACTACATGTGACGTGTACATGGTTCTGATGTGTAAGTAATGCAATGCTTCCGTCATGCATCTCTCCTCTGCCTGCATGCGGGGACTCCATGTAGGCATGCTCCCTTGCCCCTCCTCCGCCACTCTGCACCCCAGTTCCACCTTTGCACTGGTATTCTTCAATCTTGCCAATGTGTACTTTCTTGTTCATGCGTCCTGTGTAGATGCTAACTTCCAGCCTAGAATCTGCCAGACATATGCCGTGTGGTACAGCCTTAGTACTTGATGCAGGGTATCTCACTAGTACTGTGCATAGGTCAGATGTCCCGCAGGGACATGAGTGCCCATTCATGCTCCATGTGCATTGCACGCATGCCCCTATGTGTCCTTGACTGGATGATCACTGTAATGCAAGTCCTTGGTTACATACATTGCCTGGCATCTCATCAGCCATCCCATGTCAACTGTGGCTCAGTCCTGCATTGTACACATGTTTAGGGTCTGACAATCTGTGTGGCTCACAGGCCTCAGCCTGTTCAATGGCCAATGACTCTGTCCAACTGTTGTTGTGTCTTCTTCACACATGGGCGGCATCCAGAGTTTTCATCATGTGTCCTGCTTACTGTCCCAGCATCATTTGCAGTGTTGTCACTTGAATCACATTAAGCTGTTGATGCCAGTCAACACTGCCTGTCAATACACAGGTGTATGGTCAGCCTTTTGATACCATGCCAGGCATCCCTGCTTTGGTACTGGGGTGGAGGGGTGCTTGGCTTCTAGATATGGTACACATTGAATGCACAATGCACGTGATGTCTGAATTTGACATTGCACTGCCTTCACATTTCCTGGCACACACCATGGAGTCCTTGTACATGTAGGTAGTGAGTGGCGTACACATTTTCTGCACTGCATAGACCCACTTCCATGGAAACTGCCACCTTTCAACAGGTCTGATCACAGAAGCAATTCAAAGTTGACCCAGCATGCATTCCAGGTTATATGTTGTGTGTCACATGTCTGCCTGATGCGTTTGCTGTCGGTGTGTGTGTGTGTTGTGTGCTTCTGACATGTGTAGTGACCTTTTTTCTCTCTATTTTTCAGGTGATGACGCAATGGAGGCGGAGGATGGTGTTGTCATGCCAGACACAGGGTTGTTACCACTACATCAACCCGGCACTAGTGGGGGTCGTGGGGTGGTAGGCCACGAAAACCCCCAAGTGCTACAGTCCATCTTGTCTCTGGCTGCCTATGACTCCAGCCTTGATGACGACTCTGACGTCCATGTTGAGTTGGATGAGCATCAAGTCCATGTGTCAGGGGTGAGTGATTCTGATGTGGACACTCCTCTGTCTGCGACACCTGCTCTGAGGGATCAGACAGTCTTGGTTCCTCCGCCCGTGGTGGATCGGGATGCAGGGTCACCCTCCACACCAGTCACTGATGTGCCTGGGACATCACGTCGACGGGGGCATGTAGTCGTGCAGCCGTCGGCGGTGCCAACACAGTGAGGACCCCCGGTTCTCGGGTCCTGCAGGGGTCAAGCCCGGCAACGCGGTCGCCGCGCACAACCGCAGTATACTGAGTGGGAGCAAGACATGACTGCCAATTCAGAACGGCAGGTGGCAGCAATGGAGAACATCGCTGAGAGCATGGAGCGTGTGGCCCGATCTGTGCTCCCCCCTGCTAGGCAGGTGCTTCTCCAGCAGCAGGGTGCACGGTCCATGGCCCGCTCGCTCAGGCTGGGCATGGCGGCCTCAGACAGGGCACGCCAGGCTGAAATATCGTCTCTGCGTCAAGCAATTGCTGCTCACGCAGAGGCGCACATGGATGCCCTGAGGGAGGAGTATGCTTCCCTCAAATCCACTCTGGGTGTCCTTATGATGTCCCAGAGGCAGCGGGCAGAGGAGAGGTTTGCACAGCTTGAGCGTACCATCTCGGCTGAGCTACAGGCTTGCCGGGAGGTGCAGCGGTTGTCCAGCCAGGCCTTGCAGGAGGAACTCCGTGTTACACGTGCTACCTTGCAAGAGGAAGCACATGTATCACGTGAGGTTCTGCATGCAGATCTACGTCACATCGCCACACAGAACCAGGCTCACCCGTCCGGCAGACTTGCTGCCGACGAGGGGCAAGCTGCAGCTAGGTGTGGCCAGGCTACTGTGCCACGTCCTCTTTTACAGGATGAGCCAGACTCGGACGACCATCTATCTCCCACATAGGTTGGGCTGTGCAGGCGTTGAACCCATGGAGTTTTTTTTTTTGGCTCAGCATCATCGCATGTGGATGTTGAGCAGCACCCTGTACCTCCCCCCTCTTGGGTGCCTACCCTCCCCCCCCGGGTCGTATGTGGCCATTTTTGATTTTTCTTTTAGCTTAGTTAGTTAAGTTTCTGTTTGATAGTTAGTTTAATTAGGTTATATTGGTTTACCATAGTTAGTGTAATTAGTTAATATAGTTTAAAATTGCTTGTCTATTGTGCTTTCATGTGACGGTGCGGTGCTTTGTGGCTTTTGAAGGCATTCACTGTCTGTTCCAGCTGGGCCCTTCAGGCTTGTCTTGTGTATGTGTTTGCTGCTTGGGGTCCTTGACTCACATATGACACTCCTGCCTCCCTTATCCATGGGCTCGCAAGGATGGTTCGGTGTCACAACCTTTTACACAAGGGCTTTGGACTGTCATATCTGTGGCATGTCTGGTGCTGTGTGACTTGTGTTTACACCCCTAGTGGGGATGATTTTGGTGTTATTGTCCACTGTTCAGCTTTTGCTAGATGGGATGTTTCATGATTAATGTGTCATTCATTGCTATGCATTGTGTAGTATGTTTCTTATCTTTACTGTACACGTGCTTTTTGCAATTCATGCTGTAGATAGTGTTCCACACTTTGGATGTGAAAGACGGACTGATGGTGTGATTTATGATGTGACTCTCTGACATGGTCAAGTAATGAGATGCCTGAAGAGAAACACACAGATGACTTTGAAGCATTAATCATGTGTTTCATGCCCTTTCTGCAGGGGGATGAGCCTCCAGAGCACCTTTGCCAGCAGACATGGCCCATTGGACGACGGAATTCTGGACACGTTTGTTGGTGCCCACATGCACATGTGTGCACAAGCAGAGGCACAGGGATTGCAGACCTACATCCTAGAACTGCTGACGTGTTCCAAGGAACTCCAGGCAAGGTGAGCAGCACAGGGGGGCCACAACACAGCAAAGCTTGCACCAGGCGAGTTGCACATGCAGGCTTAGTCACAGCACTGAGGGTGAGCTTGGACGAATATTGGTGTTGAAGCACACAATGCAGCTCAGATGTGTTGGTGGACTGATGGCTGTTGATTGTAAGGTTGTCTGGGACACCTGCAGGGGCAGTGGCACATACCCTCCGGTACACCAAGGTCCATCGAGGCACTTGTATCAACCATGTAGCCTTCCGAGACATGGAAAGGGGCAGCTCACAGGGACATACAGCAAGGGACATACTCGGGTGCAGTGCATTTCATTTCCATGTACATTATGATAAATGCACTGCCAACTTTGTTTCGGTCATGGTGGTACACAACTTGCTCTAAAGTCATGGCTTGCTATATGGGTATGTCTGCTTACCCAGGGAACATTGCATGTTGTGTGAATTGTGACACATTGGTGTTCCATTTGCCACGCACCCACCGGTGGCTGACTTACTGCATTGACTGTGCATGACCCATCACAGGGGTAATGTTATATATGGGTACGAAGCATCTACACCAGATTGTCTGTTTGTAGAGTAGTTTGTTGCTATGGGGCATGTTTGGTGGTGTGTTTTTGTGTAATTGGCACGTACAGGTTGTTGACTGTGGCTCTCTTTGCAGCATTGCAGTGCTCCTGTAACCGGATCTGAGAGTGCGCAGGCAGGAGGCCAGCACTCAAAACCAGAGCTAAGTGTCTTGTTGTTTTTCTTTCAAACTGCTCTGCATAGGCTTGCTGGGGGTGCACTAATGCATGGATGAATGTGTAATTCAATTTGGTATGTTTTTTCCCCCTTATCACCCGGAATCCTATGCAATTTTGAACCCTGTACCCTCTATCCGGTGTTCCTGCTTCCCGTACCTATCCAAGCAACGTTCCCTAACCCTCTTTCCCCGCTGGGGTTGCGGATGCCTGTGTAAGCCCCAAACTTGCAGGCGCCAAAACCCTAGAGGGGGTGGTTGGTTCGTGCCACTCCTAAGCCTGGACTACAGAAGGCCATGACAATGATGTCCAAGTTTGTTTGGATTGTGTATGTGTTCATGCAGGTAGTACATTTTTGTGCATTCCCTACTTTCATGTGTCATTCCTCCTCCCCTCTCCTGCCACTCATTCCAGTTAACCAGTGTGCCAACACCTGTCCCGACTGCATATCCCTGACCCTCCTTCCCCACCAGGGTCTCAGGGGCCTGTGTGAGTTTGACCTTGCAGGCACCCGGGACACGGTGGGGGTGGTTGTTTCGTGACACTCCCGCGCCTGTACACGGGACCTGTGACAGTACACATCCGTTCATGGTGCATCATTCTATGTTATGTACCACACATGGTTCACATCCTGTTGTGACATTGTTTTACTGTGCTACCTTGGTTGTTGCATCATTGTGGTAGTACTTGGCCTTTGTGAGGTACTGCTACGTCAAGTCATATACTGGAGGGTGTTCTGGTTCGTTTTTATGCCTTGGATTTTGTGATTTTGGAAATGAGTGTGGATTCTGAGGGTGCAGGCACCTTTTTACACACAAGATGGGAGATGGTGACGAAGTGTAAAGGTGATCCTGTGGCCAGGTGGAATTGAGGGTTGAAGGCTCCCTGACCCAGGTGCAGTTGTTCAGTGGGTCATGGTCATTTGTGAGGGGGGGGGTTGTTGTTGATAGTTGCCTTGCCCTGCAGTGTGATGGGAACCCTGACATTGTAATGGTGGTATCCTATGTACATGTTGTGTTCTGCTGATCAATGCCTGTTCATGTGTTGTGTTTACCTTTCAGATGTGAGGGGATAGTTGTGGTTTGACATGCTGGGGTGTACACATGGTGAATGTTCACATGTGATGTGTAGAGAACACTGATGGTCACTTGATTGTACATGCATATGTTGAGTGCATGTCCTTGCTGACCCACACACTTGCACTCTGATGCACTACATGTACTACCACCCTTGCATATCCACCTGTACACTGTTTGCCTTCTGGTGCCCACTGTGTCCCTGCAGCACATGTTCTGTGACCAATTATGGATCCTGTACATGCCTAATTTGCTTTTTGATGTGGTCTGTCGCTTAGATGTGATGCTCAGGGTGTGCATCACACACAATGGCTGTTCACTGTGCTGTGCGCTGAGCAGTGTGTTGCAGGAGTAGGACACAGCACACAGAAGCTGCAGTGTTGATTTTGCAATGCACAATGTGCATGTAGACAGGCATTCATTGTTATGTTACGTCTACAACTCTTGTAATGCATTTGGAAATGACTTATTTTGGGTGGGAGGTTGTTGGTCAGTCATTTCATCTGATTCCAGGTCAGGCATCATTGTCTGATGCCACTGTACATTTTGGACATGGCAATGTGTACCTTATTGTTGCTGTGTTGGTGTATGGGTATTGCTTGCCATGTCATGTTGTGGTTTGGGAGGGTTTGAGTGACATAACAGTGATGGCCATGGCCTGTTTTGCAGGTGTGTGCGATTCACACCTTGCATGTCAGGGTCATCTGCTTCTCAAAGCAACTAGCTGGGGGTAGATCTCTCTCCGCGGAAGGGCCCTCCCTGTGGAACAGCCTTCCTGCCTCACTGGAACTTGAGGAGAACCATCTCCGGTTCGGGAAGCACCTCAAGACCTTCCTCTTTGCTTCTGCTTTCTCTCTGCCTCTCCCTTGCAAAATTCTTCACTGGAACTGCACTGGATCTGCAACTGGGCCACTCTCACCGACCTTGGTCCCTGGCCCAGCCACTCTCCACTTGCACTGCCTCCCTGGCAACCCCTGCACTGCGGTACTGTCTCTCTATCCCTACAGCCCTCCCTTCCCAGCACTTGTCTGCACTTACCTTTGCAGTTGCCACCAGCTGGCCTATGTATTTGATTTTTGGTCTACTTACCCTGTACTGCACTCCCCCCCTCCCCTTCCCCTTGCACTTTTCCCTTCCCCCTACCCCTGCACTTGCACAATCTAAATGACACCTGGCCTAGTAGTACTGTTGTCTGTCTTCCCTTGTTCCCCCCTCCCTGCCTCATCGCACCTTGAAATACTTGTGTATAGGCCATATCATGTCATGTCATATGTGTGCCTTTTGGTCACACAGGATAGCTTGTGTTTAAGTAGCTAGGGATGCAGACAATGCGGCACTTCCATGGCAACTATCTCAGGGTGGTAGGGTTGTGACAGTTGACTGTCTCTTTGTCATCATCGATTGTCACCTGGTATGTGCCAGGCCTGTGTGCACTCCGCAGGGGTGGGAGTTTAGGTGAAAAATGTGGCCACAAGCTGGGTCCGGGCTTCCTCGCCACGTGCCCTGTCCCCTCCCATGGGCAGCGCCTGTGCTTGTGGTTGGGGATGTGGGGGCACCACCATGTCCACCGGGACGCCCTGCCGTGTTGCAACATTGTGCAGGACACATGCTGCCACAATGATCCTGCACACTACTGGTGGTGCATAGAGTAGCTGCCCGCCAGAGCGGTCAAGGGAGCGGAAACGTGACTTGAGCACTCCGAATGTGCGCTCCACTATGGCCCTGGTTGCAATATGGGCGACGTTGTATCTTACCTGGGGTGGTGTGGTGGGGTTCCGGATTCGCGTCATCATGTGGTTGCTCAGAGGGTAGGCACTGTCCCCTGGGGAGGTGTAAATGGTTGTGATTATTGGGGTTTGCTTATTTGTGTGTGTGTGTGTGACATGCATGCATGTGCAAGGGCATTTGTACTCACCTAGGAGCCATGTGTCGCCATGCTGCCCAGCTTCCAGGGCCCGGCTCAGGGCGGACATTCTGTATATGAAACTGTCATGGGTGGAGCCAGGGTAGTTTGCATAGACAGAGGTGATGATTCCCTTTGCATCGCATACCACTTGTACATTGATGGAATGCCAGTGCTTGCGGTTTCGGTAGATGTGCTCAGCGGCCCTAGGTGGACGTAGGGCCACATGGGTGCAATCTATGGCACCGAGCACTTTGGGGAAGTGTGCCACCCTGAAAAAATCCAGGACAACGGCCTGCCTTTCTGCGGGTGTTCTGGGCATGTATATGTGCCTGCGGACTGAGGGGCGCGCTGTCATGATTGCCAGTACCTGGTGTAGGCAGCGTGACTGCGTGGCCTGTGAGACCCCCCCACTATGGCAGTAGTCCGCTGAAATGACGCAGTGGCCAAAAAATGCAGGACATTGAGCAGCTTCTCCAAGGGGCTCAATGCTTGGGAGCAAAGGGTGGGGGATGTAAGGTCATCTTCCCACTCCCTGACCAGGTCTAGGATGATGTGGGGTGGAAACCTATACCTGCCATAGACCTGGTCGTCAGGCATCCCAAAAAGGCTTGTCCGTGGTGCGAAAATGCGTGCCCTGGCTATTCTCCTCCTCCTGCAGTGACCCACGATCAGTGCTGCGACAAATGGGGCCTTCATCTTAGCTGTATATACGTGTTTGTTGTTGGCGCGCACTTTTATACTGTGCGCGGGGACGCTTCCGCCTGCCTTCGTGCGGCGGACGCGTTGACGCCTGTGTGCGTCTTTTGCCGTGCGCGGGTTTCCCGTATTCGAATCCATGAATACGGGTTGTTCGCGTGCATGTGGGCGATCCGTGTAGTTCCCTGCAGTACTTCCCCAGTTACGCCTTCTTTTTCACGCGTTATTTCCCATTCCGCATGTTACGCCCACTGTTCCGCCCACTTTGGTTGTGTGCGCCGCGCTATGTGCGCTTTTGCTGTGCGCGTAGCGCACGCCGTGTATGCCTGCGTGCGCCATGGCTGGATTGGGTGCACGGACAGCAGGAAACACGCGCAGCGTCTTCCTTGACTCGCACACGTGCGCGTGCGCTACATTTCTCGCGCTTGCGCTACCTTGCGCCTGCTTGCGCTGGGATTTTCGGCGCACGTTTGCTCCATGAATCGACCCCTAATGTTAGTGGATCCTGCTATTGTGATCCCCACCTGCAAGTTCATATTGAGTGGTACTTTCACAGTTGCATGATCATTAAATGCATTATCGTTAATCATTTCATCTACATAGAAAATGTCCTTGCTAACAATAAAAAAGTAGCTGAATGTTGCCTTATTTTACCCAGATGCCGAGGGGGTTCTCTGTGTAACTCCCCCCACTGCCATTAATCATTATTATCCCTTGCCTAGCCATGAAGCTCAACCAACTTAT
Organism: Ambystoma mexicanum; assembly: GCF_040938575.1. Taxonomy (NCBI): domain Eukaryota; kingdom Metazoa; phylum Chordata; class Amphibia; order Caudata; family Ambystomatidae; genus Ambystoma; species Ambystoma mexicanum. The sequence continues at coordinate 905,261,203 of NC_090937.1, read as the reverse complement.
TCCTTATTGCCATTGCCATTGCCACATATAAATGTGGCTTCAGGGATTATCTCTGAACCAAGTGTTCAGAAAGAATATCATCATAAGATTCTCTGCAATGGGAATTTAAGCCCCCACCTATTATCGTTATTAGATCACTTGAATAATGCTGATTCATCATCAAGTTTTTGTCCATAGTATCCAAGATATCTTGAGTGACTGAACCACCTGGAAGGTCATATACGTCTATTATCAAAAGTGATAAATTCCTGTGTAACTTAATGAGTGCCGCTAATGCATTCGACATAGAATGATGTAGAGCAACTATCTCCATTTCAACTTTGTTACTAATGACCAATACCAAGCTATCAGTTGTGCGGCCTCTCTCACCCTTTTTGGCTGCATTGACCAACATACTATAACCTTCCTTGTGAATCTTATTAATTAAAAATCAACTCTCTTGTACCAGAAATATGTCAGAATTACAAAGAATTTTATTAGATGCTGCAGATCCCACTAAATCATGGGTGCACAACATACGGCCCGCGGGCCAGTTGCAGCCCGCCATGCCGTTTTGCAAGCAGCATCGGCCGCCCTCCATTAGGAAAGTCTTTGTTGTCTTTCGGGCCGGACAAAACACTGGCCCTCATTGGTTCAGTGCACATGAACCACGCAGCTCCTACGAGCCACGTAGTGCGTGTGTGCTGCACCAATGGAGTGCCAGCACTACGGCTGGCGTGGCCAGTAAGGCTTGATGCCGGAAGGCATTTCAGCCTTGCTTGCCACGCCAGCTGTAGTGCCAGAAGCCTCGCCAGTGTTCCAGCACGTCTGGGTAAGTTCATGGGGGGGACTGTATGTTTGTGTGTGTGTGTGTCTGTCTAGGGTCCGTCCTGACTTTGTTTTTTGTTTTTGTATGTATGTTGAGATGCGGAGGTGGGGGGTGTGTCGGGTGTGTTTGTATTTGTATGTCTGCAGTGTATGTTGAGATGCGGGGGTGGGGGGTGTGTCGGGTCTGCTTGAATGTGTTTGTGTGCAAGTACAGTGTGTGTTGAGATGTGGAGGGGGTGTGTCTGTCGGGTCTGCCTGAATGTGTTTGTGTGCAAGTTCAGTGTATGTTGAGATGCGGGGGTGGGGTGTGTGTCGGGTCTGCTTGAATGTGTTTGTGTGCAAGTGCAGTGTGTGTTGAGCTGCGGAGGGGGTGTGTGTGTCGGGTCTACCTGAATGTGTTTGTGTGCAAGTTCAGTGTATGTTGAGATGCGGGGGTGGGGTGTGTGTCGGGTCTGCCTGAATGTGTTTGTGTGCAAGTGGATTGTGTGTTGAGATGCGGAGGGGGGAAGGGGGGTCGGGTCTGTATGGGTGCATGGTGTATGCTTGTGGGTTAGTGTGCTGTGTTGGGGGTGGGGGGTTTGGGTCTGTATGGGTGCATGGTGTATGTTTGTGTGCTGAGTTGGGGGTGGGGGGTTCGGGTCTGTATGGGTGCATGGTGTATACTTGTGAGTTTGTATGGTGAGTTGGGGTGGGGTCTGTATGGGTGCATGGTGTATGCTTGTGAGTTTGCGTGCTGAGTTGGGGGTGGGGGTTCGTGTCTGTATGGGTGCATGGTGTATGCTTGTGGGTTTGTGTGCTGAGTTGGGGGTGGGGGGTTCGGGTCTGTATGGGTGCATGGTGTATGCTTGTGGGTTTGTGTGCTGAGTTGGGGGTGGGGGTTCAGGTCTGTATGGGTGCATGGTGTATACTTGTTAGTTTGTATGGTGAGTTGGGATGGGGTCTGTATGGGTGCATGGTGTATGCTTGTGGGTTTGTGTGCTGAGTTGGGGGTAGGGGGTTCGGGTCTGTATGGGTGCATGGTGTATGCTTGTTAGTTTGCATGCAGGGGTGGGGGGTTGGGGTCTGTATGAGTATGTATGCATGGTGCATGCTTGGTGGCATGGGGCATAGTGTTTGCATGAGGGGTGAGTGTCTTGGGGCAAAGTGTTTGCATGAGGGGTGGTGTCATGGGGCATAGTGTTTGCATGAGGGGTGGGTGTCTTGGGGCATAGTGTTTGCTTGAGGGGTGGGTGTCTTGGGGCATAGTGTTTGCATGAGGATGGGTGTCATGGGGCAATGTGTTTGGTTGGGGAGTGGGGGCCATGGGACATAGTGTTTGCATGAGGGGGGTGGGTGTCTTGGGGCCTAGTGTTTGCATGAGGGGTGGGGGCCATGGGGCAAAGTGTTTGGTTGGGGATTGGGGGCCATGGGACATAGTGTTTGCATGAGGGGTGGGTGTCTTGGGGCCTAGTGTTTGCATGAGGGGTGGGGGCCATGGGGCATAGTGTTTGGTTGGGGGGTGGGGGCCATGGGGCATAGTGTTTGCATGAGGGGTGGGTGTCATTGGGCATAGTTTTTGCTTGAGGGGGGGTGTCATGGGGCATAGTGTTTGCTTGAGGGGGGTGTCTTGGGGCATAGTGTTTGCTTGAGGGGTGGGGGCCATGGGGCATAGTGTTTGGTTGGGGAGTGGGGGCCATGGGGCATAGTGTTTGCTTGAGGGTTGGGGGCCTTGGGACATAGTGTTTGCATGAGGGGTGGGAGCCATGGGGCATAGTGTTTGCTTGAGGGGTGGGGGCTATGGGGCATAGTGTTTAATAAAAATTAGGGGTTGAAAAAGCCTCCTGCCACGCCACGCCTACCGCCCCACCCATATTTACTTTTCGGCCCACTATAGCCATCATGTAGGGTAATTTCGGCCCTCTGTCAAAATCAGTTGTGTACCCCTGCACTAAATGGTTAAAGCCTCTAGTATTTCATGTCACAATACAGAGTGTTTTAAGACTACACTATTTACCTACTGTTTTCACTCTTTGTCGACACCCCCAATTTGCTCAGTCATCCCATCATCAATTTTCCTGCCCTCAGATTTACATGTAATTCTGTTCTTTGGTCTAGACATTGAACACTTTTCTTTTGCATAATTAACAGCATTTTAGTCATATCCCATCTTTAGAAATTATGTAATATGGGATAGCACAAACAAGACTATTTCTGGCAATTTGAAGTGTACAAAGGCTGTTTTAGTTATTTCTACTGATTTCAACATCAATATCATCAGAGTTCAGCACACACAATTCAGGTATCATAGCAAATAAAGATGAGACCTTTGTTCTATTAAGAGGCATCATATCTTTTGTAGTAAAAGTTTCTTGTATTATGAAAGTTGTAGACATCCCTTCTTGGTCCTATGAAGTATCCATTCACATGCTTCTTACTCTGTGACACCTGATTATTACACACTGCTATGGAAAACTTAACAACAGGTGAATTTACAGTGCTGACCGTGTCCTTCTCTTCTTCAGCAATCAAAACAACAGATATATTTATGTACTCTGTTTCCCATTATGCTGGTACTTAGTCACCCTCTATCACCTCTCCATCATTATGCACATTTGTCCTAATTATTGGCCATTTTTGTTTTGCATTTTTTTTCTAGATCTCTTATTTGATTGTTCTATAATGATGTTCCGGGACCTTCACTACCTCAAAAACATCCGTGTCTATTAAAAAAGCCTTCTGATATGTGTCTGCCTTGTTGCATTTTTGTTTTGGCAGTTTATTTTGGCATCCTGGTTGTTTCTTATTTCTTTTTCCTTTGTGTCATACTGGCCTTGATTTTTTGAGGCATAGAAAACTTCTGGAACTTCATCGTTGTTTTCAACCTCCTTGGGCATGTCATCCCCAGTTGCCCAAACCATGTGGGAATCTTTTCTATCTACTGCCCCATCTGAAATCTCATGTGAAGCGTCCCATATTCCTCCATCAAGCTGGCACTGTGATTCATTGCTACACTCTTCAGGTGTATCGTGTAAATATGTAAGACGGGGAGAACACAGAACCATTTCCCCTTTATTTAACGAGTTGGTAATGTTGTGCAGCAGCCCTTTAATTCTCTTGAGTATATCAAATTGATCTTGTTAAAGAGGCTATTTCTTAGCCATAACTCCTTGCAGTCAGCCATTCCTGAAAATAAATACACACTATGCAAGGAAGAGACACACAGACAGCCGCTGTGCTGGGAGAATATTGTTTAAACAACTGCCTTACATGGTGAAAAAAGAATATCTCACAGTTTTTCGACATCAGCATCGTTTTATTGGTTGGCAAAAATTACACAATAATTGTATGCTAATCTGAACCTTATATTTTGATAGGCAAATGTATTTAAAGGTCACATACATTACTTGTTTTTCACTGGACATAAACACTTTCTAAAACACATGATTATTTCTTGTTACTTATGACTCATTTATGATAATCAGCATGACTGATTGTTTTCCACATTTACTAAATCACAAGATATGTTTTTGCAATTCTGGGGATGACACATTGCTCCATATTCTACACACTCTATCAAGGACATAGATTAGCTGTCTGGTTTTCTATTGGTTACCTCTCCTAGCTTATCTTTTCCTGACTTTATGCCAATTTCATTTGTAAGCAGCATCATTGGAAATACTATATTCATATCATTTAAACTGCTAAGTCACTGCACCTTGGCTTCTGTCCAAGCCCCCCACGCCCTTTCAGAGCTAAAAATGGCCCTATATTTTTTATTTGTTTAACACTTTTACATTTCCAGGACATTTAAGTCCTACAGTTTATTTGTAATGTATGATGTGGCATTCATTTTGAAAATAATGGATCCCTTTGCTATTGTTATGGGCCTTATTCTGATATGTTTTTCTAATGTCTATTGAGTGTGGGTGATGCTGTCCTAAATAAATGTGTGCAGTCACCTATTTTATAATGTACCGGTCTATAATAAGGGCAGCGTTGCTGCCTCAATGGACAATGCTTCTGACTTTTACAATGTTGGACAGGAGGGCGGGCACATGCCCTGAATGGCATCTTCAGCTGTCTATTACCAGAGAGAGGGGGAGGATCTACTCCTCTTCAATTACTTTGGATGTTACACATCCCCTGACTTATTTTGATTAGCACTTTTATAGCATGCCCCAAAGCATGAGTTATTCATCTCTTTATTACCTTTTCTGCTTGATTTGAAGAAATAAGTATGCTTGATGCCTCATAATTGTCACACTTGTGTATAGGCGCGTTATAAATGCCATATGATATCATCTCAGGGTTATAAATAGCTAAATTTGGGATTGCACACACACTGCTTGTGTTCAGATGAACAACAGTAGGTATTTCATTGTAAGGCAAATAGTATGTTGATTTTGTTCAATGACCTCAAATGGGCTCAACCAGTATTTATTAGCAACCGTTTGAAGGCTGTAGCACAGATCGATTAATTTGTTATTGTCTATGACTGATGTGGAGCGAGGCCTATGCAGTTCAGGTGCACATGTACTGGCAGCTCCCTTCTCCTAAACAGGATTTTGCATGAGATCGACAAAGGCTTTTATTTTCCCTTTGCCAGACTTGGCATGTTTAGCATTCTCGTCCTTGGTCGCAGTTCCAGCAACAACTTCATTGGACAAGATTTTAATAGTAACTTCACCTACTGCTGATTTGCGTGTAAGCCATAATGCACCTTGCAGCCCCAGAAGTCCAACGTCTGCAGACTACAAACTGCTCAACACTTTGTTGAGACATTTTGATGCTGTGAGAAGGGGTTGGCATGGGCAATAGAGAGCAAAGGGTAGATTTGATGCAAGGAGCAGAGGATGTGGTAGAGAGAGAGAGTGATTTGGGTTAATGAAGATAGCAAAACGAATGAAACAGTTTAAGGTCAAGTGAATCCAAGGAAGAGCCTTCATGAAACAAAGAAGGAGGTTCAGAATGCCAAAGATACATTGAAAAAGTGAAGCGAGCTTCTGAAAAACAAAGGTACAGTACTAATAGCCTTAAATAGACCTGAGAGCTCGAATCAGTCCTAGCAGTGAGTAGACCTTGAGAACAAACAGAATCCCTGGTGCCACAAATGGGGAAAAGCACATGCTAGGAAAGCGAGAAGCTGGAGTTGGACACGAGAAATGGGGCAGTGCTACAGGACAGTGCACTTTCAATGCCTCTAGAAACAGTTATGAAACAAACGCATTGATGAATTGTGGAGCTGCAATGTCTCTAACAATCGCTTAATTTCTGAAAGATTATTGATGTTCAAAGTTTGGGAGGGATAGTGTTCCCCATCCAACAAAGAAAGAAAATATCAAATGTGTTAGTTTGGATATGGAAGAAAACTATTGTGCATGTTTGGAGGAGGAGGACATAATGGGAGTTGATGTGATGACAGTGGAACGAACACAACACAGCACAACACAATACAAACTAGATTGTCGAAGTACAAAGAATTGTATAGAATTACACATATGTGAAACATTTCAGTGTGTCAGAAGAAAGTGCTGCATCAAAACTGACACCATTAATGTTTTTTATCGAGCTGAGTTATTTCAAAGCAGAAGAATAGGTGTTTTTTTGTCTCCATTTTACTGATGCCCAGGAAGGAAGTAAGATGAGTACTGGTGCTACATTATAGAGTGTTCAAAAAATGTATTGACCCCGCTACACCGTTATTTACATCTTTACAGGAAATGCTGGCATGGGTGATGACAGGATGTACCATCTTTAACATCACCTGTTTAAATGAACTTTTCTGGACTTGTCACCTAACCCAAGACAGTCGAAAATGCACCACCTTTGGTGCGAAGGAGACATATTTGTCTGAACAATAGTATCACAGATGTTGAGCTAAAGTCCCACAATAGCTCGCAGTGTCAATAAAAGAATAAGTAAAACACATATTGGATGAATTAAATTATCTGTATGCAGAAAATGTGGTTCAGTACGAATATGACATTATTTTGCAGTTAAATTTAGAAGGAAAATGGCGAACATTTCAAAGAAGGCATTGATTAAGAAAGACTTCAGTTACAAACGGCACTAATAATTCCCACAACTCCCAAATCATTACAGTCAGTATTGGGTATTTTGGGTTTCTCCAGAAAAATCACCCTTTTGTTCGCAAAATTGGCAAAGTCTTTGAATATTTTTTTAAGGTAGAATTATTTCAATGGGAGGTAGTGCATTCATAACTGTTAAAACTATTTTGCATTCAGCACAAAATATATATTGACACCTTCATCAGAAATGGTATTTTTCCTAGAGCCCTTGCTAACAGAAAATATCATGCCGGCATTGTTGATACAGGTATATGCCACTAATCACATGTTGATAGCCTGCAATTCACAAATGTTGCAAACTTTGGATTTGAGATACACCTCATGTGAAAATATTTCTTGACTGTGTATTTGGAGGGCAAGATGAAATATTGAACTGGAACTCCGAAAGTGATTATTTAGAAGACACACACCGCTGAAAGTTGTATTCATTCCAAAAGTGCATGTTCAGAATGGTTCCACTAAATAATAAGAATTGGCTTGTAACTCTGTAATTGCGTGATTTGGAAGTGCAAGATTGTAGTGAAGCTGAAGCTGGAATACTGAGGTTTCAGAAGAGCAGCATCAATGCAACATTGCACTCACAAAGACATACCATCCTGTAATTTGAGATGGCCCCTTGGATAGAAGTACCAAATTTGGTTGTAATTTTTGATGGCATAGATCACATGGCTTGATGGAGAGTAGCGATGGCGATTAAAACAAACAATCATTCAGTCTATTGCTGATTTTTTTTAGACGAAATGGTGAGGACAAAGCCAACAATTGCATAGGTAGAAGCAGTTTACGCAGCATTTGTTATGTACATGTGCCACCAGACATCCCAGTATTGCTTATTCTAGATGCATATTTTATGACAATCAATGGTGAAACAAATCAACGGTGGAAAGGTACAGATATGTTAGACGTTTTATTATTCTTTATGGCAAAAAATGACATTGTGGTCAGGAACAGAATGTATGTTTTCAAAACCAAAGCACATTCCAAATGTGGATTTTGGAAGAAAGAAAATGATTCAGAAGATGGTGCTGCAGAAAGAGCATTGGTAGCTTCACATGTGGTACATTACATAGATGTCTGTTATCAAATGGGTCCCTCTGAAGTATTAATATCAAAGCCTGATTCAGAATTTGAGAATGGGTGGCAGATTATGATGAGAATGATCCTTTAAAGATGGCACTGATGAGATTAGCTCATAGTTCACACAAATCACACATTACGAGAACATTACAGTAGTGAGATCATACCCTTACATCTTGTAATGAGTTGGTGACAAAGGGAGAGGTTTTTATTAAAGAAGGTGAATGATAGATGGATATTAGTTTTTCCTCATAATATCAGGGAAGATATTTTACTTTGGGCTCATGGTTTCTGGGCACGCTAGACAGGGGAAAATAGTTGGCACTGGTTTCAGTCTCCCGGATGGTAGCCAGCAATGCAAGAAGATTGGGAAGAATGGGTATCAATTTATTAGCATTATTATAACATGATAGAACAATTTTTAATGAAGAATTTTAAGGAAGGTAGAGAAACTGACAGCCGCCTGGCACCATCTTCAGATTTATTTGGTCCCTAAATTAAATAATTGCTAGATTTGGCATTCCTCACAAAATTACGTCTGACAATAGCACTCATATTTTGGCAGAAGTTACACAGACATTATGCCATTAGATCCACATTGAACAAAAGTACCACATTCCTTATAACCCACAGGCAGCAGGGCAGGGTGAATGATTGAATCGGGAGCTGCAGAAGATGACAAAAAACTCTCTGATGAAGGACGCCAATGAGATTTTAAGGTATCTTTTTTCACTGTTCTTTTAGAGGAAGAACACATACTGCCATAAAATATCACAATTTCATATTATTGTTTGAGAGGGCATGCCCAGCACTGAAACTATGGTTGCCTTTGACCTCAAGAGATCTGGAAGCATGTCATGGAGATTATATGCAGGAATTGGTGAACGGGTTGCTTGGCTTCAGTCAGGAGGTGTGGCAATTTCAGAAGGAGTATGATAAAGTGACAACACAGTAGTACGAGAAAATATCTATTGTCAGAGAATTTGCATTTGGAGAATTGATTATGTGACAAAGATCCGACAAAGAGCAAACTGTTAGCTCATTATGTAATTGCAGACAGAAAAATAAAATATGGTTGTGTATGTCATATATATTTGGGATTCTTCTGTAACTTTGTTAAAGCATATTGGTCAGTTAAAAAGATTGAAGAAGGTAGTGAAGGGATCAATTCTGATGCTTGCTAAGGGTCAGTAATTGAATTTTGTGGGTAATGGGAAGGAGAAGTTTGCTGAAGATAAAGCATAGACCAAATGTTTTTCTATTGAATTTTCAGTTTGAACTATTTACTGGTCCACTTGATGACTGACTGCAAGGATAGTAGGGGATGAGCAAGGAGAGGGCCAGGATTTTGGGGTTATAAGGTATGTAAGTGACTGCTATTAATGTAACCACATTACCTGCTCAATGACAGCAGAGGCAATGTGGAATATGGAAAGTAAACATTAGAATCATAATTGGGGCGTCACATTGAGCATAAATACTGTATAAAAATGATTAGTGAAAAATCAAACGTTTATATATGCCACATTTATGTCATAGTAAAAAGCATGCAGTACATCATTTGTCTCTGCTAGTTCATAACCATCATCCAGTCTTGGATGTCGACTGCCTACCTCAAACTAAACCCATCCAAGACTGAATTCGTCATCATTGGTCCGCTTGCTAAAAAACAACGTATTCAACAATGGCTCAATGATAAGCACCAAGAAGGATTTGATCCATAACTTTCAGACTCAGCAAAACACTTAGCCTACACCATTGACAGCAGACTGTCCATCCAGAAAAACATTGACAAGAAAGCGCAAATAGCCTGGCTCAGAATCTCTACCCTTCAAAAAATCAAACCCTTCATCCCGTCGCAAGACTTCCAGACCGCAGTGCAGGCCCTTGTGGTCTCGCACATCGATGGCGGAAACATTCTCCTGACTGGGCTCCCAGATGCTCACTTGACTTCCCTAAAAGCAGCCCACCATGTTGCAGCATGTCTTATTGCAGGAGCACAAAAATATGACCGAATTACCCCCATTTTATGGGAACTACACTCCGAGCCAGGATACTGTTCAAGACTACATATATCATCTGCAAAGCAGTCATGAGTAGCACACCAGAGTACCTGGTGGCTAAGCGCCACATATTTGGTGGCATAAGCTCCTCGCACAGCAAATCGACCAACCAACCGGCTTGAATCATAACTCATCTGCAAATAGAGAACTTGCAATCAATCCTTTTCTTGTCATGCACCCACCCTCTGGAACTCAATCCCAGTGTCAGTTTGGAATGCACCCACAATTCTCCAATTTCAAAATCTCTCAAAACATGGCTCTTTCAACAACACCTGACAAAGTACTAATTCCAATGGACACACATAACGACACACAGACCTCACAGTGCTTCGTTGCTGTTAAAAGATAAAAGCCCGAATGTTGGCTACCCACACTCTGTACAGTGCTCCCATGCTCTCGAGCTATGTATGTGCTTCAAACAATAAAAAATAAATTCTAAATAACTTGTTGGGGACCAATAACAGTATAATGGGGAATATTCTATTAACGATGTTGGGGGTTAGTTTAACCAAATATTGCCATTCAGAAGGATTAACAATGGGTGTCTTGGAATAAGCCCAGGGGTGAATGGATTGTCATGGACGGCGATGACATTTTTAGTTGCTATACGATGTGAAAGAGAGACAGAGATTAGGAATGAGGTAGCACCAGAAGTGAAAATGTGTGCCATAAAGACAATGTAGTTACATCGACAACAAGGGATGCACCAATTGAATTTGGAATATGATAGAAGCATTGGGGAAGTAAAATGCATTTGCAGTTTGTTCAAAATTATCACATTGAGGGGTTGAAGGAATGAATTATGTAGAAATATTTCCCTTTCTAAAATATGCAAATAAGGTCCCAGTGGAACTTACATATTTGAATGAAGGGTTGGTACGAAGTAATGGATGATGCAAAGATATGTAACATGAAAAAGCATTACAGTCATTTATAACAGTGGGACAAGAGTTGCTCCTTGTGGCTTAATGAGTGATGACCCATACAAAAATGTCTTATGATTCTCATATGTAGCCTCTGAGAAACTAGTGGGATTTTGAGAACAAAATAACTTTATAAGAACTTATGTGACACCACAATGCTTATTGAATTCATACACAATTGCATATGTTTGCAGTAGGATTTATGTAACATATTATAATATTCTGAAAATCAATAAGAAATTGTTTTATGGGGAGGCTGCTAGGTGCATGTGGCCTATGATGATTTTGATGGATTTTGAGGGTTATTATCAGGAGGGTAGGAGGAATCCAGCAAATGACCAAGTTGAGGGATAAGGCAGCCTTTGTCACACAAGGTCGTAGTTGTATTTGGTCGTAGAAGGGGGTCATCACTGCAAATGTAGAATCGAAATAAGAATGTGAAGTAGGGAATACACTGGTAGTGATGCCATGGCTTCTTGCTCTCTATAAAGTGCCACAGGAATGTGTAGCATTTGAGAAGATATGTTGGGAAGGAATAGGAGCATTTCTATGGGTAGAGAAGGAAGGAAAGGGACAAACAGAGGAAACAGATGGTTTTAATAGTAAAAAGACCGGTCGGTTTGCAGCACCAGCTTTCCACGTTTGCGAATGTATATCAAACTAAAGGCCTAACAATAAAAATGCCCAAAACAAAGTCTTGTCATTTAAGCCTGTCAGCAGTGGGCGACACGTATTACCAAGATTCAATCTAAATAATCTTTTACTGGATCACGTGGACACCTTTGAATACCTAAGAATCACTTTTACAAGTAATTTGAAATGGGCCAGCCAGATTGGAAAGAGCTGCAAGACAATGTGCTTCTGTTGCAAGTTTCTCCTCCTCCCGTTTTGGTGGAAGAGTACTTTCATTTGCAACCAAATCTACATAGTAAAAGCCATCCCGACAATGTCCTATGGTGCATAGCTATGGGGCAATGCACTTTGTCCCCCATATATATCTTAGAGAATAAAACTATGAAACGACTGTTGTGCCTACACTCTAGTGCCCCCTCTGACTCGGTAGTGCTGGAGTTAGGCCTAATTGAGGTCAAATATGAAATAATGTTAAAGCCATTATTATATTGGCTAAAGGTTTGGAATTCCAGAATTCTGGCCTATTGTTGTGAGGGCTTTTCTGATATATAGTACTCTAATGGTGGAAATGCTCTCACGTGGTTCAGGTAAGTGAAGCCTATGCTCATGACGTTATGACTGGAAGTACTGGGGACGGACCCGACAAAGTATGATGCCCAATCCAAAAGTATATTGAGGAATTATTTTTATGACTGGATGATGGAAGCTAAACTGGGCGTGTGTTCTTCCCATCCTCTATCACTTAATTATATGGTAGTCGAGATTTAGCCAGCTTTCGAACCGTTTCTTGACTTTTCAGTTTCGTCATATGCAAACATTTTATTTGCAAACATTTGACTTTGGTATTTTAGCTTTAGCCAAGTTTACAGTTCATTAGGGGTAAGGATTCCATGACTAAATGCTATCTATGTAAATCATATGAGGAAGATGAAGCACACTTTTGCTTACATGTCCTTTATACAATTCTGCCAGACGTAAATGGCTGAAGCAGTTCTACTAATGAAATTGTGCCCAGCCCCTTTATTCCTTTTTGCAGTTTCATCATTTCTGAAATGCACCTTCCATAGGAGGAACAAGTTGTTAAAGCAACAAGATTGACTTCTGATTATGGAACCCCTGACCTTTAACTTTGTCTCTATAGTTAACATACCTTTTGCTCTCCTATTTTGAACTTTCGATCTACATGAGAAAAAGGATTTCTCCTAATAACTGTATTTGATAATGGATAGTGAGTTGAATGATAATTGTCCAAAAATAACAGCTGGAATTTGTAGGAACTTTTAATAAAATTGTAGGATTTCATAAAATTGTTACTACATTTGATCATATTATTACTTTTGATTGACTTCATGTTCTTATGATGTATCCGAAATAACACCTTTTTCATTGATTGATTGATTGATAAACAGGTGGTTTTGGAACTCTATAATCCAATAAATCGGCACGTACTGTAATCAGTTCAGCTGACATAATTGGGGTCAGCACAAAATTAAATAATTTTGGATAATTCAACTAAAAATGCGGGTCAAAGACATGTATATGCATCATACTTCATGCTAAAACAGACATATTGTTTGGTGATAGCTTTGACCAGAACACTGGAAGATGCCTGCAGTAAAATGTGTGGCAATGTATTGCTCTGTCTATGTGAGGAGGGTGAAGTGAAATAATGTAACGTTCAATATATACCCTAGACCCAACCATGCCACTTCCAGTGGTGCGTGTAAATAGCACTATGTGCACCCTCTTGAGCACTCCCTTGTACACCCCCTTCTAAAGAATCCCTCTGCCGATCCTTCCTCTCCGGCTAACTATCATCCGCTCTCCATCACTCCTTTCCTGGGCAAACTCCTGCAAAAGCTGGCCATCTCCCAAGTTAATCTGCATACTGAATCTGTTGGCTGTCTCCACGACCAACAGTCTAGTCTGGCTTCAGAGCAGCCAGAAGCACGGAAAATGCTCTACTTAACACTCATGAAGACCTGCTCTCTAATCTTGACTCTAATCTTCCTTCTGTCCTCATTCTTACACACTTTTACACGACACACCAGAGAACTGACTAACACCAGAGTCGTTTACCTGACATGTCCCAATACAAAGGTCAGGCAAAGTCAGGCAATTGATCAGAATCACAGACACCTGCTGGCCCTTTCCCTTCCCCAAAGGGATAAAAGGTGGAGCAAGAAAGCACAGTACGAGCAAAGCAGACCGCACAACACCACAACTATCCAGACCCGGCAGTTTAAGAGGAGGAGAAAGGTGGCGAATATAGAGAGACTGACAAGGAGAGACATGACCTTGCTCTTTCCGACGCAGACCCGCAAAACCTCCGCATAGGGAATCGTAAGACCGAGGACAATGGCCCAAGTGTGCTGCAACATTGGCCAACGGTACACAGAGCGTATCGACGCTAATGAGCGGGAGATGCAAAACTCCTACTACTGTGGTACCAGCCTTGACTCCAGCGAAGAAGAAAGCCAAGCTGTTCATCACAGCCGGTGAGTCGAGGGGAGAGCCAATAAGAACCGGGCTGTGGTGAATGAAAGTCCCAAAGTGGCAAAGTGAGAAAGTTCAAAGAACTGTAAAAGTGTAAAGGGGAGACCAGCTGCAGGGATGGGAGGTGGCACCACATGGTTGCTGCTCCAAGGAAACTCTGGTTGATCCCCATCTGAGTAAAACTACAGAAACCAGAAGGCCACAGGAGAGCCAAGTTAGATGAAAGTGGTCATACAAGAGGCCAAGCAAAATCCCTATACAGTCGAAAGCCGGTAATCTACAAACTTGAGAAAGCAAGGTAAGTGAATCCTGCAAACAATTATGAATGTGAAGTTGACAAGAGTGAACCCAACCAAAGGATGCTGACGAGAAGGGGGCAAGTCTAAAGTCCCAAGAAACAGTGTGTTGCCAAAGGTGAACCTGGCTGAGATATGTACACTGGAACTCGTTAAAAAGACATTAAGATTTGTGAGCCAAGGAAACGCCATAGTGAGCCCGGAGGAGGGAGGCAATCAGTGGCTGGAAGAGGGGGATCCAGGGGTGAACAAACCTCACCCAAAGCAAAACTAGGAAACAAACTTTCACTGTTTTGAAGGAACTTTTGTTTTGTTATTGAATTTGTCAGGCCCTCGAAGGCAAGAGACTTTCAAGAGGAACGAGACTTGGCCATTGACGGTCCTGATAGCTGCAAGCAGAAATGTCGACTCGTGCTGGGAAAGCTGCAGTGTGTACTGTGCTCCAAGATCCCATCTTACCCAGTGCTCAAAATGTGGGGAAGGGAGATCCAAGCTACCGCATCCTGACATGATATTTGTGAACACTTCCTTCTTTTCTTGAAAACCATCCCACGTCCTTTTTGTATTACTTGTAAGGTTTGGCAATAGGTTTCTTAGTATAGACCCTTTTATTTGACACAACGCCACAAGGACTGCCTGATTTTCCTTTGATGTTCGATGCTTGCTCCCATCTTAGATTTAGGTTTAGATTAGTTGTTTTTCCAACCTGCATACAGTTTCAGAAACATCCTTGAACTGTGATCACTTGTGTCTGTCTTTACTGTTGCCACCATGAGTTCCTCAGATCAGGCCCTGGCTTGGCTGACCTCCTTTCTCACCGACTAACCCACTCAGGTCCAACTGGGGTCTTTCCTCTCTTCTATCTCTCTCTCTACTTGTGGTGTTCCACAGAGGCTTTTCAACCACTACCTAGCACCTCTTGCCCACCGCATTGCTACTTTCTGCTCCAATTTTCAGTGTTATGCAATGACACGCAGCTCTCCCTCAGGTTCCCTTCACCCACCTCTGCTCCTTTTCTCATACCAGACGTCCTGACCAGAATTCAAGAATCATATGACACCAATGATCTCTGGCTTAATGGCAGTAAGACTGAGATCCTCCTCATCGGGCCACCTGCTCCCTCCTTTCCTATTTCTCTCTGGCTGCCCACACTTTGCCCTCTTCCTGCTCCTTCCTGTGAGGCTAAGAACCTCGGTGTCATCTTCAACTCCACCCTCTCCTTCTCTCCTCACATCTCCAAAGTCTCTAAGAAGTCAAACTATCAGCTGCACCTCCTCAGAGGTATTCTTCCTTTTCTCTCCTTCCCCCAGAACTCACTGTCTCCAGAGCTCTAGGCTGAACTAAGGCAAAAGCCTCTTTCTAAATCTGCCTGCTTCTACTCTCCGCCCTCTGCAACTCATTCAGAATAGTACTGCAAGACTTGTCTTTGGCCTCAAGCCCAGGGATCATATCTCTTCAGGACTGAAATCTCTGCACTGGCTCGAACAATTTGCGTAATACAGTGAGGAAGTTCAAACCCCTCTGCATTGTCCACAAGGCCTTCTGGGGCCTAGGGCCTCATTACCTGCTACTCTCTCTTCCTAGATATCGTCCTTCTCGAGCTCTTCGCTCATCCGCCTCCAACTCCCTCAGGATCAGTCATTTCTCCAAGCAACGAGTTGGTAGTAGATCCCTTTGTTCGGCTGGGGCCACCCTCTCCAACATTCTCACTGCACCCCTGAAACTTGAGGAGAACCATCTCAGGTTCTGGAAGCACCTCAAAACCTTCCTCTTTGCTTCTGCTTTCTCTCCTCCTCTCCCCTGCTGAACTCTGGGCTGAAACTGAAACTGCACTGATCACCTGGCCACCCTCTGATCCCGGAGCCCAGGTTCCCTCCCCCACCAGTTGCACACCTGCACTGTCTCCCTGGCACCTCTCCGCACTTGGGGGTACTTTTCTGTATCCCTACAGTCCCCTACCTGCGCTTGACAACTGATGTCTTCACTTACCCTTGCACTTGCCACCAGCTGGCCGTACTTTTACTTATTGCTTTTATTTATTCTATTTATTTGTTTACTGTCTATCCCATGTACTGCACTGTTCCTTTTCCCCTTGCCCCCCTCACACTGTTCCCCTTCCCCTGCACTTGCGCAATCTCATGTCACCTGGCCTCGTAAGATCACAGTCTCTGTCTTCCCTCTGTTCCCCCTCCCTTGCCTCGTCACGCCTTGAAACACTTGTGTGTAGGCGCGTTATAAATGGCATATCATATCAGATACACCTGACAACATCTATATTCTCCTCCTCGTAATGACCACAAATAAATCCCCGTCCTATCAAAACATCAATCTAATTTTGGGAAAGGTAGAGGTATTAATCCTCCGTGAAAATACTAGAATTATGTAGGGGCTACCTATAATCAATAAACACAACACAAGTATGTAGATATTTCTAATTTCCTTCTGTCTACATCATGGGTGCACAACATACGGCCCGCGGGCCAGTTGTGGCCCGCCATGCTGTTTTGTCCGGCCCGCGAGGCACAAACACTTTCCTAATGGAGGGTGGCCCGCAAGCAGCATCGGCCGCCCCCCATTAGGAAAGTCTTTGTTGTCTTCCGGGCCGGACAAAACACTGGCCGTCATTGGCTCAGCACACACGCACCACGTCGCTCCTACGAGCCACGTAGTGCGTGTGTGCTGCACCAATGGAGGGACAGCACTATGGCTGGCGTGGCCAGTAAGGCTTGATGCCGGAAGGCATTTCAGCCTTGCTGGCCACGCCAACCGTAGTACCACTCCACAGCGTTCCAGCTTACCTGCCTTCCAGCACATCCAGTAAGTGGTCTGTTTGTTTGTGTTTGTGTGTTGGGTCTGTTCTGCTGTATGTTTGTGTTGTGTATGTTGAGATGGGGGGTGGGGGGGTGTCGGATGTGCATGGATGTTTGTTTTTGAATGTTTGTGTTGTGTATGTTGAGATGGGGGTTGGGGGGTGTCGGATGTGTATGAATGTTTGTTTTTGAGTGTTTGTGTTGTGTATGTTGAGATGGGGGTGTGGGGGGGTGTCGGATGTGTATGAATGTTTGTTTTTGAGTGTTTGTGATGTGTATGTTGAGTTGGCGGGGTGGGGGGGTGTTGGATGTGTATGAATGTTTGTTTTTGAGTGTTTGTGTTGTGTATGTTGAGATGGGGGGTGGGGGGTGTCGGATTTGTATGAATGTTGTTTTTGAGTGTTTGTGTTGAGTATGTTGAGAGGAGGGGTGGGGGGGTTTGATGTGTATGAATGTTTGTTTTGAGTGTTTGTGTTGTGTATGTTGAGATGGGGTGGGGGGTTTGGGTCTGTATGGGTGCATGCTTGAGAATGTGTGTGCTGATTTGGGGGGGTGGGGGTTTGGGTCTGTATGGGTGCATGCTTGAGAGTGTGTGTGCTGAGTTGGGGGGTGGGGGGTTTGGGTCTGTATGGGTGCATGCTTGAGAGTGTGTGTGCTGAGTTGGGGGGTGGGGGGTTGGGTCTGTATGGGTGCATGCTTGAGAGTGTGTGTGCTGAGTTGGGAGTGGGGGGGTTCGGGTGTCTATGGGTGCATGCTTGAGAGTGTGTGTGCTGAGTTGGGGGGTGGGGGGTTTGGGTTTGTATGGCGCATGCTTGAGTGTGTGTGTACTGAGTTGGGGGTGGGGGGTTTGGGTCTGTATGGGTGCATGCTTGAGAGTGTGTGTGCTGAGTTGGGGGGTGGGGGGTTTGGGTTTGTATGGTGCATGCTTGAGTGTGTGTGTACTGAGTTGGGGGTGGGGGGTTTGGGTCTGTATGGGTGCATGCTTGAGAATGTGTGTGCTGAGTGGGGGGTGGGGGGTTTGGGTCTGTATGGGTGCATGCTTGAGAGTGTGTGTGCTGAGTTGGGGGTAGGGGGTTTGGGTCTGTATGGGTGCATGCTTGAGAGTGTGTGTGCTGAGTTGGGGGGTGGGGGGTTTGGGTCTGTATGGGTGCATGCTTGAGAGTGTGTGTGCTGAGTTGAGGGGTGGAGGGGTTCAGGTGTGTATGGGTGCATGCTTGAGAGTGTGTGTGCTGAGTTGGGGGGTGGGAGGTTCGGGTCTGTATGGGTGCATGCTTGAGAGTGTATGTGCTGAGTTGGGGGTGGGGGGTTCGGGTCTGTATGGGTGCATGCTTGAGAATGTGTGTGCTGAGTTGGGGGGTGGGGGTTTTGGGTCTGTATGGGTGCATGCTTGAGAGTGTGTGTGCTGAGTTGGTGGGTGGGGGGTTTGTGTCTGTATGGGTGCATGCTTGAGAGTGTGTGTGCTGAGCTGGGGGTGGGGGTTCGGGTCTGTATGGGTGCATGCTTGATGCTTGAGAGTGTGTGTGCTGAGTTGGGGGGTGGGGGGGTTCGGGTCTGTATGGGTGCATGCTTGAGAGTGTGTTTGGGGCATAGTGTTTGGTTGGGGGTGAGGGGGACATGGGGCAAAGTGTTTGGTTGGGGGTGAGGGGGCCATGGGGCATAGTGTTTGGTTGGGGGTGGGAGCCATGGGGCATAGTGTTTGGTTGGGGGTGGGGGACATGGGCATGGGGCATAGGGTTTGTTTTGGGGTGAGGGGGCCAATGGGCATAGTGTTTGGTTGGGGGTGGGAGGCATGGGGCATAGTGTTTGGGTGTGGGGGTGGGAGCCATGGGGCATAGTGTTTGGTTGGGGGGGAGGGAGCCATGGGGCATAGTGTTTGGTTGGGGGTGCGGGGGCCATGGGGCATAGTGTTTGGTTGGGGGTGGGAGCCATTGGGCATAGTGTTTGGTTGGGGGTGAGGGACATAGTGGTTGGGGGTGAGGGGGCCAAGGGCACAGTTTTTGGTTGGGGGTGGGGGACATGGGCATGGGGCATAGTGTTTGGTTGGGGTGAGGGGGCCATGGGGCATAGTGTTTGGTTGAGGGTGAGGGGGCCATGGGGCATAGTGTTTGGTTGGGGGTGAGGGGCCATGGGGCATAGTCTTTGGTTGGGGGTGGGAGCCATGGGGCATAGTGTTTTGTTGGGGGTGTGGAAGCCATGGGGCATAGTTTTTGGTTGGGGGTGTGGGAGCCATGGGGTATAGTGTTTGGTTGGGGTGTGGGAGCCATGAGGCATAGTGTTTGGTTGGGGCTGAGGGAGCCATGGGGCATAGCATTTGGTTGGGGGTGAGGGGGCCATGGGGCATAGTGTTTGGTTGGTAGGGTGGGAGCCATGGGGCATAGTGTTTGGTTGGGGGTGAGGGAGCCATGGGGCATAGCGTTTGGTTGGGGGTGAGGGGGCCATGGGGCATAGTGTTTGGTTGGGGGTGGCGGACATGGGCATGGGGCATAGTGTTTGGTTGCGGGTGAGGGGGGCATGGGGCATAGTGTTTGGTTGGGGGTGAGGGGGCCATGGGGCATAGTCTTTGGTTGGGGGTGGGGGACATGGGCATGGGGCATAGTGTTTGGTTGGGGGTCAGGGGGGCATGGGGCATAGTGTTTGGTTGGGGGTAGGAGCCATGGGGCATAGTGTTTGGTTGGGGGTGGGAGCCATGGGGCATAGTGTTTGGTTGGGGGTGGGAGCCATGGGGCATAGTGTTTGGTTGGGGGTGACGGGGCCAGAGGGCATAGTGTTTGGTTGGGGGTGGGGGACTTGGGGCATAGTGTTGCACTCCAAGAGTGTACCCAATAATAAAGCTAAAACAGGCACAGTTAGGAGATGTACATCCTTTGCTTTTTTGAGGACACCTGACTCAACGAAGGCCATACTCCTCTTGGGCAACCCAAACAACAAACTATAGCAGTCCAAAATAACGGAATGTCCTATCAAGGGTCAATAAAATATATACAATTTAATTAAACAGATGATATAGAATAATTAAATCGAAATAAATTATAACAATGGAAAATGTGTAGTACAAAATGTAAGTTTGAAATGCAATAAAAAACGTTACCCCTCAAAAACATATTCTTTTTCCATGTGTTTAATATAAATTGGGGGTTGAAAAAGCCTCCTGCCATGGACGGCCTACCGCCCCGCCCACATTTACTTTTCGTCCCACTATATCCCTCATGTAAGGTACTTTCGGCCCTCTGTCAAAATTAGTTGTGCACCCCTGGTCTACATCATAGTTTCTTTTTTAGTGATTTTGAGTAGTGGATGAAAGCCAAACATGTACCTTGCAGTAGCAGTCTGTTGGAAACACCATTCCTTGACCAGTTAATCACCCATTAAAGAGGTAGGTGACTGTGTTAATATCACCAGACTCTCATTGCGAGTGACTTGAAATGTTTTAAATAGTTCCTTACCAACGCTTTCTGCAGCCATCATGACACGCATTCCTTAATCTTTTTGAGGAAAATGCGGCCGCTCCTTCGCATTCAGTTGTGCCTGAATGTACGTTTAGACAATCTGTATCAACAATACGTCAGAATCACAAAAACTAGACCACTGCCATCTGATAGTTTGGACATCTTGACCAAGCCTCCGTCTTTCCTTACATTAATTTTGCTCATGAGCACCAGCTCTAATATTAGAGACTCCATCAGTAGTTTTAATACTTTTGTTCATAAAATACGATCTAACTCACAGCAGGTGGAACTTGATTTACTACAAAAAATTGCAGAAGAACTTTTACAAACGGACTGTCCAACAGGGGATGGGCAGCAAAACATAATTCCTTTACAATACTCTTAGCACATCCATACCATTTTTTAAAGCATGGATATGGCTTTGCGTTTTAAAAATGAGATCCCATTCGTTTAGTGCCAATTGTATCTCTTTCCTTTGTTTGTTTGACCCTCGAATTTTCATTAATACAGCCCACCTAAAGCATTCCAGAGTGTGTGTCCTAGAATAAGGGGGTGCTTTCTCTCCCATTTCTTATACAACTTTTATGCTCACCAATGGAAAGCTTAAAGGTCCTCATGGTCTTAGGATACTGTAGCTCGCATGGGTAATTACTGTGATAGATAATGATATTGGAATTCAAGTTTGTGTGTCACATTTCCTTCTGCAATGTCAGCGATCACATATCTCCTTCTCTGCTTTTCTCAGTTATTCGACATGATCTTCATCATCCACATGGAAAGTGTTTTGGTCAGGAAGCTTTTTTGTACTAATGCCGTTATGAGTAACGTGCTCTTTAAGAAAGTTCCTTCTTTTGTATGCAAACAAGTCTGGGAAATCCCGGTATCACCACATTCTAGCACATTGCAAATGGTGCTTTATTATTTCCCTGATCTGTTCAGACGTTGTTGAATATGTACCAACACAAAGCAAATAATCACTTATTTCTTTAGGATGACGTACTTGTCTGATTTCACAGAGTGCTTCCCAGTGCCAGTTTCGCACACACCTGATCTTCATAATGTTCTCTATTGCTGTTATTACAATATAACCTCAAATAATGCAGGTTAGAGCGCACTCATCCTCAATTAAGGTGAACACTTTGGTAGCCCAGTAGGGAGTTGCAATCCATATTGATTTCAAAGAGTTTCACTTATTGCTGTGTTATCTCCAAAAAAGATCATCAGATCAATAAATGTATTGCTCTTTCCTCCATTTGATAGGAAATTTGAAATATTTGCCCTAGTGAATTTAGCCGAGTGAGAAATTCTTAGCCTTTATTGTTGTACCCCTCCATACCAGAATCACGCTGTTTTACACCCCTATTTCTTTATATGAAAAGGATGTGTGCCACTACAAAGGGAGGTCGCTTTGAAATACTCAGTGCAGAGATTTGCCATACGGGGGACATTTTAGCCCACAATGTGGTTGCGATGCTGGAAATGCATTGGAGGGACAGGGACTCCATGTCCCTGTCCTGTAGTTCTTTTATCATGTGTATTCTGTGTTATTTTCTGCACAGGAGTCCAGGTGGGACTCTTGGCAGTGAAGATCTTCCTCTTTTTGGTTTGGCAAACAGACCCTTGGGATACCCTTATGGCACCCATGAGTGGGGGTACAACCCTGTATAGGGGCATGTTTCTGGCCCCCTGTGTGTGGCCCACATAGCAGGGTAGGGGCCTGTGGCAGCTCCATGCTGTGCTGAATTTGACAGGTGATCTGAGTATCCTCCATTTTTGGATACCCTGGCCAAGCCAGTGGAATCTGTTGATTCCTGATAGGAGACAAGATGGCCCCTGTGGCCTATTGCTTTCTATTGCCTGTTACCTTGTTTTCCCAAAGTCCTGGGAAGCCCTGACTCTGTCCCTTCCCCTGACTGGCTGTTAGGTGGAAGTTCGATATATGGTATTGTGGGGAGGTCCAGGCCCGACTTGCTGGAGCTTTCCCAATGACTGTATGTTGTGGGTACACCTTTGGGGTGGGACCTGGGTGAATGGAGTGTGTGACCAATATACATTTCATGTCACGGGTTTCTGGTTTCTGATGTGTAACACTATGACTGAGACAGCCTTGCCCGAAACTGGTATGAATGCAGTGTGGAGTGCTGAATGGCTGGGTGCTTGTCCCAATCCACATTCCGTGTTGTGAGTGTCTGGATGGAGAAGAATGGCCTGAATGCACTGTGAGCCTGATTGGCTGCCTGTCTGCTGAATGGCCTTCTGAATGATTGGCTGCCTGAGACTGGCTCAGCAGTCTGAATGAGAGACAGAACAGTATATCTGGGGACCTCTCACTTACTGGAATTGTTCAGAAGCTGAAGTCGAAACTTGATGCTTACCTTGAAGCCCAGCTAGAAGAAGAAGGTTTTGCCGTTGATTTTCTTTGATGCAATCCTAAAGCTGTCATGTCGCCAAGAACTGATCCAAGAGAGGACTTGGCTAGGAGACCTCTTCCCGAGCTACGAGGGAACATCGTGCACCAGCTAACCTTCACCAAGGCTCCCTGGAAGTATGTCCTCGAAAGGCTGCCTACGGGGGACAGGGACCACCGAGGAATCTGAAGTGGAGAGTCAGGACGTTGAGGCTGTCGACGACCATCACCGTCGACCGAGGTACAGAGGACCGCTGTAAACTCGTCGACCAGAGCCCCAAGGCACCATTGCCTAAGACACTTTGAAATCAAGGACTCCCTTGCTCATCACCATCGACTGCTTTGTCCTGTCAGAGAAAATCAAGGTCGCCAACGAACTGAGGAGAATCCGCCGGTGGGTTTCCCGCCACCTGAAGTCCTCAAAGACACTGACGAAGATCCAAAAGCTAGCCGTGGTCGAGTCCCGATTGTCGATGCCAACGCTGATGACCCACGTCCATGACCGATTGTCGACGAGCACTGCAAGGACCGAGGCTGCTGCCTCAACGACATTGTTCACCTTTTCCTCAAGGAATCTCGACGAGCCGTGGCTCCTGCCTTAAAAGGAGTTTACTCAAGAAGGATCTGTTGTTGACCCATCGAAGAACTCCGCAAAACCAGGTACATTGGGGCAGTAGAACCTTTTAAGAACGGAACAAGACTCTGCTAAACAATATATGGAATGTGCTTGTCAGTATACTTTACTTACTGGTTGCCAGGGTGGGGCGATCCTCACACAGAACTGTGTCTTGGGTAGGGACAAAGTATTCTGCCAAATGTTTAACCCAACTTGTTTTCCTCCGATGTCTAGTGTTGGTTCACATTGCTATTAGACTTGTATGGCATTTACAACTGTCAGCAGTTGGTGCATTTTAAAGGAGTCAAGAGTCAATTGTGGTACCACATAGGTAGTGTACATATGCCTGAGCACAAAGTGTGTTATTGATTGTGTATATATATTGAACCTTATTTATATAAAGAGCTGTGTTATAACTAACATAGTGTGTGTACTATCCTTTGTGGGGCTTGGGGACTACACTTTACTTATGAACCAGCCCGCATCACCTGCTGAGAGCTAAGCCTTGATTGCTCGTCCATTGCTACCAACAGTAGAGAAACTTGGCTGGGGTGCTCTGTGCTTCTGCTCTGCCATATAGAGGGCAGGAGTACAGATAACTCCCCTAAAGTCTTTACATTGGAACACAAAACTAACTTCAAAATTTAATCATTACATTGAAAGGAGTTGTTTTTGTTAACTCACACTTTATGCACCAAAGAATTAAATTGTTGGGATATGAAGGCTTTCAGATAGTTTTTGTAAGGAACATTATTAAATTCTGATAGATTCTAATTGGTGATCCCAGCATAAAAAGTTTTGAAATCAAGACTCATCAAGTAACCCTGACCAGGTGTAAAAGTCAGCCCTTCAACAGTCCTAATAGCCTTGAAAGAATTGCACATAGTATTGGTATGCCACTCTTCACAAAATAAGCTACATGACTGGGACAATGGCTTTGGTGATGAGTTAATCCTTGATATAATACATTGTTGTTTATAAATCTTAGGCAGTATACAGAAAGTTGTTATGTCACACATTTCTACATTCAATAGTGTATACTAGATTCAAAAGAGATTTTCTCATCTCAACATCCACAGTCAAGAATGCCACTACATTTGAGAGATTCTTGAGCATTATACTTTTAACTTCTTTGCATTTACTGAAACCTGACAATGAAACGCCAATCCTCTCAAAGCCCCAAATGAATGGATACACCATCCTCTCGATGACTGGAAGATATGGACAAGGCTAAAAGGGCATAGTAATCCCCCCTAAATCTGCCTCTTGCACTGGAAAAACTTTTAATTTCTTTTGAGACAATTGCATACGTGCTTGTAAAGTCCACCACATACCCAGCGTCATCTTTCACCCATAAAATGATCTACCATCAAACCAAGAAAGCCTAGACTTGCTTTACAACTATGCTTCTGGATCTTGAACAGCACAATGTGAGTATCTGTAAAATGCCCCTCACAGTGCCATCAATAACTGGGCAGATTTCCCACCACACTCCTATGCACAAGGAAGGTAAATGGGATCTAAATCTCGAACAATCACTTGTTGCTATCAGCCCCCATGAAAATATTCATAATTTAAATCTCTTCTCACAGATGTGGGACCTCTTCATGTCCAAAGCCGTCTCTTTCCTGGACATGCTTTGAAATCTATACCACTCCACAAACCCATTGATGATAGTGACATTTGTGAAGTGATATAGCATCAATATTTTCCATGAATTGGCTCAAGTGAGCTCAGCAAGTAAGCCTAGAAACACTTGTTGTAAATGACTTATCATATCATATCAAGCCTGAACTAATGCAGGAAGGTTCGGGGTCTGGGGGGAGGTTCCCTGCAGACATGTTTGTAAATAATGGCTCAACATGGTGGACTTTACAGCACACATTTCAGAAGAAAGCTGTGAAACTTCACATAAATTACGATCACCTCTGCAGGAGAACACATACAATTATAAAATAAATGCTAGGTTCCCCAGAGAACACAGGAATATTTTGCAACACATTTCCATGCTAGCCATGCCCAAAGAAATTTATGAGGTCATGTCTGATCAATATATAAAAGAACTGCCACGGTAAAATACAATTCATTGCTGGTTGTGCATAGAGAAAAACAAATGGTCTGTATCAACAATATATTCCACAAATATCATGGTAAAACACATTTTCACACTTCTTATGCTCACAGAAATTCACAGAGCCTGCTTCAGAAATACACTGTATACCATACTTACATGTTACTTGTTGCACCAGCTCTACCTCTTGTCATTGTCTCTTCTCATATTGTGTCCCAATGTCACACTCATTGTAGAGGTTCTACTCCATCTGACTCTCGTTGCCGGAGAGTGGCAGTGAGAGTCACATAGGCACATAGAACAAAACGGGTGAAGTGACAGAGGTACCACTTACCCTGCACCCGTTTCGCCTAATGGCACTCTATTTGCACCATTTCTATCAAATTAGGTTATCAATGCCAAGTAATGCCACAATGTCACTATCAATGTGGCTATCAATATTACCGTTTTGCCCACTGTCGCTCCCAGTGCCCAGTTCTTCCCCACTGTCATGGTCCTTATCTTTGGTCTGTCCCATGTGGCTCTTAGTGTTAAAGCCTCTGAGTGTCCAGAACTATTCCACTGCCACTCTCTTCCCCACAATTCTGCCACCTATGTCTCTCACTGCCCACAGGATTTCCGCATTGTCCATGAACCCTGCCATACCCCACTCACATACAGACACACACATGAATACATGCACACACACACCCCAGCGTTGAATCTCACATTTGAAGTGAGGATGTGTCTTAGTAGTCAGTAGCTATACCTATGAGGCCTAGTAGAAAAACAATCTATTAGCAAGGATCTAAGGTAGTCCTTGCAAAGATGGGAAAATGCTGCGGACGTCTGACGCTGTTCCGATCTAATTTTCCTACTGTTCTAGTAACATGGATTCTTCTGAGAACATACATTAACTTGATTTTCACCCATACACATATATTCAAAGTATAGCAGCTGCAGGACAACATTTTTATTCAGAGTGTGACAGTCCACGCCATCTCACGTATAGCCATACCAGTACACATGAACATTTGCACACAAACACACACACATGCACACTCACATACACGTTTGTCTAACTTACCTTTTTGCCCTTTCTCCTACCTCCTCTCCTCACTGGCTCCAGCTCCTCGTAGTTCCACTGAAACAGGAAGCAGGGAGAAAAAGGTTGACACTTACCTCCCTGAATCCAGCCTCTGAAGGCACGTAGGAAGCTGTTAGAGCCTCAAAATACATGTGCTCGTGGCGTCCTGCTAACTGGATCTCAACAACACCACCATGTGCTTGGAGAGGCAGAGCCCATGAAGGCCCCCCATGTGGAAAAAGGCCAAGTATCACATAGGGAAATGCGGGGCATATGCATCTGCAAGCAGAAGTGGGCAATGTCATGCCACCATCAACTGTGTCTCTTGTCTCAAATACATAAGAAGAATCCAAACTGTGGTTTTCATACAAGAGCTTGTGACATGTAACTCAAGTCTTTGTTTCTTTGCTTTGAGACTGTTGTTGGGATACATACCTATGGTGTCTAAGGAGTTGTCTACAACTAAAGTGGATATTTCTGACTTGGAACTATCCAGATAAACCTGTGGTATCTTCTCTAAAGGGTATACTGGTTTTGCTTTGACTCTCGCCCACTTCACAGTGTGGGGATATAATAAACAGCACACTAATCCTTTGATACAATCACAGCCTTGGGGATATAGCACCTACCATGTTTCTTTACCCAAAGTGTAGGCTTAGAAACATAGTGCACAATCACTCTTTGTCATCTGCTCCAGGGCTAGAGTGCATGGCTCATAGTTCAGGGATATAGTGTTTAACTCCCTCTTCAGGAGTATAGATCCCATTCCCCTATTTAGGGATGCAGTGCAATGCTTACTCTTCAAGGATATAGTTGCCAGTGAACTCAGTAGGAGTCCCAGGCATTTTCGTTTTCTCAGGTTTTCCAGACTTTCATGCCTCTCAGATCCCATCTTGATCAGGCCTCTCCATATCCTCAGGAAACTCGGCTCCGTTTTTCTGTCAGTTGGCGTGGTCTGGCCCGGTTCATTCTTTGGCACAGCTGGTGATAGTTCTGGCTAGAGTCCTGGATGCCTTTCCCGCTCCATGGTTACTAGCTGACTTCTGCTCAAAACGTTCCTGAGGAATCACTTAATGGCTTCATTTTATGACACAGCAAAAGCTGCCAAGAAACAAGCTGAACATATTGCTGTTAAAGAGGAGGATGTCAACAAAATATTGAGTGATTTAAAAAAGTTACAAACATTTATTTCAGAATTCGGGAGAAAATAAACACTGTTCCAACACTGTACACACTGCTAAAAAAGCAAAGCAATGTTACATTTCATGCAGTCACACTATCTAAATATTTTAAAAGCAGCAGAATACCACAGGGATTAAGGATGTTGTTCAAACCCGTGCACTAACAGGGTAAACAGGGTATTTTGATTAGGGTATACTATATAGAAAACATCTTAAACTGGCGCCAGAAAGGGGCAGAGAAAGACACAAGGAGAACTGGATAAAGAATGTTCAGGAAGTAAGGAACATTTATACCGACCAACAAACCAATATGTATTTCCAAATCAAGTTTGAAATTCAGATTTGTTCCAGAACCTTCCGCTTAAAAACTTTTTTTCAACATTATGATGCCATTATTGGTTTTGAGGGACATGAATATCTTGAACCTAAAACAAAACCCATGTTGAATCTGATCATCCAAAACAAACCAATCTGTGAGCATGTTCATAAATATGGTGAGGAGTGAGATCTCTAAAATTCAATTTCAGAATTTAAGACTTAAGGACAATATTTCACCAGCACAGAAACAACATACACATGAAAACTGTTTGAGGATTAAATTAGTGAAGAATCTTGGGGTGCTTGAATTAACAGGAACTGGAAATGCAATGAAGAGCATTTAAGATAAAGACTGGATGTATGTGTTATGTGAGACTGGACAGAGATCTCATGTCCGTCACATATATCATAAAAGCAATCATTGAAATGGCATTATAACAGCAGTTGTGAGTAATTGCCATCTGACAAGGTTGTAGAAGGCCTGGCTTTCTGAATTGTTTTAACTAATATAATTATGCAGGTAACTCAGAATGGATGACGTGCTAACCAGATCTTCCTTTCCCAAAGATCCATGCCAACAACATAATGTTCTCTTGTGCCTAGCTGCATTAGCGCCCTGATCTGCAGTGCCTGCTCTCCAGTGGCCCAGGGGGTATTGTTACACAATACCGTAATAAAACCTGAATATACATTTGCTGCGCAGTAAACAAAAATGTTAAAACCCTGTTATTGCACACAAATGGATCAGGTGTTGTGGGGGTGTCCCCGCTCCCCTTACACTGATAAGGGGTGTGGGGGTTGCAGGTAGCAGCTGGGATTTTGCCATTGTGCCATAGATGTGATATCTATGTGATCCCTTCGAACATTTTTGCATTCAGAATTTCTGTTTGCAGTATTTTCGGGCACACAGCGATTACATAGATCCGCTCAGAGCTGGTTCAAGGGTCACAGGTACCCTCTTGACAGTTGCAGAGACAGCCAAGTCACTTCCCAAACCGCATCCTTCAAGCCCTCGCATGGAACTCATCTGCGCATCAAGTCATCAGCCCATCCTCCATCGAAACCTCGACCGATTAACCAAACCTGGTGGCCTCCACAATCTGCATAGCTTGAGCAACCAGACTGTAGCGTGCTTCCGTTCTACCCCGCTTCCAAATCTGCTTGCCACTGGAATGCTGTGACTGCTGCATTTCAAAGTGCATCAGACAGCTGAACAGCACCGAGAAGCCTGGTTTGCTATTGTTGAGCCTGTGGAAGAGTTTGTTGCAGTTAGGTTTTGAGTCAAGGAAAGAGGCTTTGAGAGAACAGGCAACATTCTGTTTGCCAAACCAGGAGTGCTAACCTTTACCAGAATAGAAGCTGACAGGAAATCATTTGAACGGTGAGGGACAAAGGTGTTCATATGTTGCCAGGAAATGTTTGAGCAACGTGAGATATTCCAATGTTGTCAAATTGAAGCAAAACTACATTTTAATATACTTTGAATATACTTTTAAATGGGCGTTGGTTACAAAACTGGCAGGCGTAACAACAGATTTTAAGTGTAGGAACAGATCCATAAGGTGAAACATTCTTCACTAAACAGAAATATTTACTCACTTTAAGGGTGGGGCAGTGCTTGGCCACAGAGGGACAGGGCAGCATTTTTTAAAATTTGTATTTCATTTTATTTATTTATTTATATACAGGAGCAACAAGGCTCTTTTGATCACAAAAGAACATACAATAAATAAGAAATCAGATTTGACAGGAAGCAGTGAGCTTCTTACAATTCTCATTGCATGCTGAAAACATGCCTTAGCTGAACAGGGTCAGGCTGCAGTCATAATCTAGTCCTGTGATAGTTGCTGTGGCATGGCAAAGATTTTCTCTAAAATGGATGTCTCCCGCTTCCCACAAGAATCAATCTGAGGGACAATTTTGCAGCATAATTCCCTTATAGTCAAGTGTAATTCTCATAGATGCCACTGATGATTACTTTAATGTTTTGAAAAGAAAAAATTATGCATGATGCGGCTCCTTCTTCGACATTACACAATTTAGGTTAGTTATTTTCAGGGGGATTCTGGATTCGTACACTCATTGGCTAGATACATTTACCAGACAGTTACACCTTCATGCCAAAAAAGTATGCCAGGTTGGTAAAAATCATAGGTTACTATGCCCTCTATGCAATCAGCTATCATTGGCAAAGCACCTAAAAGCAGTGCAGTAGATGGGGTATTCTGGAGGTAAATATATGACTGACAAGTGTAGTAAAGTTCAAACAGAACTGAGCTGGAGGGTGCATTGCGCTTCAGGTAATGCCCCCGGCCCATAGTTTACAGGACTGAGTAAAGAGAGGGCCTTAACACAAGCCCCGGGGCATTACCTGAAGCAGTAATGCCGCCCATGCAAGGGCCGTATTGCTATTATTACCCCGGCCTGTAAGACCCAGGTACTAATAGTGTCTTTTTTTCAGTTGCAGGATGCGTTTAGCGTTTATCAACTGAAAAAAGGATGCCTGCCATGGAACAGTGAGAAGGGACTATACTGAGACCCTTCTCCCGTTCCATGGCGGCCATTCAATAACAAGAAGAAATTAAACAAAGAAGACGGCTGCCATGGAAGAGGGATAAGGGACTACATGTAGTCCCTTCTCCCTTTCAATGGCAGCCATTAAAAAGGGATTAAAAAATGAACCAAAGAAAATTGCCACCAGGGAAGGGGGAGAAGGGCCTACATGCAATCCCTTCTCCCTTTCCATGGCGACCAATCACAGAAAGAGAAGGAACATTGAGGGATGCGGAACGACAGGAGGTAAGGCTGTGTCGGGCTGGTAACGACCCAGTGAGGGCCAATCGTATCGATTGTTACAAACTGATTGTCCCTCACCGGTCACTAATATCTGAAATTGTCAGGTTAGCAGATTTGAGTTTCCCAGTTCATGCTGGGAATTATGACTCAGCATTCCAGGGAGCAGCACTACTGAGTTTGTGCTGAAATGTAGACTCAACATTTCATCATGCACTAGTATTTCAATACCTGACTTTCTTGGTTCTTACTGGAAAATTGGATTCAATACTCCAATTTGGAGCCTCTTCTCATGAAGTTATTATTAACATTTGTTCTGGGCGCATGGACCCAATATATCAATATGCAGCTTTGTGCCAACAAGGGATTTATTCATTTCACTCTTGGGACTTGGTCACAGTAGTCCAGTATTCAGTGTTTTCACAACATGTGATTCGCTCAGATTGCTCAGGTTCTTGCACTCAATATCCCAATAGGTAAGATGCTCTCACTGATGGATTCTTGCAGTTCTCTCTGAGAAGATGGAATCAATATCCTAACCTGTACATTTTTTCAGCCAGTGATTCTTTGAGGTCACTCTAGGAAAGTTGACTCAGTGACTCAGCATGGAGTGCTTTTTTAGTCAGTACATCTTTCCATAAGCTTATTTTCCAAGAGGCATCTGGACTTTAATGAAACTTTTATTTCTTGGATTTCTGCTTCTCATGTTTTTAACCTCAAGCTCTTCTCTCCCTCCGTGTTTGTCTGCCCTTTCTTGGACTTTGGTTGGCATCTATGTTTATCTTTTTCTGAATGTGTTTCTCAATGCGTATGTTGCCTGCTAATGCTGGTTCTGGTATTGGTTCCCATGACTCCTTACTGATATACTCAATATTTGTCATTTGGCCAGAGTCGCTTTCATGTCTTATTCCATCTCCACTATGTAAGCGTTAGATATTGTGTAATGTTCAGTGTTACAGTTGTAGAGCATGTAGACAAAAAAATTAGAGCTGATGGGAGAGAACATACAGGTTATCAGTTGTTAACGAATAGATACAAACTCAGGACTAGCACAGAAGCAAACAGGTAAAACAATTCCAAAGGCCAGGGCAGAAAAAGATCAACCTCCAAGATTGCTTCGGAAGATTGAGGAACAGTCATAGAAGTTGCAGATGAGGAATGAACAGTCCTAAAAGACATATGAAAGGCAACAAATGCGAGGCAAGGAGGAAGACAGCATTATGCAGGCGACAATGAACTAGACAAAGAACCTTGAAAGAAAATCGTTGATTAATTGGCAGCCAGTGCAGCTGTTGCAGAAGAGATCTATATGTACGTTGGGAAGATGAAAACATAAAACGAGCTGTCGCAGTCTATATAATCAGTAGCTGTGAAAAAGAATAAGCAGGTAACCCAAAATAAACAGCATTGCCATCATCCAGGTGAGATCATGCAGTTGCTTTTTCTTTCGACAAGAATGTGTAAGATAGGGAAACACCTGCCTAAGAACACAAACCTAAATAAAGCAGGGTGACGCAACGCTCTTAATTTGACATCTGAATAAGAATGACCAATCAATCTTTACTCATGTATTTTCACTACTGTGGAGATAGAGGGACGGCGGCCCATGGTATAAGGTCACATATGCAGGCTCTAATGGCAACTTGGCATCTGGTCTCAAAAGCAACTCTGTATCATCTGCATATGTGTAACAAATAACACTGAACAAATGAGAGAGACCGATCGCAGGGATAAACAAGAACCCCAAGGAACACAGCAAGGAAGTGGGTAAAGCTTAGAGGAGAAAGAGGCCATGGCGATGGCATGTGTTCTCTCTGAAAGGATTTGAATCATGTCATCCCATTGCACAGCATGACGTCCCACAAAGGCAAAGCCAGTATATACTATATCATGCTATATTACTATAGTGGGTGGGCTTGCTGGTCGAAGCCGCATTCCTCCAGTATTGACCACTCGACAGCCACAGCGCATTGAACAAAACACAGGAAGCCTCTCAACAGTCACAACATTATGGCATGCTATATTACTATAGTGGGTGGGCTTGCTGGTCGAAGCCGCATTCCTCCAGTATTGACCACTCAACAGCCACAGCGCATTGAAAAAAACACAGGAAGCCTCTCAACAGTCACAACATTATGGCATTTTCCACAGGAAGCTCACTTGGAACATAGCGCTGCTATCCTGCTCAGTGCCAGCAAAGACGATTGTAAATTGTGGGACACGCTAACTATATGAAATTGTAATTTATGAGAAATAAACATTATTGGTATAATTGCTCACTGCCGATGTCACACCTGGTGCCTGTAGTCTCTTCCAGGGACTTTCACTGTCAACCTAGCAGTCTCTGGAAGGCATGTGCAATTGAAATCTGACAAGAGCCGGTAGCCCACCATGGTGCCCTGGCAGACAAGCCAACGGAAGTGAGGCTCCTTTTGGCCACTAGCAGCGACCCTCTGACTGCCGTTTATCAGTCATTTCCCAACTGACAATATGGGGGTGAGGGCAGCCTGACAATTGGCCTTCACACTCACGCCCATGTTAGCTCTCAATGCCCCTGGCAATACTTTCAGTTTGTTCAAAGGTTTCATACTAAACGGCAACCACAGTAGAAGGATATTGGTTGAAAAACATGATCTCATATTTTTCACTTTTTCAGCTGCCGCTGGTCAAATAACATATTATTATTTGTATCTGTCTTCCACATGAACCCCATTCAATTTAAGTTTAGGAAGAAGGATGAGCTGTGATCCATCAACCCATCTAAATTGAATAGGAGAAGATCCTTGAAGACCCGGGACACCACTGACCCGCTGCTGCCTCCAATGCATTATTTAGCACGATTGATATTGTTTCAAGCAATTTTGGCAATACGTCAATATGTGTCGCACACCTACAACCGCCACCCACCGTTAGCTCAGGTAACAATGTCGCTGATTTTGTATAGTCTGAAATATCATGCAAGCTAGCAAGCATATAGGCTTAGCTAGTTCGTACCTGAAGTCTGCCAGAACAGCTGTCCCTTCACATTTTCTCTAGTACCTCCATAATGGAAACATCGTGTGTGTACTGACACTATCCCAGCGTAGACACCCATTCCTTTCTGTGGGTTTTGACATTGAAAATTTGGCAAAGACCTTTTTTATTAACTCTGGTGGCAATATATACCTTTTCCCTATCTTGCCTCTGCACATTTGAGCCCACAGCAGAGGTTCTTTAGATCTTTGTAGTACCAAGAGTGTGTTGCATTTTGCTGTGATGTGCATTTCTTCTGATTAAGGCGGGTTCCAGTAATGTGCGGGCGATGAAACCATCTTTATTATAGCTTTAACAACAAAGCTTGTTTACCCAGCTACAATATTCGTCAAATTTCATTACTCTTAAAAAATGGCTTTTCACAGAGCCAATTCACAAAGCGTCGATAAAAAAATGGGAATAATTAAAAATTGAATTTCGATGCAAATGTGGCCTTTTCTGTACTCTGCATGGTTGCACATTCATCAAACGCACAAATGTAGTGTTGACAGCCTAGCAGGGAATGGCTGCAGTTCTTTATGTTTCACGAGGTGCGATATTGCTGTAATTCTTTCTGCCACAAGGAGTTTGCAAAGGTCACACACGCCTTGCTGGAAACTTGGAGAAAGTACAGACTTGCTTTTTATGAAAGTGAATGGATGTATATATAGTGATACAGTATACAGAACAGCTATGTACACAACACACTCCAATGTATCTACACATAATGTTCTAGCGTGCATATTGAGCGCTTTGATCCAACGATTTCTTGTGTTAAACTATAACATAAAAGGACATTGATGAAAACAAGCTAAAATATTAGTCGCCGTGAAAGTGACTGGATAAACGTCAATTTTATTCCAGGTGCCAATTGCACAAGTGGCACAAATTGCTCCTGATTCACAAAACTGTGGCACAGACAATGGTTGCGATGCAAAAAGAGTGCCTGCCCGTTACTGAGCAGGGGCGAGCTGGGGGCTACCTCCAGACACACCCACTTAGATAATGCATGGTGCAAAAGAATTTACAAATACATGAAGAATCTTGCTTCTGAAGCACCATGCCCCTGTTCCAACCTGGCACAACTCAGATTTTGGACATGGGTAAATCAATTTCACTTTTCTAGATACATTTCACCAAAAGTGAATCATTTTCCAGAAAGTTTTACACCACTTTCTGAAAAACTGTTATCAATTTTGCTGTACATTTTCACCTCCCAATAATTATTTTTGATATCTTGGGATGTGTGCATGTTTTTATGTAAATGTTGTCTAGTTGCGATTGAAATGTATGATAGACTCAATTGAATGAGCAGTGTATGTGCGAATACTCGAGAATCACCATGTTTGGTAGTATGCAGCTGGCTGCAAACAAAATTTAGGCCTAATACATTTTTCTCAAAAATCGAATGCTTTGGGGCTCAGTGACATTTTGTTGAAGTCATCCATGTCCCACAATGCATACCCTTCTCATGTCTGTTGCCACTTTTCAGGAGAACCATCAGGGCATGTGTTGCCTACATAGGCACAATCTCGGGCCTGTTGGAATGGATCCGCAGTCTGTTCCCAAAGGAAGATATTAACATGAAGGGCATGACCATGCTCTAGTTTGAACGTCCTTCTATCAGGATGCACCTGACAGCTTTCTTTAGTTGGTTGTGCTCAGGGTGTGTAGACAGGAAGTGAGGTTAACACTTATCCACGTCTACTGTGCCCTTGTATTTGCCAAGCCACAGCATGCAGGGTTAGAAGATTTAATGTCTGCATCTTTATTTAGGTAGAGTAGGGCCTACCATTGCACATTGTAATTCTTCTATCTTGATCCAATACGAAGCAGGGGGGTCAATTCCATTGGAATATTCAGGTATTAGCACCTTGCCTAGTGTCTCTATTTGCAATTTGTATTTCATAGCAGTGCCTGTACCTTTTTCATCTAACCCCAATCTTTATACTTGTGTCTGCCATCATTAACTATTCTTCTTCTGCTGTCAAGTCGTCAATGAAACCATAGGAGCTGTATGCACTTAACCACCCTCAACCTTTTTTTGGGGGTCTCTAGGTTCTATTATCGCAGTGTACCAGCAGAAGAATCCAAGGGGGCAGGGGCCTTAGGTAATGGTTGCGGATAGGTCGAGGGATTTTAGGAAAACAGGAAAGAGGTTTAGGCAAGAGTGGTATATAGGAATGCAGAATTGTGTGAAAACGTTAATAATGATACCGTTTACACTATATGCTCACTCTGTCCCTTTCTCTAAGACATGAATGCATTCATCCATGTATGCTTGCCTTGGTTTTGCTACAGTTTAGACTGTGTTACGGGTTAATCAGGATTAGTTATCTACAGCGTAATCATAACCCATACAATTAGGTTGTCTTACATTCAGGTATCTGCACTACTTTAACTTTACTAGTGCTTTTCAAAATGATGTGCACCATGCCTCACCGAATCTCTGATGGGAAAAAGCAAGTATCTTACATCACTGGGACATTTTTTGCACAATAATTATAGGATGATGCGCACATACACTATCTCTTAATACGGGTTCCATACTCTGGTTATATGAAATGTTTTACAAACGTCTGTTTCCTTCGATTGCACAACGCTTTTCTATCTTCGCTCCCTGCCTTTGACCTTCCTTAAGTGTGTGAGTGGGCCGAGCCTACAAATATTCTTTATGGGAATTCAGCCTGACCATACATACCCTTAGCACTTAAGGGGTTAAGACCTGTGTTCATAGGCTTCAGAGTTCCAGCCACTGGGGACTGTTCCAATGCAGTTAATTTTCTCTATAGAAGCTGTGACTCTCTGCCAAATTGGTGACAGAGCTTTCTCTGCCATAACTATTTG
The DNA here is from genome assembly GCF_040938575.1 of Ambystoma mexicanum. Taxonomy (NCBI): domain Eukaryota; kingdom Metazoa; phylum Chordata; class Amphibia; order Caudata; family Ambystomatidae; genus Ambystoma; species Ambystoma mexicanum. The sequence goes on along the minus strand of NC_090937.1, from coordinate 905,224,273 downwards.
GAATGGATTAAATCTGGAAAACTGGTACATGACAGTGGTGGACTGGCCTACATTTACCGGTAGACCTCTTCACTATGGGTCTCTTTTTTGTGGGTCCCTTTTGGTGTGGGCCACTTTTGTGTATTTTCTGCTCCTCTTACTTTTTTTTCCACTCTCACCCACCCCTCCTGCCATCTCTTCTATCCTTTTGAAGTTAAGAATTTGTCAAAAAGCATCAAGTATGTTATTCTTCAATTTTGAGAAAGGTGATGCCAGTTTTATGTGAAGAGTCTGTACTTTTTAAGCTTAACATACAGGCAAATGTGCTTTAAATGTCAACATACGTGCCCCTTTTTTGCACATTTTCTTGAAGGGAGAACATCCGCAAACACTTGCATCGGTCTTGCTCGCTACATTCACTCACACAGTATAATATGGGGCCACTGTGTTTCCAGGGCCACTTTTGGTTCGTAGTCCACCCCTGGTCCTTCGTGCTCTAATGTATGCACAGAAGCACAGGCGTGGTTCAGCCCTGAATGTGCCGTATGACCCAAGGTGGATCCTGGCAAAGCTTGCTGGGACATGTAGTCCCAATATTGTAGTTGCCACTTTGATGATGAGAGCGGCCTCAGGGTGCAACTGCAATATACAAAGGAGGATCGATTAATCCATTTTGAGCAGTGCATCTGTATGCATTCCACGAAGCTCATACACTAATTTGCAATGTAAAATTGTCCATTGTCATAATATAAAGTAATTCTACCACATTGTACCCGTTTTTTCTTTGTGTATATACGTTCACATACAACTCTTCAACATTAATCTACTCTAAAATGGAGGTTCATTCTCAATGCTTTGGCAAAGGATCCATAACATCACATTAGTTGGTGTTGCCATAGTGCACGAGACAGGTCTCAACATAGAACCATCTACCGACATATGTGCTTGTTCTGAATACAAATAACATAATTTTGACCTTTTTCATGCACACATGTTTACATCATTTAATTAATGCTTTCATCCTCTTATGATATTTATTTGAACAAATCAAAATGGAATACTCACTGTAGTTCAGGATAACATTACGGTCTACTTCAAAACAATTGACTCTTTTAGGACTTGTGATAGTAATACAATTCAATCTTTGGATTTCTTACAAGTAACACATAAGCAGCATTTAATCACAAGGTGCATACCAAAGAGACCAATAGGAATACTATGCTGTTGTATTCTAGTCGCCAAACTGAAAACAATGAATGCAAAGTTTTGAACGAATCAAACTATGGCATTGTTCTGGGCAACCCACCAAACCATTGTTTTTCAGCATGTCGTGCTATTGAGAAAGGTTAAAAAAAGGTATGCCTGAACTGCTATGCTACATCCCTTCTGAACAAGACTTCAATCAATCCCAGACATGTCTGGCCTCGTTGGGTATTATTACCGGTGCAGTAGGACGTGGAAGAGGAGATTGCTCAGTGCTAATGCACGCGGAGTGAAGGCATAACAAAACTCAGTGAAGTGCTCCTTAAGGCTACTGGTGTGAGAACGTTTGAAGCCGTGTCTTCTTTTGAAGTTTTCGGCCGCATGAAGATTTCTAAGTCTTGCCGCCATTGATATTACAAGACCCTGTGCCCAAGAGGGCGGAACCTGCTCACGCGAAGACTCTCCTTTTACCCCTGCTACTAATAATAAGTTGGCAGTGAGGCTGACACCACACAGTGTTCAGAGCCTTTCATCAAAGAGCTGCCCCCGCTTGCTTGCATCAGGCCGCACTGTTAATACTGTGAATTGTTCCAGTTATTGTAATTCCGATTGTTGTCTACAGTACATCCCCCCTGAAAAATTTCCTGTTAATAATTCTCTCGAAGAACTATGGGAATGAAACATGTCGGGTTTCTCTGGCTGTGAGATAACTGTCATGGTTTTAACAAGGCATTAAGAGCTGCTGTCTACTTAGAATTAATAATAGGATCTCATTATTAATTTAATAGATTCATAATTAGACATCAGATTTGTATTTGGGCCTAAAATGCTAATGTTTCATATTGTGTATTTTTTATGTGTTGTTTAGTATACAATTGGATGTGTGTGTTTGTAATATTAATAACAACCACTAATGAGTAACATTTGCTACATTAATTGTGTTTCTGTTTTTCTGCTTATTAAAGGTGCAGTTGTATCTTTTCACGTTAAACACAGAACTCCTTTAGTTCTATCTTTGGTTTTCTGTCTTCTTTCTTTACTTGTTTTCTACTTTTTCATTTAAGTGTTGTTTTGTTGCTCCACACATATGAATTATTGTGGTTGAAATGCTGTTTTTATATAAAAAAAACTTTTTAATATGGAATGAATTTTGTAATAAAGCATAGCAATATATATATTTTTTCAATGATGGTTGTGAGTGCAATTTGTTGCAACTAAGGAGGGCAGGTCGTTAGGTATCCGAACAATTTATTTTGGATCCTTAAGGGCGAGGACTTGAGAGGAGCTAGGACCTTTTTTCTCTAATAATACAAGTTCCATTGGGCACCGTCCTAGGCCTCTCTCTATATAAAAAAAACCCAGACCTTTGTTAGTCCTTTGGCCTCGTTGGGTGTCATCAGTGAGGTGCAGCTTGGCACTCAATTCACAGCAAACTTGTGAGCCATGTGTGGGCATACCTGAGAGATGACCTCCCTTATGGACAAATTCAATAACATTAATGGAACTGCACTAAGGGTGTAAGGAGCTCCAACTTCACTTCCCAAACAGAGGTTATCCACTGAGGCAAACAAAACTATCTTTGCAGTGAGATTGGTTGCTGTTGAAATAAAAATAAAATGAGAAGGCTAAACAGATTGGTATATTGTAATCAGATACACAAGGTTAATTACACAATGCATAATTCTTCAGTCTGGTGAAACAACTAGAGAAAGCTGTATTTACATTTGAAAGGATGTCACAATTCTAAAAATATTTGGTGTGAGCATTATCCAATTTTTTGGCTGATGACAGTGTGGAAATTTCAGGCGACACCTTCCCTACCTACCATTCACTGCTTTTCTTTGTTCCCCCATACTTGTTGGACTTGGTTTACCTGCCACAACAACCCGTTCCCCAAATGTCCCATATTAATTTAGTTTTCAAAAACCCTTTGCTCCATAGTATACACAAGAATTCATTGGCAGTAAATGCTGTATTTGAAGACAAGAAAGTCACTGGTGAAAATTGGAATGGCCGAAAGCCCTCGTCACTCTCAGAGAACTCAAATCTGACCCTCACTGCTACAGCTAAGTTAAACCGGTACTATTCAACCACATCAAAGCCATGGCAAATTGCATCAACTCCCACCCGCCAGAACGTGCAGCACCTTATTCATAGGGACACAACACAATCTATGATTTGTTCATCTGTTAAATAGACAAAATTAGAAACACATAGACAGCAACAAGCTCAGGGAAGCCATTGCACCATTGAGCATTGAAAAAGGAATGCGGAGGTGTGGGCAAGTATGCAGTTGAGTCCCTTTATTAAGTTACATAGTACGTAGAATAAAACTAGATGCTAAAGGACCCACAGTTGGCCACCATCTAGGTAACTCCCACAAAGGTAACTAGACACACACACACACACACACACACACACAAACACACACACACACACCCTGATACGCAGGCATATACATACTCAGAGAGGGGAAGGGGAAGCCAGATGCCAAACACCTCCCTCCCTACCATAGCATTACTCACAAAACAAATCCACTCCACTATGTGAGCATTTTACCAACATCCACTGCAACCACCAGGGGCAGGCTACAGCAAAGGCATCCTCCTCCTGGCTTGCTGTGGAACCTACCCACAAATACCACTGCCTACCAACTATACACAGACACACCACCCACCCACAAACCCAGCCAAATGCTCCCAACATACAACAGCAAAGCAAGGACCACCAAGACATCCGGACATCTATTCACTCCACCAGAGTGGCTAGACAACACAACCACCACTCACCCAATGAAAAATAAAGTCTGGTTAGTCTCATTATGAAGACGTCAGATGCCTTCTTGCCACATTTTCAATTCGCAAAGCCGTGTTGCCATAACGAAACGATCACTTGAAACCCTTGTTGACATAATTTCACACTGCAATGCCTTGTTGCCATATTTCCACACGGCAAAGCCTTGTTTTATTGTGAAATCGTAACTCCTGGCTGCCAAAATTTAATTATCCCTTGTAACTCTTGCCATAACTTTCATGCCACAATGCCTCGTTGCTATATTTTCACCTAACTGCCATATTATCAAACTACTCATCCATGCAACTCCTTGTTGATATGTTTTCTATGTCATCGTCATGTAAGCAACACCTTGTTGCTCGATTATTCATGACATGCATTTCCCAACTCATTTCATTCTTGTAGCATGCAAACATTTATCTTCAAAGAATGTTCTTTCCAGATACCCCTGGGTCAGGCACGCTATAGAAATAAAATAAACAAACAGACAAGCACTATGTTCTGTTCCACATTGGTGTCGCCATCACACGTTCAAGCATTCCACGTGGATGCAAAAGGATATGTTCTGAGCATCTGTAGACTCCACGTGGTCATCACAGGAAATACCACTGAACATGAGCAACTTTGTTTGAAGCAAATGTTTTTTAATTTACCCGCTACTGACAACCCCTTCCACTATTTCTCTTATAGTAATGTCAAAATGTGAGCCATTTGACATTTACCCTTAACAACGCCAACGTATGGTAGTGTAGAATGAGCAGCATATGTTCCTAGCAATGATAGACAAAAATGAAACTCTTCAGAAGTGTGTGAACTAAACTAATCAGGCCAACTCTGGGTGTAAAATTATTCAGCTACGGAAATATAAATATTGGAGTATATATACCGTGGCGATACAAAATCAGTTCATCATTATGTCCCCTTCTGAATATTGAACAGGGCAGATGTATGGAAGCCCTTCTCATGCATTGATCCGCTTATGGTGTTCAATTCATTCATAAGATAGGGAGAATCCGTTGTACAAAAGGCAGCTGTTCACACTGTACTGCTCCGAGTCCATCTGTGGGTGGAGCGTTTGAAGACACTACAAGAAATTAGCATTAATCATTTTTCACGACCCCTCTTTGTGCCAATATTTGTACGTAAACACATTGAGCCTTCAGCTCACTACCAGAATAGAAACCTTACCACAATTATCTTATTATCATCTCCTACTGACTCTTTTATCAGTGTCTTTAATGAGGCCTAGGATTCGATTGGCCTCTTTCTCAATAAATGCAAAAGTAGTTGCTTCTTCATCGGTTAATGAGTTAATTTTAGAAAATGACATGCTTTGGTGTAGGTGCAGGCGTTTGGTGTATGCCATTCCAATGAAATGGGGAAACTAAATAACTAAGTACAAAGTGGAAACACCAATAGGTCTCAGGGACATTATAATCTCTACTAATGTTGGAGATTCACAGATTTCACATATCTATTTTCACCTATCTTGTTTGGTTGGGTGGGTGAAATAATGTACTATTTTATAAAAGGCACTATCCCTTACTTTGCCATCCACATAACAGTGAAATGTGATCCGTAACATGATTTACACAACTCTGGAGCATGATAAAATATGTAAAGATTGTAGACTCAAAAACCTGAGACAGCGTGTTTTTTTGTCCTATGTCCTTGTGACCTCCGTTGTTTTGATAATCAAGTAACCTTGGGGGTATGACATCAATAATCGTGGACTTTAGATTTTGATGGAGTGAACTACCCTTTGGGTAAGCCAAAAAGATTGTGACCTCTTCAATTGGACAAAAGCAAAAGGTATGGGCGGGCACTGCTTAATTGATTCAATTTGAACATGTAATTAAGTTTTCCTGAAGAAATTGATGGCAAGACCCAACACAACCAGTGTACACTTACACTGGAGATAACCAAAAGCAAAAAAGTATGTCCAATGAACAAACATCCATAGGACCTTGGGTTGCCAATAGTGTAGTAAAGACTACTGCAAAATTAAATCAAATTCATCCACTGTTGAAAAATAGTCCACAGGTTTTCATTTATCTGGCTAAATAAATAGACTTACAAATGCTTCTATTGATGATTTTAATGTTAAAAGTTCATCTTTAAGCGAGGAGGCAGAATTTATGCTAATTGCCAATACTTTTCGGACCATGCTCTCGGTCCTTCATAAGGGCGAATTGTATTTAACAAGAAACAAAAAACTAAAAAGGTACCTATTTTAGTCAAAAAAAATCTGTTAAATAAAGTAAATAAAGCAATTACATACTTAATGTTTAAATGTAAATGTCACACACATCTCTTAGGTTGTTAAAAAGTTTTAATTTCCATCCATTAAGTCTTAGTGCATATCTAACAGCTCAACCAGACCCTTACGTTTAGTCACACAAGCTTTGTAATTAGTAATAGCGCCAGTACCTGCATTCAGATGAACCTTTGCCACATTACGTGATGCGGCAACTTAAGATAATATTGTCCTACTTAAGGGAGTTCAAGGTACGGTCCCATTGATCAAATCCACTTCACATATAATTATCCTTGCAATAGTATGTTCTGCAAAAATAATTAGAGAACACATTTTTTCTAATAACACAGTATACACGGTGTATCATTAAATTACAGTCAGATTGAATGTTTTAAACATGTACATGTTGATGGCACAAACTCATACCTTATCACACAGATGGTCAAACTTATAACGTAAGTTTATTTAGTGCGGTAATGACCGTGTTTGATTGCAGTGCAGAGCGTATTTCTGACATTCCTGCTCTGATATGCAGGGGACCTGCGTTATACAAAATAATGTATTAGTGATCGGATTGTAAAATATTTGTGGGAAACTAGTTAAATGCTAGCTGCGCTGCATTCACTCACCCGTGTCTTGCTGCTACAGCGAACAGCGTGTCTCAGCGCGTTCCACTGCCGAGGTATTGGCAGTTCCAAAAAGCTGCGCGTTACCAAGGCAACGTTTATGTAAGCAACGTAACGGGCGTATACGTTGTGACGTTTTCATGACCAGCATTACTGGTTGTCTGGGCAACCTAGTTTGTATTGATTACGATTGGGCTGGTCGTTCTTGAGTACCAACGGTGCTGCAAAGCAGAACTGTGTAATAGCAATTGTACGTTCGTGCATGGAAGGTGTAGAATAGCCTTTGCTGTGGTGAGTTTATAGAAGGGCATGTGTAGGGCGCAGATGTGCTTGATCAAACACGTTGATCAGTACTTATAATATATGGTTCCAGATACATGCCAAATGTATTGAAAACACATTCATGAAAACCTCCATTTGTAAATAATTACCTAAAGTAAACCAAGCTTTCTCTAATAAGTGGTGTCTACTTATCCTTACCTCAAAGTGAATGCAACTAACTGTGTGCATTCAATTGCTGTTATTGAGAAGCAATCACAAGATTCACTAACGGCTACACCCCTACAGTGCTAAAGAAAACAAGGAAAGTGAGTTATATTCACATGTGTTAAAAAATGACTATTATCAATTCAAAAACACAACAATAAATGCCAAAAATGCAAACACATATACTACAGTGTTATTCTGATCAGTACTTTATAAGTCCACAATCAGGCATATTGCCCTTTGTCTGCTTCTTTTTCCTGTATAGCATCCCACTAACCTTATACAAGTTGTTTAAATAAAGCAATACAGATCCGCTCTTCATTTAATCCATGAGGAGAGACCGTGTCTAATCTCTCTATCCAATATGCTTCACGTTGCTGTAGTTTCTTAGTCACACTGATACCACTGTTTGATACATCAATAACTTCCAAGATTTGAAAACGCATTTGTGAAACTTGGTGGTTTGCTTGATTGAAATGTCTAGCAACTGGAGAGTGCTGATTTTTAGTTCTTATATTTGATTTGTGCTCATTCCATCTAACTCATGCTTTCCTGCTTGTTTGTCCAATGTACAGCAAGCCACAAGGGCATTTTATGCAATATATAACTTTTTCTGTCATGCAGGTTGAATGGCTCTTGATGATGATCTTTTCACCCGTTCTGGGATGCGTCACAGTATTGCCTTTAGTGATATTGTTGCAATTGCTGCATGACATGCAGGGAAAAGTTCCTTGTTTCTTTGAAATGAGGCTTGCGTTTCTCTTTGGTTTGGTTTTGACAAGCAGGTCTATCAGATTACTGCTTCTTTGGTTTGCAAAAAACGTTTTTTCTTCAAATAGATTGTGGAGCTTGTCATCACAGGTCAATATGGGTCAATGTTTGAGTATGGCTCTTTTGATTTTAGGAGACTGAACGCTATATCTGCTCACATATACTAGTTTGTTCTCTGTGGTGGTTTTAGTTTTGGTAGCAAGAAGAATAGATCTCTCCTGTGTCATTACTTTTTCTGAAGCAACTGTTAGTTCATCCTCTTTATATCCACGTTGCTTAAATTTGTTCAACATTTTTTCTTTCTCTTGTTCGTATTGACCGTCTGTGTTGATGATTCTCTTTATCCAAAGTAGTTGACTATATGGTAAGCTTTTTATTGTTGGCGGAGGATGAACACTCATTCTGTGTAAGAGATTATTTTTGTCCGTTGGTTTGTGATATACAGTTGTTTTAAATGTGGCTACTTCAGGGGTCACTAGGACATCCAGAAAATGTATGCTCCGATGTCCTATCTCAAATTGTCTTTAATTGGAGACAGCTAAAGTAGGTACCTATGTCCTTATGACCTACGTTGTTTTGATAATCTAGTAACCGTCGGGGTATGACATAAATAATTGTGGATTTTATATTTTGATGGAGTGAACTACCCTTTGTGTATGCCAAAAAGATTGTGAACTATTTAATTGGATACAGCTAATGTAGGTACTGTTTACCATGAGAGCATGAATAACTTATGAATTGGGTATTAATTACCTAGTTTGAGGACAAGGGTTACCGCTACTAAAGTATGGGAGGTACATCTATTTAAAAGCAGCACATCAGCAATTTGGCTTTAGACTTCTTTCATACCTCTGGCCTAATGTCTTCTTTAGCTTATACCACCAAATAAATATTCTACACAAAGCAGGGTACGAAACAGACAGCATCTCTTGGTTTTGATTTTCCTTGAATAAATATATCCCAATGATCTAGTTGAACTCGGGGATACTCTAGCGTGATGCTGACGAGTACACATTGTTGACATACGTGACATCATGCACGCATTTACGTGATGATGTCACGTCCCTCACACATACATTAACGGCTATTCTTTAAACTGATGCCTCATCCTTTTTCACAGCATCTTTTTCTACTGATACAACTAAGTTTGTTTGATCTCAGGTGTTGCAAATTGAATTGCATATATCTCAGCGATGCACTTTAGGAGCATGCTGACGAATATACATTGTTGACATGCGTGACGTCATGTACGTTCCTACGTGATGATGTCACTACCCTTATGCATATATTAACGGCCATTTTGAGCACTGATCCCTCATCGGTTTGCAGGATTGGCGTCTTCCGTAGCATCCTTCCTGACTGATGCAAGTAAGTTCTTTCTACCCCTTTTTACTACAAATTTAATTTCACTATTACATCTAAGCGGCTTTCTGCCCTATTTCTATATACTTAGACATTGTGCCTCCATTTGTAGGTCACCACTGTCTGGACTGATTCCCTTTAACATAATTACAATCAAGCGTGAGAGGAAAGTTTTTGCCATCCACTTATCTACAGGGATATTACTCAGTAAGTCTGTACGCTTTTCTACACATCATTAGGTTAAATATAGCCACTTACTAAGTATGTTACAACAGCTTCTCATTTGTCCTTTTATAGATATTCCTTTGATTTCATTTAAATTGGTGCCCCGCACTTTTGGACTACTTTTCACTACTCTTGTGAATTACAGTGAATACGGTAGGCTTTAGAACATTATCTTTACCACTATTATTACTTACCTATGAGATTGTGTTAGACTTTGGGCACCAGTTGTGAAACCATTTATCAAACAGTACCAATAAATGACTAGGATCAGATTATGGTATGGTACTACTTAACATTTGGGGTACTAGAAGGATGGATTAGATCTTTTTCCGTCAATAAATGTCATGAAGAAACTATGGATTGAATTACATGGTTTTATGGTATCGATCTATAATATTTTACAATGTGTATACAAATGATAAAATTGCCAAATTCTTGATGTGGATGAGATGGTTAACCTGAGGAATTAGTTACCAATGTGGTGTTTGAAGGTTTTTCCACATGTAAATCCCCCAAAATGCGGATACCCATGAAAGCAATATCTTGTGAACATGGGATTTCTTGAATATTGAATTATTATATAATTACATATATTTTCTTTGTATTTTTAGAAAATTGTTATCGCAGCCCCTCATGAAGAGAATTGATCTCGAAGCGCGTTGGGCATATCCATCATCAGCACCAGGCACGCTCTTTTTCCTTCTTCCTCGCTTCTTCGCTTGACCCTCTTAGAGGAAATGACATATGAAAACGTCAAGCCGTGCTGTGCTTACAAAGCCGCGTCTGATGACTTCCACTGAAACACTGAATTCTTCAAATTATCAAGGCAGTCACCTCACAAAAACAGGGCTTTTTGTGGCACTGGGGGCGCTCTGTTCACGCTCTAATTTTGTAAATTGGCACTAATGCCATTTTGTGTCATCTCTTGTGTATTTATTTGCCTTTCACCTTGGATGGCACCTATTTGTCTGGAATTGGGTTGCAAGTTATGCATGCTGCTTCCTTTGCAACAATTAATCAATGTCTGCTTTTCCTACCAAAACATCCTGAGCTTGAAGCCCCTGAACTCACTACAAAATAAAATTCACTTAAAAGAGCCTTGGTTCTGGAAGGCAACCTAGCAGAATAACATGGTGATATTTGCGGCCTGTAACCCTGATCTTATACCATAATGGCTGTTCTCTTGCTCACAATAACCGATGGCAGCTCACACTGGCCAAACTCAAACTCCATAATGGGGGCATGATGCAACTCTATAACCTGATATAGCACTATGTTTATAAAAGAAAACTATATGAAAAAAGGAAATGCATTCAGAAAGAAAAGCATGCTTACTTCATGTTGACTTCAATACTTTGCTGAATGTATATATTTTGCTGAGTGCATGTTGCTGCATGCATAATGAGGCTAATAGATATACTTATGTCGCCTCTGTCATTAAACATACACATGTCCACGTGACAACCACGTCACCATTAAAGGCCTAATATCTAGCTGGCGGGTGCTTTCTGAACTTGTATCTGCACACATGCTTGGAAGGCTGGATCTGCATATTAACACCAGTATGAGCTTGAGTTTGAAAGAAAGAACTGAGGTCAGTACTGGTATTCTGCTCCTCGGTTCTCTTCTAAATTGCATTTCATAATATAGTATGCAGCTTGACTTCAGTATTAATGTTATCATATACGTTAACAAAAGATGATAGGATGTCATTTAATGCTGATACCGTTGTGTGGCTTGCCTCTCCCTGGAATTCTGATTCAAGGATGATAGATATTCTCTTTCATTACCCACAGAAAATGAAGGGGTAGACGAAAGTGCTGTATCCGAACTATCGAAGTCTCTGAAAATGTGTTCCCGGAGAGGTATCTCCCTTTCACCAATTAGTTTAGAATTAGGAAGATTATCTACAGATATTGGAAGATTAAGAGACTGAGTTTCATCCAAGGGCTCAGTATAGTTTGCCTGAGGCATTTCCAAATGTTTATCTATTATCCCTCTTGGTTGAAAGAAGCTTGTTATTTTAGAGTTTTTTTTAGCTTCTGGTGAAGAGTGGCCAATTAATGGACCACCTGACAGTATACCCAATCACAACCTCACCCCATATAGAAGGTATACTTAGATGTTCCCCTTGATCCTATCATAACCCGCACACACCCAAGTCAAAGCCAAGCGTGTAGTGCACAACTGAAACCCTTATTTATTTGTGTCTAAAAATTCAATATTCTGAACGATATACCACCCATATCACACCCTTCTCCTGGAACCCCCCGCCCCTCGGTCACACTGAACCAGGAATCAGGCTGGTTTGCAAAGGTAAATATTTATTTGGGTATTCAAAATTTTATCACAATATATTTTAATATGTAAACAACAATCGCCAATGGGGTGACAGAACACTGAATAATATCTTTAATACACGAGGAGTAAGTAATGAGAAAAACAAATGCAGCACAAAAAATAATACTTTTGTGTTGGTTTCAGAACAGATAGCACTATGTTTAGAAGTTCCCCCTGCAACACCCCTCAACCCCCTAAATAGGAAATGTAAAGAGATAGGAAAGAGGAAAGAGAAGGTATTCAGGAATAGCACAAATCATACAGAATATCAGTCCCACTTTCCCGCAGCAAACACAAGAGAAAAACAAAATTGACTTTTCAGCTGTTAGACTGGCTTTCAAGATTGTCTTTAGAATGGACTGGGCAAAAACACCAAATATAATCAAAAATACTGAAATTGTTATAAATTCCTATGGGAGCCACTTGGAACAGTTGCACACAAGCACAAGCAATGATTTGGTTGGCAGAAAACAATTGAAATCTTAAGGTCCAAGTCGGAAACAGTTTAAAGCTATTTTATATGTGTACCCTTTCAGATTTTTTAAATTGCAGCAAATATTTTATTGCACGATATTTGCGATAATGGGATTTTGGGGTCTATGGATAGCTATGGATGTTGGGTACACATAAGAGTTGAAATTGTGTTTCTATCACAAAGACTGAGGGAGTTATGGAGGTTTTAGTAAAGGTCGTTTTTGTAAAATAGGCGCGAGAATGGAAAACAGGAATGCACTTTTGAAAATGACAAATGGGTTTGCTTGCACTAGGGGATGACTATGAAGAAGCGAATACCACACAGGGACAGTCACTGGATCAAAGTGACCCACCTGATAAGGAGACTCAACTTCTTCAGATGAGAAAAGGGTCAGCGCAAAGATAGTTCTAACAATACTGGTTCTGAAGGAAAGATAGGATGGGTTGGATAGGGATAAGACAAGGCAAAGATACTACTAACAATACTGGTTTGGAATGAAAGATAGGATGGGTTGGAAATCTATGCAAAGTACATATGCTATGGGCCACAGTTCTTCCTATTCATACTCACAGGATAAGTTTTTAAATGGGACTGTCAGCTCTGGTAAGGATTGGGGCTGGTCTAGGAAAGACAGCACATCAGTCATGGACTGGATCCTCTAGGCCAGTCGGCAGATTGGCACAGGATCTGCTCTCCTAGTCTGTGGGTATTTGCATCAGCTGGATGGCGAGTTCCTCAGGCAAGCCTGGTGGTGGCAAGCCAGAGAATTTCTGGATACTGGCTCCAAAGGCCTTCTCACACCACACAGCGCTTTACTGAGTGGAGAGAATAAATTTGAGGATTGGAGCCTTGATGTAAATCAATAGTCTCTATTGCTAGCAAGAGTTTTGGCATCTGGATCTGGAAGAATATTTAAAGCTGGATGTAGAAAGCTGGATCAGAGTGCTTCGCCGGAATCAGGAAGGTGGCTGGATCAGGGAGTCCCTATGTGTTGTCAGCTGTCTCTGTTTATGCTATTGAATGACATCACAAAAGGGGTGTGTGTGCCTGCTTAGCTAAGTCTGCCCCTGTGAGCTGGGATTGGACCAAACTTCATCTCTGCCTTGCAATTTGAGTGATTGGATCAAGGCTGGGTGATGTCACGTTTCATGATTTGCTTTACAATCCTCAGAGACCTCCCTTTAGCCACTGGTCCCAAAATCGGATTTTACACTGAATGTACATTTCTACATTGGTCACCTTTATACAAATCACACACAAAGATGCCAAATCTTACATAGCAGCTATTCCTCAAAACCCAGCAGTGGTGGGATCTTGTCTCCACTTTCTACAGAATTTTGCCCTTTTCACTATGAACACAATTTCCAATTTTTCTGCAAATTTCCACAAATGTGCGTGTTTAACATAGGGATATGCACGTACATTTTCACAATTCTAACAGTAATACATTTTTCCTAAAACCACATATCTTGCCATTCCTGCCCAGAACATGTCACACAGTTCTACCGCCTCTTCACACGTGCAGCCAGAAATTGAATCAACAGCCCTGTCCTTTTTATATTTTTCACCATTTTAAATAGCAAGTTATGAGTTTTTTAAAATGTGTTCTTTGTTCATGTTTAGCAACAGATGGTCACTTCGCTCCGCCTCTTTTTGTCTCCCTGCAGTCCAGGGCATCCCCCTCCTTGCTTGTTCCTTCCAGAGGCCATTTACGAACCCTTTCACACTTCTAGTTTCCTGGGCTGCAGCTTTGTCATTATTCCTTTGCTCTCTGTAGACAAGATTCTGTCCTAACCTGCAATTAACACCTCCCAGTGAGTTTCTACTGAGAGGAAGGCCCTCCTTCTGGGAGAAAATCCTGCTTTTCCAGTTGTTTGCTGCATCAGCCGAGCTAATTAACTTTTAAACCCAGCAAAACCCACATTTGTTGCATCACATACAAATACATTTCTTTCTTGGCCTTAAAATCTGTGGAATCAAAGACACAACTAAAATCTGTATTCCTTTTTGGCAACAATCCTGTTTATGTTTGCTAATTCAACAGACTTTTTAGTTTTAGGTGATTTTAAAGCTTCCTCAGTACTCCTCTGACAGCTGTCTTTGAGGGCGCCCCGGGTACTGCACCCAGATTTTGGCATAGAGGTTGTCAGTTTTCAAACTTAGTATGTTTCACAATGTTTCATTTGAATCATGAATCTTCGGACCAGGCAAGATTGTGAATGTTGAAAAGTGTTGTGTTATAGGCATTTTGGAGTTTTTGGCAACTAAGCAAATGTCATTTGTAGGCACATTTCTGGGTTTCACATGCAAAGTGCTACTTTTCTCTCTTCACTCTATTTGCTGGTCATGGGACCCACTGGCACATTTCTGCAGGGTGTGCTCTATTCCACTGCACATGCACCATGGGTGGCAGTTGTGCATCCCTCTTTTTGTGTGCTGAAGCAAACGGTTTTTGTAGGTTTTTTTGCCGCCATTGTTGCTATTTCTTTCCCCATAACTGGCAGGGTGATGCCGCATAGCATATCGGAGTGGGTCAATAAATCCCACATATGACATGACGTATGACACATTTTAGTATAAAGATGTGATTTTTTGCAAAATGTACAGAAAGACTTGAGCGAACGTCCGTTGATGTCCGTTGTGACTCCCTGTTTTAGACAATTGTTAATTAAACTGCAAGACTTTGCCATCTTCCTGATGTTAAGGATTCCAATCGGGCATCACACACTGGACCAGGATACTTGGTCTTAGCCTGGGATGTGGTGCTCAATAGGAATGCTTTTTCTTTAATTTCAACAAATTCAAATTGAACCGATGCCTGACCCGTCTCACACCCCCTTTTACAAATACCCGCGTAACAATGGTCCAGGAACCAGGCCGGTTGGTGAAAATACAATATTTATTTATTTTAAAATTCACAAAAATCACACAAATCACACAAATCTTAATATTGGGCAGCAATCACCAATTGGGTGATAATTACAAAAGAAACAACGAACGAAAGAAACTACTGAACTACACTTGGTTAACCTTCTACCAGAACCTATCCAAAGCACAATTGAATAGGGATAGTTCCCTCAGCCCACAAATAATCGAATTCTGAGTGGATAGAAAGAAGCAGCAGGTAGTCAGGGATAAGAGTCAGAAAACAGAATCAAAATAAGAGGCGAAAATGGATTTTAAACCCTTTGCAAAGGACTAAAATGACACTCAGATTTTGATAAATAATTAATGATATGTGTGTTTAAATAATGATATGCATATGTTTGATCACAGTATCAGGGATGTTATATCCCTATATATTATAAGGTAAGGTATCACAAAAGCCTACAGTTCACAAAGCAGGTTCAAACTGAAAACACACTGCAGCCAAATTCACACATGGAAAAGTTGCATTTACACTTTTTTCAGCTTTAAATGTCAACACGTTTTTTTTTTTTTAAACGGGTGAAAAACACTAAATCAGAATTCGGTTTTTCAGCAGGGGGAGACTATGTGTTATGGGATGGGGGATACTCACACTCTACTCTTAAATTTGGGATTAGGAACAGTCAACCGGGTTCCAGACTCCAGGGCTCAGGTCACCAGGTTGCGGCAGACTCTCCTAGCAGAACAACAGCTGGGCCCATCTGGTCACTGGATGATCAGGACAGCTGGATGGCAGGGTTGCAGCGGGCATGCAGTTAGTGGGCAAAAACCAGTCTGGTTTCAGGATGCTTCCCAAAAGAACACCAACGCTTTTCCCTTTGGTTATTGGGATTTATTTAGTGGGATTTCTGGATTGAGGCCTTGCTGGGATGGTCAGCAATGATTTGGCCTTGCTGGGATAGGATCAGATATGCTTTGGCCTTACAGTGGAATCTGGAATCTGGCAAGATGAATGTAGAAGATCAGGAATGCAGGAGAAGGAAATTCAGAAAAGAGTCTGTCTAGAGTTCTGTCAGCCACCCTTTTTGTAGAGCATGGTGAGATCATAGTCCGAAGTCTGCCAAAGTAGCAATAAGAACTTCTGTGTTCTAGCATCTACTGTGAGGGGCCTTCTGTTGCTGTCAACCCCCCAAGCTGAAACCTGCTTGGGGCTGATTGCCCCCATCCAGCCAATGCAATTTAATTCCTTATTTTATTTAATTTGGTTATAAATCATAATAAAGCCTGTTGACTAAGATCTCCAATATATGTTTCACAGCACAAAACCCCTTCACATTGCTAGATAAGGGCAGGGCATTATCCAACATACACTTTTAAACAAGTGTTTTTCTTTATTTGCAAAAATACATTTAAACATGTGGTGACTGCTAGCATTTTTCTTTCAAATTCGGTTTGTGTCTTCCCTTTGAATTTCCACATTTTTCTGCAGTCATAGTTAGTGTCTTGTATGCAGCAATTTGTTTAAAGACAGATGCACTGAAATTGACACATTGATCTTTGATATTTTGTAGCCCAAAACTAGTGTTTCCTGTGGAGCTGAAGTAAAGCTACTTTTGAACTCTTCAGAGCAGAACAACAGCCTGTCATTCAGGGATACTGTTCTTGTCTGCTGGAGCACAATGTGAATGTGAATAAGCATGGCAAGACCTCATTAATAAAAGTAGTGTGATGGGGAACAGAGGAAAAGAGCATTAGAGCGGCATCCTTTAAAAATGTAAATATTTCCCTTTTTCAATAGGAACTGTGGGCTTGCAGCAAAGCAGCGCTGCTTTTTCACTCCCCTTCTTTTGTACATTTGAGAACACACTGGCAGGCCTTCTCAGTGTGCCCCCTTGTTCCATCCTGCCCAATATGTGCTTGGCAGGATGGCGCAGCCATCTTTTTGTAGTTGCAAAACACAGTTTTACCATGAGGCAGTGGTGCTCACAGGAGCCAGCGCTGTCATTTTGCTGTTTCTGCTGAAGTGCAGCTTGGTTATGGATGGGAGTACTGCTGAGTGGGTAAATATATACCACACTGAGTTGGTTTGATTATTTGGTGTCAGAGGTATTCTGCATCCCATCCACTGCATGCATGCTTTCCAAAGGGCTCCAAGCTCACGTGGCAGCACTGCAGATGGTTGAAAGATCCAAACTAGTTTGTCTCTAGAGTTTCGGGCGATCGGCCATCCTCCACCATCTAGCCAGAAGTTTGCAGAGTTTCCTGTGGAGAGCGGCCTAATAAAAATAATCTTGCAAGAAGAACCAAGATGTTGGGCAGGTCCCCCTTTGACAAAATCCCTGCCCGGTTTCCATGGGCACTCTGCAGACGGAAGGGGAAACGATTGATTGGAGGAGTCGATAACAAAGGCCTCGAGTCGA